>NC_092824.1:31256401-31563401 GCF_023375885.2 Dermacentor andersoni | reverse complement strand
AAAGAAAAGCTCGCAGAAAATGCCCAAGTGGGCAACCTTGTCATAATGGCAGGTGGGCTAAATGACGTGCTAAAGAGGAAAGGAACTGGACTAGCCCAGCGCTTGGCGAAGGGGGTGGACGACTTGTGCGAGCTATCCTCTCAGGTGCAGATCGTGGTGTGCACGTTGCCGGAGGTGCCTGTGCGTGACAGTCACGTACAAACAGCCGTAGTGGCTGCGAATGAGGCAATATGGAAAATGAGCCGAGAGAAAGGCTTCGAGGTTGTCGAAGTAAACAGGGAAGTGAGAAGTTGTGGTAGTTTTGAACGGGACGGGATCCACTTCAACTACAGGCTGGCACGAGAAGTGGGCTGGCGGCTTGGTGGTCGCGCTGTTGCTTATTTAGGGGGCCCACGGGCGCTCAGGAGGCCAGACCAAATAGTAATGAAGAAGGTCCTCTAGGGGAACCTCAGAAGAGCATCGCCGTTGATAACAGAAAAAGGAGGAAAGCAAGAAAAAGAGCTCGCCATGCAATAGGCTATATGAACATGCAGAGCGGCAGAAGAAAGGAAAACTGGAAAGAGATTGAGGAGCAGTTACATAGAGAACAAATAGGGGTGTATGCGGTTATAGAAACGCACCTTAGAGACTCAGAAGACCCGCCAGTTATTGAGAATTATATTTGGGAAGGGTGCAACAGAACTAAGTAGGAAAGAAATGGAGGGGGAGTCGGAATGCTCATCCATCAGGGAGCCAAATGGAAAAGAGTAAATTCCAAATGTCAAGAGCATCTTTGGTTATCAGGTACAATGAGTGGGAAAAAAAACTTGGCTGGGCATTACGTATTTGGGGACCGGAAATAATTGCACAGAGAAGAATAAATAGTTAGTGGAATGCATAAGCGATGATAATAAGGGTGTCGGGAATGGTGCTCCAATTGTCTTATTAGGCGACATGAATAACCCAATTACAGGATTTAGATGGCCATACCGACAACAACGGGAAATCAATGCTAGACCTTTGTGAGCAACATAACTTCGTTATCGTTATCACAGGGCCTAAGTGTGAAGGGCAGAGCACGTGGGAAGTGGGAAACCGGCAACCAACCATTGATTACTGTCTGATGACAAAAGCAATTCATGATAAGTTTAGAGAAATGGTCATTGATGAGGAAGGGCATAGCAGCATAGGGAGTGGCCATAAGCGCATCATTTTGAATATGGGACAGGTAGTTGGGAAACAGAGCAAGGAGCGCAAGATGACCAGTCCAAATTAGAATGCTGAACAAATAGCAAATATTGTTACTGAGTTGAGGAAGAACTTGGCAAATGTCCAAGCAAGGAGTGGCAACATGGCGAGCTTCTAAGTGTAATAACGACAGAAATACAGAAAGAGAAACAATATGTTCACTGGAAAAAAAGAAACCGAAAAGCTGCTGGAACGGTGATATAGGAGAAGCGATCGCCAAACGACAGAAATCATCTTGAGAGCACAGGCAGGTAAAGAATGGGCAGTTCTCGCAGGGCGAAGTAAGCAGTAAATGGGAAATATACTAGGAGAAAATGTCTATGGTGTAAAAAATACTGGTGCAAGCAAAATAAAGGTGAAAGTGAACGTTGGTTGGTCAGAAATACGTGAGAAAAAGAAGGCCGCACCTTGAATATTTTGGAACCACATAAAACTATCAGACAGGAAGTCAGCAACAATACAACATATCCTAGACGGTGAAAACAGAATGGAAGGAGAAGCGGCAATAAATTACATCGACATAGTAACAGCCGAATGTTTCCAAGGCAATGACGAGTTTATAATTGAAGAAAAAAAGAGGATGAAAGAGAACCAAGTGGAAAAGGAGCTGGTGCTGACGAATTTCAACTGGAAGCGCACAGCTACGGGGCCAGCCGAGGTTCCCGTTAGGCTGATTAATGAACTAGGACCAAAAAGTAAGGAAGCTCTGGTGAAAGAAGTGAAAAAAAAAACGTTAAGATTAGACGAATACCAGACAGTTGGCTACAAAGTAGAATGAGATTAATTTATAAAGGTAAGGAGGATAAAGATAGAATTCACTCGTATGGACCGTTGACCATTACATCGCTAATATACAGGGTAGCAATGCAGGCAATCAAATTAAAGCTTCAAGCCTGGGCAGAGAATACTGGCATTTCGGGAGAACTTCAGAATGGCTTCACAATAGGTAGGCGTTTGGATGATAACTTATTTGTTCTTACTCAGTCTATTGAAATATCAAAAGTTGAAAGCAGACCGTTATATGTGGCCTTTTTAGACATTACGGGAGCCTACGACAACGTACACCGCAACATGTTGTGGGATATTATGGAAGGGGAAGGCTTAGGTGACGATTGTCTATATATTTTGAGATAGATTTACGTAGAAAATACCATTTGCGTTGAATGGGATGGGATGAGGAGCGAGGAGAAAGTTCACATCAATAAGCGACTGAGGCAGGGGGGCGCTTTATCCCCGCTGCTGTTTATGATGTACATGGTGAGGATTACAGGGCCAGGAACTACCTCGGGTAAAGGAATATAAATATCTTCGTATATGGATAAACGAAGGCAATAGATATATGGAAACACAGGAGAAAAACAATAACAGTGAAGGGGAAGAGAAATACAGCCATAATGAAGCAGAGAGCGCTATGCCTATACAATAGGTACGAGGTCCTCCGAGGTATGTGGAAAGGTGTAATGGTTCCATGGCTTACTTTCTCAAGTGCGGTTGTTTGCTAGAAATCAGGGGTACAATCAGGACTCGACGGGAACAAAAGTTCAGTGGGTCGCCTCGCATTGGGCGCTCACGGGAAGACTGCAAATGAAGCTCTGCAGGGTGATATGGGCTCGACTACTTTTGAAGTGAGGGAAGCTCGCAGAAAAATTGAGTATGAAGAACGGTTGAGGAATATGGAAGAAAGTTAATGGGCTGGGAGAGTGTTGAAGTATCTGTAAAGGAAAAACATTGATTCACAGTGGAGGAAAAGAACTAGGAAGCTTACACAGCAAGAAAGAACGTCAAGCGGAAAGTCAAAGAGGCTGAAATAATCTCATGGGTGGCGGCAATGGAAAAAAAAACCTGCCATGAGTAACTACATAAGAGGAAAAAACGAAATCAGGAAAGAAACAACTTATGATAACTCAAAGGGAAGCTCATTGCATTTCGGAGCGAGATCGGGATGCCTTAGAACACGCACCTATAAAGCGAGATATAAGACGGAACAAGAAGCATGTGCAAGCTGCGGTAAAGCTAGGGAGACTACGGAGCATGTTTTCATAGAATGTGGAGACGTCTAGCCCGCGGTCGATTTAGGCGGCACTGGCCTCCTTGAAGCATTTGGGTTCAGCGAGAGCTGTGGAAAAGTAAACATGTCCGCAATAGGGATTAGTAAGAGGTGATTTGAGGTTTGATGGAAGAAAAGTAGGGAAACGACAAAAAAACGGAAACGTACAAAAGCACAGTTCGAAATAGGGCATCAGAAAATTTGGGTGGGGTAGGACATTAGGCAGTATCATAGTAAGATCTTAGTGGCGCAACCCACCGCCCCGTTCCGAAGGGGACGCTCATAAGATTCATCGATCCATCCATATATCCGGAAGTGTTTTTAGAGCACAATCCGATATGGCCGATTTTAGCCGGTAGCGTACGCTGGAACGCGCCGTGCTTGTCCTGTAAGCTATGCAGCATGCCTCAATGCCTTGGCTGCCGCATAACTGGTGTGTTGTAATTACCAGGAGACCAAAGAGCTTCTACTGACGCCCATACAAACAAGCTACAAGTGAGCGGACAGAACGTGCGACTTTATTGGCGGAAGAACAGTGTGCATTCTCGTGCAATAGCAGAAACAAAATTTGCATGTCGAGATACGCCGGAATCATTGACGTGACCTCGTAGATGGCTCGCCGTCACCGTCGCACGTGGCGGTCTGGTAACGAGCGACAACCAACGTCGCAAGCGAATTAGACAGTGTCCCGCCTCTTTGCAGCGGCAGTCCCGGTTGAAGATGAGCAACTTGCATTGCGATGCTATCGGGTGATACAGGCATTTGCTGCCGCAGTCAACACAGTGACATGGACTTCCCGGCATTTTAGCGTTAACTCCTTTCTAACCTGCACGTTTCTTTTCTTTCGGTGGCCGCTAATGTTTGGCTCACACTTGGTGTCCCAGATTCTCTCAATATGGACAAGTCGCTTTCGTGGGCATCACCTTCGTCAGCCACTTTTGCAGGCCTTTCCACCCATGTGGCTATCAACTTCACGCATGTCGAACCATGTAAGCAGTAAATAGCGGTGAACCATATCTAACACTGAACCATGTCCATCTGGCTGCACATGCTACTGTAGCCTTAAAAAGACGTCAAAACCTTATAGTGTCTATATTGTGCTAGATGCCTTCGGAATTGTGAAGCGTGCGGCATGTCAGTGTTTAGCTATTTTAAGCGGTACAGGGAGTCACATTGTCCCATCATTAAAGCTGCTTGCTATGTTGAAGGAAAACAACTACAAGGAGTCTGCCACTGAAGTTGCCTGCACTGAACTGCCGAAGTAGTGCCGACCTGCCACGAGGTGCCCATTTGCGCCGCTTCCGCTTGAGTTCATTCATAGGACGAGGGTCCGTCAGGACGAACTTTCAGAACCAATAAACACGCGTACGTGTGACGCCAGGAAAAAATGCAGCCCCATTTGAAGATGTCGTCTGGAAAACGAGACCTCCCGGTGCTGAACTTTCACAGCTGATTCAGCCCTTTTCGAGAAGGCTGCAAAGTCTTTATGAGATTCTCTATGTGTAGCGTTGGACCGACTTGTGTGGGCAATCTCCTCCACATCCTGAATCGTCTGGTTCCGCACAGGTTTCGAGTGATGGATGGATGGATGGATGGATGGATGGATGGATGGATGGATGGATGGATGGATGGATGGATGGATGGATGGATGGATGGATGGATGGATGGATGGATGGATGGATGGATGGATGGATGGATGGATGGATGGATGGATGGATGGATGAATGGATGGATGGATGGATGGATGGACGGACGGACGGACGGACAGATGGACGGACTGTTATGAGCGTCCCCTTTGGAACGGGGTGGTGCGGTGCGCCAGCAAGCTCTTGCTATTATACTGTATAAAGTCCTACCTAGGTTAAATAAGAAAAAAGAAAAAAAACACTATGAACTCCCTCAACGAAATTTTCTGATCCCCTATTGCAAACTTTGCTTTTGTACGTCTCCATTTCTTTGTCGTTTCCCTACTTTCCTTCCAGCAATCCTTCAACCTCCTCTTGCTAATCCCTATTGCGGACATGTTCACTTTTCCACTGCTCTCGCTGAACCCAAGGGCTTTAAGGAGGCCAGTGGGGACTAAATCGACCGCTGGGCAGACGTCTTCACATTCTACTCAAACAAGCTCTACAGTTTCCCTAGCTTTGCAGCAGCAAGCACATGCTTCTTCTTCCTTCATATATCTCGCTTTATAGGTGCGTGTTCTAAGGCATACCGATCCCGCTTCGAAATGCAATGAGGTTCCCTTTGAGTTATCATAAATTGTTTCTTTCCTGATGTCGTTTTGTCCTCTTAAGTAGTTACTCATGGTAGGTTTCCTTTCCATTGCCGCTACCCATGCGATTATTTCAGCTTCTCTGACTTTCCGCTTGACGTTATTTCTTGCTGTGTAGCCCACCCTACAGGCCGCATACCTGCTGGTAAGCTTTCTAGTTCTTTTCCGCCACTGCGAATCAATGTTTTTCCTGTGCAGATGCCTCAACACTATCCCAGCCCATTCACTTTCTTCCATATTCCTCAGTCGCTATTCATGCTCAATTTTACTGCGAGCTACGCTTTGCAAAACAGTGAGCGCCATCTGGCGCACAACAAGCGAAGCTGCAGCGCTCTGCGTGCGAGATTACGTAGTTAGAAAGCGAGTTTCGTTTCTCGGCTTCTGCCTGGCCTATGCCGCGGCAACCGCCTGTGTTCACCTAGGCAAAAATATCTGAATACGCCGTCCGTCCGTTCCTGTTTTCGTACATGACATGGACCTACGATTTCTCGAAGCGTACCACTCAAACTGATCGCGTGTGGAAGTATATGATTTCTAAACCTACCATTATTCGCCAGACTCATCGAAGCCAAGCACTGAAGGAAGAATACGTTAAAGATGTATATTCGGAGGCTGCCGATGCGAGCACGGGACTGATGCGAGCGACGTGCACTCCTTCCACAAAGAACGGAGTGCACGTGAAGTCAAAACACAGTGCCGATGTATCGCCGAGTGTCCACACTTGGTTTCGCAGACTGGTAGCGCGCAGCGACCGCCGTGCAAAGCGGCTCGCTTTATTTGCTCTTTGTGGCCGACGGAGTATAGAGAGAACCAACTCTATGTTCTGTAGTGAAGAGGAATGTCTGGCGCTGCAACCACATCGCCAGTCGTCCGGGAGGCGCGAGCTCGAGATTGCCTGAGCTGCTGTGGCTGAGACACGCTGCCTGCTGCTCTCTTGTACTGTATTCATACTAGATTGTGGTGGAGGCGCTGCGGTTTTCCCCCTCCCTGGAATTACGCACCCGAACTCTGCCATGTGTCATGCCTGACGACCCCGGCCCAACATCCCCACGGGTTACTCCAGCCGTCCTATGTGCCGATGCCCAGTGTCAGCGGGATCCTGATATCTTCAGCGGCGCCGAGAAGAAAGACGTTGAAGATTGGCTGGAATCGTATGAACGCGCCAGCAACACCAACAAATGGGACGATTCTCTCAAGCTCGGCAACGCGACTTTCTATTTATCGGGCGTCGCCAACCACGAAGCCGGTTTCCGCACGTGGTCTAGCATCAAAACCAGCATCGCAGAATTTTTGGGCCGTCCTGGCGTGCGCAAACTTCGCACTGAACAACGCCTACGAAGCCAATCCCAGCAAACTGGTGAAACGTTCCCCAGCTACATAGAGTACATCGTCGACCTCTGCCGGCGTGTCAACCCGACGATGGCGGAGGTGGACAAGGTACGTCAAACCACGAAGGGCATTACGGACGATGCCTTTCATATGCTGCTGTCCAAAAACTCAGGCACTGTTTCTCTGGTCATTGAGCTTTGCCAGAGTTTCGGCCAGCTCTCCAGTCAGCGTCTCCTCACGCGGCGCCCTCCTGCGTCCAGCGAAACCCGAGCGAGCATGACCGCGGCTCCTGAGATGGACTCCCTGCTTTGCCAGAAAAAAAGAGTTCGTCCGGGCTGAGGTCGCTCGTGAGCTTTCGCTGCTGTCCTCAACCCCGCCGCCACGTTCACCTTCGCCTGCCAACCTTCGCCAAGTCATCCGCGAGCAAGTTTGCGCGGATGCTGCCTCTCCCTGCTGCCCGCGAGAATCCGCCGGTGTCGACTCCTGTTGCTTTTCCGGAGGTGACTCCACCTCTCAGCTATGCCAAGGCTCTCGCACGGCCACCACCTCCGACCTTTGCACTATCCCCGTCAGTCGTGCCACTATGGCCAGCTCCTCACTTCGCTCAGCCGCGGTACTCACACAGCAGTGAACAATGGCGCACTCCTGACAAATAGCCAATGTGTTTTGCGAGTGGTCTACCTAGCCACGTTGCACGATTTTGTCGTCGCGCGCAACATCCTACCACCGTAGCTTCGACACCGAACCATACGTTACCCATAACCGTCTTCATCCGCGTCTCAGAACCCTGGGCAGATGTCTTCCCACTCGAACTACCACCCTCTAGTTGACCGCCATTCGCCATCGCCATCGCCTCGAAGCCACTCGCTTTCGCTGATGGGTCGTCGTCCTTCTACGCCGGAACGGCAAAACTAATCGTCGCATTTCCCGATGCAAGAACTGCGCCACCCACGAACAGACCAAGCTCTCTCCCTTCTCTGAATAATGTTATCGATGTATATGTGGATGGCGTGGCTGCACTCGCCCTCCTTGACACTGGTGCCGCAGTTTCAGTTATTAGTGCCAAACTTTGCCCTTCCCTCAGAAAAGTTAGGACGCCACTGTCAAACGTGTCACTTCGTATTGCCAGCGCAGACCGCACCACGCCTGCAGGGGCGGGTACTGCTCGCGTTGTGATCAACGGCCTCTTCTGCATCGTCGAATTTTTGGTGCTACGCCTTGTTCCCATGATCTTATTTTGGGCCAAGACTTCTTTCCGATAATAAGGCCGCCGTTGACTGTTCTCCTGCTGAAGTGCAATTTCAAACCCTGTATCATGCCCCACTCCTTGAGGCTCGTGAACCTGAAGATAAAGTATTTGCTGCCGAAGACGTTATAATTACACCGCAGCCATCTGCCTTTACCACAGTGTCATGCAACATTGTTGCTGATGGCAGCGCACTTTTTACTCCATCCGCATATTTCGCTCGTCGCAAATGTTCCCCGCTGTCTTTCGCGCTTTTGGACGTTCATGCTGGCGTCAGGAGACTGCTCGTCACCAACCGATTGTCCTGTCCTCTCACTTTGCTTCATGGGGAGTGCGTTGGCCGTGCCCCGTGTGTCGACCCCGCTGTCATCATTGACATGCCAACTGATTCCATCGTCACTCATGAGGTCGCCGGAGAGACCTGTTACCCCGCGCTGGAGCCGGCTTCGCCCGATGTTTTACATAACGCCATCGCCGACACCCTGACTGTTTCTCAAGGGGCCCAGATTCTACGTCTTCTCGACAAGTTCCGTTCGTCTTTCGACTGCCAGCATGTTCCGTTGGGCCGAACGTCAACTGTTTGTCGTCGCATCGACACGGGTACCAGTGCGCCACTGCGACAAAGACCATATGGCATACCCGTGACAGAGCGCCGTGTTATCGATGACCAAGTAGCTGACATGATCAAGCGCGGCGTCATTCAGGCTTCGGATAGCCCCTGGGCATCTGCAGTTGTTCTGGTCAAGAAGAAGAATGGATTAATTCGATTCTGTATCGATTACCGTCGTCTTAACAATATAACTTGTAGAGATGTTTACCCTCTTCCGAGAATTGACGACGCCCTTGACTGTCTCCAAGGCGCGGAGTTCTTCTCTTCTGTCGACTTACGCAGCGGCTATTGGCAGGTACCCATGACACACGGAGACGAACCTAAAACGGCCTTGGTAACAGCAGATGCCCTATATGAATTTCGTGTCATGCCTTCCGGGCTTTGCAACGCCCCCGCAACATTTGAGCGTATGATGGACAACCTTCTGCGTGATCTCTAGTGGAAAACGTGCCTGTACTACTTTGATGATGTGACTATTTGTTCGTCTGATTTTCCCATCCATATATGTAGGTAGGAGGAAGCGTTACAGCGCCTAACTAGCGCCGGTCTTCCGCTCAACCTGAAGAAATGCCATTTTGGCGCAAGTCAGCTCATTATCCTCGGCCATGTAGTATCTAAACACGGTATTCTTCCAGACGCCGCCAAGCTCCGTGCAGTTGCTGATTTTCGCAAAGCTTCCTTCGTAAGAGAAGTTCGGAGCTTCCTTGACCTGTGTTCTTACTTTCGCCGCTTAATTCCAAATTTCGCATCCATCACTGCTCTCTTGAATCAGCTTCTACGGAGCGACTTGAACGACTACGCGTGGTCGTTCGCTTGTGACGATGCCCTCTAAGAGTTGCGTCATCTACTGACCTCGCCACCTATACTGCATCACTTGGACCCGACAGCTCTGACCGACGCCAGCGGTGTTGGACTCCGTGGTGTGCACGCGCAGCGCAAATCTGGATTTGACGAGTGCGTCGTTGCATACGCAAGCCGCACCCTCACCGAACCCGAGAAGAATTATTCCGTTACGAAGAAGGAGTGTTTGGCCATAATCTGGGCACTTCGTAAATTTCGACCCTACCTCTATGGCCGCCCCTTCTACGTGATTACAGACCACCATGCACTTTGTTGGCTGTCCACGTTGAAGGACCCCTGAGGTCGATTAGCTCGCAGGGCTTTGTGATTGCAAGATTTCGACGCGTGCGTTGTCTACAGGTGTGCCGCCGCCACACTGATGCCGACGCGCTTTCCCGTTCGCCCGTGTCAACCGAAAGCGATGCCTGCCTCTCTGCCGTTGACCAAGTACTTTCGTTTCCAACAGGCTGCGACATGGCTTCAGAGCAACGCAAGGATGCCTGGATTAGTGCTCTTATCCGCTTCCTTTCGAACCCGTCGACTGTTCCTTCATCTTCTTGAGCTTTGCGCCACCAAGCATCTCACTTCGAAATTCGGGATGGACTTCTCTATCATCGGAATTACGTCTCTGACGTCCGCAAGTGGTTGCTGGTCTTACCTCGACATCTTCGTGGTGAAATATGTTCTGCCTTCCATACTGACCCGCAGTGTGCACATGTGGGTATCTTCAAGACGTACCCCGCCTTCGATCCAGGTTTTATTGGCGTGGCATGCACACCTTTGTGTGCAAGTACATTTGGTCGTGTCCTCAGTGCCAACGCTGCTAGGTTCCTGCTCAGCATGTCTATGGTCCACTCCAGCCAATCCCGTGTCCTGCCAGGCCCTTAGATCACATTGGCATTGACCTGTATGCACCCCTCCCGAGCACGGCTCCCGGAAACCGCTAGATAGTCGTCGCCATCGGCCATTTGGCGCGATACACAGAAACAGCCGCTCTGCCTGCTGCCACCGCGGATCCGCTGGTGATATAGCGTCGTTCTTCCTGAAAAAAAAACTTTATTCTCCATCACGGTGCACCTCGCGATCTTTTGAGTGATAGAGGACGTTTCTTCCTCTCCGAAGTCGTAAACGCGCTCCTTGCTGAATGTCGCATCGTCCATCGCACCACCACGGCCTCCCAGCATCAAAATAATGGTCTGCCGCAAAGATTTAACCGTACCCTTGGCGACATGCTCTCCAAATATGTCGCCTCTGCCAACACTGATTGGGACCTCATTTTGCCATTCATCACGTTCCCCTACAACATTCCACCACAGGCGACCACAAACTTCTCCCCACTCTTCCTCTTGTATGGCCGCGAACCTTCGACTACCCTCGACCCCATTCTTCCGTACAGGCCCGACTCATCCGAATGTACGCCCATCTCTGACGCTCCTCGCCGCGCAGAGGAATGCCGCCAGCTCACCCGTTCCTTTAAAGCCGTTGACCAATGGCAACAAAAATCTCGACGTGACGATGATCACCCGCATTATCACTTTCTTCCGGACTCCCTTGGCTGGCCTTGGGTTCCTGCCGTTCCTGCTGGACTCTCATCCAAGCTTGTCTCCAAATATCAAGAGCCCTACCGTGTTGTAGCGCAGATATCGCCTGTGAACTATATTGTCGAGCCTGTCACGCCACCTACGGACCAACGCTGTCGTGGTCGTGAAACCGTCCACGTACAACGCCTGAAGCCGTATTACGACCCCATGATTCTATGTTAACCATGAGTCGCCGCGATTGCTTCGTTTCCGATGGGGGGCGAACTGTAGTGACGAGGAATGCCCGGCACTGCAGCCACATCGCCAGTCGTCCGGGAGGCGCGAGCTCAAGATTGTCTGAGCTGTTCTGGTTGAGACACGCTGCCTGTTGCTCTCTTGTACTGTATTCATATTAGAATGCATGTAACCGTGTCATAATTGTCTAAACGCTAAACTGCTCACGAAAATAAACGCTTTGTGACTCGCGGCGTTTCCATTGCTAGCGCCGTCGGCTGCTGCTTCGACAGCAAGGAGCTAGGCCTACCGGCTGGAGCGATCGACGGCTGCCGACGAAGTCATGGCGCCGCGGGTGATGCTCAACTTAGGAGAGTTTAGCATACTAACATGGCCCATATGCAACAAAGCAAAGTTTCACAGAGCTGTTTGTCTTATTACGAAGGTTCTTTTTTTGCTAACGGAAAATACGGGGAAGTCTTAAACGGCGCGCCGTTCTTTGGACTGCATGCACTAACTGCCACTGATGAAGACGGTAGGCATTGCTCGCTGGCCATGTCGGCGCTCTCGCTGGTTACGAAGAAGCTTCTGCTAGCAATTCAACGCAGAGTTTTTTTGCGAACTCTTTAACGCCTCCTTGAATACATTAAATAATCTTGCACCGTCGCAGAAAAGAGCAAACCTCGCCCGGACGTCGCTGAGCGCTTCCCGAAGGCGAAGCCAACTGCCCTCGGCTGGGGTGCTGCGAGCACTTCAGTGACATAGTGCTGGGCACCGCTTGCCATATGGGGTGTACTTTTGACATCGCCTTATAATATTTCTTATTATTACATGTCAGCGACAACTGAGTGACACAACTGCGCTTTCGCAAGCTCTGTCCGTCATCGTCTATTTCGAGTTTACGACATTTCCGGCAGAATGCGGCTGCGTTTAAGGGCATCTTGAAGCTTGCAGGCCTAAATGACCTCGCGGCACTGCCATATGACCGCTCAGCAGCCGCAAGTAGCGCGATGAGAACCAGCTCTGCGAGGAGCGAGCAAGTTGTGTGCTGTGATGGCATCTCCGGCCGTCGCTTATCCATGCGGCTTTCCTCGCTCGATAGCTCTTCTCGAACAAAAAGTAGAATAAGATCGTGCTACGTTTGCCAGTGAAACAATTTTTGCACAATACGCAACACAGCTAGCCGGTCTTTTCACAAAAATACCGCGATCGTGACCACCATAAACCGGCGTCTCAAGGCGCGTTAGGGCTGCGTTGCTTGTTCGTCTGCTTCTCATATCTGACCATGTAGAGGGCGCTCGTGACAGCCGTGTTCGCGCATGCGCAACAGTATTTTCTCAAACCGTGAATGCTACCATCTGAAACTATAGAGGCTATAAAGGTTCTCCTAGTGTCGGGAGCGGGCGCCCTTTCCCGAGGCGCCGGTGAAACCAGTTTGGATGCTTGGCGTTCGAAGAGGGCGCTGCGCTCCTGTGGCGCGTTACTGGCGCCAGCTGAACCAATGCAGAGACAAGTCTCCGTCAGTTTTGGGTAGCACGTGCACCGACGCAGTTCCTGTTGTTCCAGCCTTTATTTACGTTGGCACCGTAATGTCATCGCCTAGTGCGATGCGACGTGCTGAAATTCTGTGCCTTTACATGGATTTACTAACTCCTAAAGTAATGCCACCCGTTACCCGCTCGCACATTCATCCAAATGCGTTTGAAAAAATGCGCGTGAACAGCCCTCCAGCTATTAGCGAGGAGGTACTAAAGGGGGTTTTTTCTATTAACTTCATTTGTACAGGCCCTTTAGAACAACTGAGCCGACAAAAACCTTGTGAAGCTTATAGAAAGGTTAATATTTATAATGACGGCAAGAACACCACCCGCCGTGGTTGTTCAGTGGCTATGGTGTTAGGCTGCTGAGCACGAGGTCGCGGGATCCAATCCCGGCCACGGCGGCCGCATTTCGATGGGGGCGAAATGCGAAAACACCCGTGTACTTAGATTAAGGTGCACGTTAAAGAACCCCAGGTGGTCCAAATTTCCGGAGTCCTCCACTACGGTGTGCCTCATAATCAGAAAGTGATTTTGGCACGTAAAACCCCATAATTCAAAGAACACCATCTAAAGGCCTCCGATCCAACTCTCCAAGTGCGAAGCTTCTTGAAGAGTTCATTGCATTCCTTGAAGAATGCGAAGATTATGCTGCCAAGCATGGAGGTGGATTTCTTAAACCAGGAACTGCCCTTGGTCTGTGTGTGACCATAAAAAGCACTCTGTCCCTTTTAGACTACTGAAGTAGCTCACAAGGCTACAAGTACCTGTCAACAGCTAATCTTAGTCAGGACAAAATGGAAAATATATTTGGTGTCGCAAGGCAATCCTTTTGTTGTAACGACCATCCTTCACCTGAACAGTTTTTAATTAATAAACAGCTTGTTATTCTACAGTCTGGCAAGGCCTGCTAAAAATGCGAACTCACCAGGAGACTTTGTAACCGCACACTCAAAGCCATCTGATGTTGGAAAACCAAAGGCTGGCCGTCTAACAGAAATTATTGATGAGATATTGGATGATGGCAATTTGGAGTGTGCAGAATCTGTGTTAAAAACGCAAGGCAAGCAGTTGGATCATGACAACTGTGTCAAAAAGCACAGTGACAGTAGATTGGTATATATTGCTGGCTGTGTTGTTAGAAAGTCGTCGAAAATTTTCACGCCCAGTGTGTGCCTCTCGCCTTTGTACTTTGCCCCTACAAGCAGATTGTGATGGAAATTCCATACTAACAAGGCAGTTTGATCATGAGGACTTGGTCTATCCTTCCAAACCTGTTGAGGAGGGAGGGAGGGAAAACTTTTGAGTCTTTCGAGAGTTTCGCGGTTACGAGGTCTGCGTTGTCTTCATCTTCTTGGCGCTGGCGACTGGAGACTTCTCTTCAGCAAGGGTGGGCCCCTATTCCAAGGCTCCACTGAGTCGCGCTGCATCGCTCGCGTGCTGCACTAGGGCCCTTTGGGCCGTGAGCTCGCTGCTGGTGAGCCGACTCTCCCATTGCTCCGCACTCGGGTGTTCGTGTTTGTGGAATGCTTTGTTGCGTTCGCACTCCCAGGTGATGTGGTAGAGTGTAGGTTTGGCACCGCACCAAGGGCAGGTGGCCCTGTATTGTGTCGGAAACATCTTATTGAGCACGTGTAAGTTGGGGAAGGAGTTTGTCTGTAGTCTGCGCCAGCTAGTCGCTTCCTCCTTTGAGAGGTCTTTGTGTGGTGGCGGATATCTAATTCTAGTTCCTCTATGTAAGTTCAGGGTCTCTGCGTATCCCCCCTCGCAAGCCTGTAGGTGGGTCTCCGGGGCATTCGACCACCCAGCTCGGAACGCTTCACCTCGAGCTAGGCTGTCTGCCCTTTCGTTCCCCACTATGCCTACGTGACCCGGGATCCAGATTAGTTTGTGTCGGGGCTTTTCCTTCTCGGCGGAGGTGGCTCCGCTGAGTATTCTGAGGGCAGTTTTGCTGATTCTGCTTCTCGTGTAGTTTCTGCACGCCTCTTTTGAATCCGTCAGTATGTTGAGAGATCGGCCTGTTCTATAACCTTCCGCTGCCGCCAGCGCTACGGCAATCTCCTCGGCCTCCGCTGTGCCAGCGACCTTTGCTGTGGCATATGTGATCGGGTTTCCTTCCCTATTAACCACTACCGTCTAGGCCACGCGTTCTCTTCCGTGTGGATACACGGCGGCGTCCGTGTATACTGTATTGTCTAGCTGGGCTAGCGTTCTCTCAACATATTCGGCCCTAGCTTTTCGCCTGTTTTCGTGTAAGTTGGGATCCATATTTTTTGGCAGTGGTCTCACATTAATGGTTTTTCTGAGGTGGTCCGGTACGTCCGCGTATCTGTCTGTCACTCCGCTCGTATCCCGACCCAACCTCCTCAGGAGCGCTCGTCCCGTAGGGTTGCCTCTGAGTCTCGCGGTTTGCGTACCCACCAGAGCCTCGGCGAGCTCGCTGAAGGTGTTGCTGATGCCCAGCTGGAGCAACTTATCGTTCGACGTGTTTCTCGGTAGACACAGAGCCGTCTTGTACGCCTTCCTGAGGATGGTGTCTGCTTGCTCTCTTTCTGCCTTGGTCGTCACGTGGTACGGCAGGGAGTACGTGACTCGGCTGACAATTAGGCTGTTGACTAGCTTCAGAGTGTCTTCTTCTTTCATTCCGTATCTCTTTTGGGACACCCTATTGATCATGCGGCCCACCTGTTCCGCCGCCTTGCTCAGCAGGCTAATGGTGTGGCTGCACTTCCGGCTGCCTTGTAGCCACATGCCCAGGATCCTAATCATGTTCTTCTCCGGGATGTTGTGTCCCTCGAGGGTCACCTCCAGTGTCGCTTGCGTTGGGTGCTTGCCGACCGTGAGGAGCTCCGACTTCTCCGTGGAGCATCGCAGTCCCCTTTCTCTGGTGTAGTTTTCCACGCAGGTCGCCGCTTCCTGCAGTTTTTCTTGCTTCTCTCCGAGGGATCCTTGGGTGACCCAGATTGTGACGTCGTCGGCGTATATCGCGTGCTGGATGCCTCGGATCTCCTTAAGTTTTCTTGCCAGGCCAATCATTGCCACGTTGAAGAGGACGGGCGATATGACATATCCTTGTGCCCTTGCACGGCGTGGGGAAGACGTTGCTTCTCAGCTCGCCCAGCCCCACCGTCGCCGTTCTGTTGCTCAGGAAGTCCCTGACGTAATCGTGCACTCTCTTCCCGCAGTTGGTGTTGTTGATGCCCTCCATGATGGCCGCGTGGCTCACGTTGTCGAAGGCCCCCTTTATGTCGAGGGCCATGACGACGTTTTCGCCCGTTTTCGGCATCGTCTCGAGCACTTCCTCCTTGAGTTGGAGCAACACGTCTTGCGTTGAGAGGTTGGCTCTGAAACCGTACATGCTGTCCGGGTACCATCGCTCGCTTTCCAAGTGCGACTGGATTCTCTTCGTGATCACTTTCTCGTACAGATTGCCCAGGCACGACGTTAGGGATATCGGCCTGAGATTTTCCATTTGGAGTTTCTTCCCTGGCTTCTGAATCATTACAACGACGGCGTGTTTCCATTCCGCCGGAACTCTTCCTTCTTGCCAGAGCTTGTTGAGGTAGGCCGTCAGTTGGTCGATGGCCTCGTCGCCGACATTTCTGATTAGCGAGTTCCGGATTTTGTCCGCCCCCGCCGCCGTGTTCTTGGTGGCCGATCTTATCGCCTCGACGACCTCTTCTCTCATGATGGGTCGGTCCGTAGTAAGGTTTTCTTCGCCGCGGTATTCTTCCTTGTAGCTCTCGACCTGCTCTTTGCCGTAGCATTTTACCCGGACTTCCTCAAGGAGTTGTTCGTCCGTGCCTTCGTACTGGTGGACTAGCCTCTGTATCGACTTGCTGCCTTCGGATTTGTTTTTGCTCGGGTCCATGAGGGCCTTGAGGATCTGCCACGTTCTGGCCGTACTGAGGGTGCCGTTTAGCGAATTGTTAAATTGCTGCCACCCCTGTCTGGCCAGTTGCGTCGTGTACTCCTCCGTTTTCTTGGTGATGTCCGCAATTTTCTTTTTTAGCTTTCTGCTGAGTTTCTGTCTCTTCCACCTCTTGGTGAGCCCGCGTCTCGCCTCCCATAGCCTGAGGAGCCGCTTGTTCACCTCCGGCGTCTGTTGAAGGAGCTTGTTCGTAAAGTTGAGGATGCATTTACTGCGTATTTCAGCAAGAATAAGCTTCATGCTGAAAGCATGGTCTGCTTTTTGCATTTCCTTCAGGAAGCGAAGCTTAAAGAAGTGGGTCGCATGCAGTGAGCATGGGCGGAGGTTGACAAGAAGCCTTAATAAAATTCTGTGCACTGACGAGGCTGAACTTTTATGCAAAAGCAAAGAACATGGAACGGAACACACAAAGAGGAAAGCAGAAGCTCCTGAAAATGAGGCGAAGCCAGTAGAGCGATAGACGCTAAAATGCTCCCCACTTTCGTACATACCTATCTTCGTTGTGCAATAAAACAAAAACAAAAAACTTCTAACATAGGTTTTGAAAGCGCTCCCCATACAGCGTTTTTGCCGACCATAGTGCCAAATTTTGTAAAGCTGCAATAAACTATTTGCACAGAATGCATTCAATTTCCTCTCCACATTTGGGGGCTGATTGGTGTCGCATCTCCCCTAGAAAAAAGTACCAAGACCATTATATTACGGCTGCTTGCGTAGATTCCGTCACTCTGGTTAAAATGGCAGCACAACAGAGATGAAGACAAGGCACATAGAAACACACGACAAGCGCACCGTCACGTTTCTGTGTCTCTTCATCTCAGTTAGGCTGCCGTCATAACCACCTATTAGCGAACTAGCCCAAAAGAAAGTTTTATTTCGCCGCTCGTCGCGATAGACGTGGTCACTGATTTTGTAAGGTTGACTGGCCCTGATAGATTATTGCATGCCTGTTTTCTGAACTTGCAACTCGGCGGAAAGCGGCGGTCACTTACGAGCGGCTGCTGAAAAGCGCGCCGGAGCCCGCAGGAGCAACCCGTCAGCGAGCGCTTGCTCCATCTGCCGGAGCATAGCACAGTATTTCACGTCAGCTAGTGCGTTCACGACACTAGGATAACCTTCTAGCCTCTATACCAGAAACACTATGTTTGTCGGCGACGTCACCAAAACCACCTCGGCATGAAGTGTTCAAGGAGTGGCAACCTCGGCACCGTGAGCCACAGAGCTTTGCTGCCCGCCAATTGGCAATCCTTACGGCACGAATGCTTGTTTGCGACGTCCTGATGAAAACCACGTCATTGCTTATAAAATTATGAGGAAAATAACAAGCACATCTTTGAGGTGGAGCAGTGCTAAATATGGGAAAAGTGATAGCACGCACATAATTCTGATTTCAAATTGCCTTGATTGGCACCAGCTGACTCATATTTAAGCCCTCGCCGCTCAATGTGCAAGCCAATGTGCATGCGAACAGTGCAATGCAATGCTTCGTTTTTTTTTTCTCACCAGTTGAGCTGAGATGTCAGTTATTAAGGATAATTACTGCCAGAATCACTTCTACTTTGACACTTTTATTCATCACAAGGAGGTCCTTGAAAAAAATTGCACTTGTCAATATAGCAGCAGCACATACTGTAAGCTTCCTGCAGGAAAATCACGATTTCTCTCTTTTTTAGCATGAGAAACTTCCAATCGGCGTTTGCCTTCGTTCTGGTCCTGCCGGACAGAACTGATGCAAAGAAAATGTGAAGAGGCGGCTGGCGGTACGTTGCCGATGGTGCTTGCTTGAAGTGCGAAACACAATGGGATAATTGGTTGTCAGCGGCGGGTGCTTCTGGCGGTGACGGCATCGAGATGAGACTGGTGCGCGTGAGATGAGGCACTCACTGCCCGCTTATACCCGACACACGGAGCGGTGATTATAGCCAGTAATTTGGGACGCGTTAGCGACCCTGGTCGCCCTGGTAACCAGATGTACGTGCGAGCCTGCTGGCACTGAACAAACGCGGAGGGCGCATCACGACGCGATTAGCACCCCTTTGCACACAAAGCTGACCCCTGAAAGTGTTACAGGCGATGCTTCACCACGTCCATCTCTTGCGGTCGTTTTGGCCGCGAGAGCTAAGCGGTCCGTGACCGCCACTGGCTACTGACGCGCGTGGACCATGCGTCTCATCGACACAGAACGCGTGAATGCCTAGGCATTATTCGCTGCGCACACCATGTCCACTGGGACCGTTGTGGGAACCCCTTTTTGAGACCCTGGCCAAATGCCCATCGTGCGAAGCTCTCGTGGTGATTAAACACTCATGGAAGTGTTTAATAACCGAGTACGCGAGCATGAAGTGTGGCAGTGACAGCTTTGGTTGACGTATGTCCCACAATTACTACGCTATCGGCTTTTGCAAAGGTCATACGCAGTTAAGAGTCTGGTACGGGGCGACACAGCACATTTCAATCACCCTGCCACCTTATTGCGCAGGTGCTTCCTGCTTCCTGCTACTTTATGGTGTCAATTGTATTGTGCTCTGTTGCTTTGCAAGTTCTACGACTGCTATACGCTTGTGGCCCTTCCACTTTTCGCGTTTTTTTTATGTTGGTGTTACGGTCAGGAGCAAATAAATTAAGCTGTGACAAAAGAAAGCATGCGAAGTCAAGGCTTGTCATATTGTCGCGGTGTAACCAAGATAGGAGGTGAGGTCGCGTATAAGAAAAACAGTTTGTTTTACTAGTGCAGCCTAGATAGAACTTCTTTGTCTTCTAATCTCCACTAAACACATGCACGAGAGGAGGCCTACTAAAGCGCCCATCGTTGTCTTTGTCATCGACATAGAAGAGACGCCGCATTCGCCTCCTTCTAAAGAGAACCATCTCCCCGATGCTAGACGTGACTGGTGTGAAGTTCTTCGCACAGCCACTCGCTGATGTGTGGTTTCATATGTACTAAGTGCACAAATTCAGGCTGGTGCTGACGTTGCCTCGTAGAACAGGGGCGGTTTGGGACTATCTCGTAGGTGGCATCACTAAGGCGTCGTAGCGCTAGATACGATACAAAGTATAGTCTTTATAGATTCTTGTAACGTCCCTGTCTTCGGATGCGCGTGCAAACCCAGACTCTGTCGCCTGTTCTGTAGGTTACTGGTCTATGGCGAGCATTGTAGCGGCCTGTGTCGTATTCCTACTGTCGGCAGATCCGAACGCGTGGAGCTGTCTAGGTTATTGGGCGCGTTGTGTAAACGCATCTGCATCCGTGTACGCGCGATCACATTCGTGTGGGATCATTGCATGCAACATCGTCTGTACTTCTCGTCCGTGAACAAGGCTGAACGGAGTCATCCATGTTGTTTCTTTCTTGGCACCGTTACAGGCAAAAGTTATATAAGGCAAGATCTCGTTACAATTCTTTTGTTCGACATCCAAATACACGGAAAGCATGTCTTCAAGCGTTTTGTTTAGGCACTCTGTGAGTCCGTTAGTTTGTGGATGGTAGGCTGTCGTCTTGCGTTGAGTCGTTCCACTGAGCATCAGGACATTACCTAAACGCGTTGTCGTGAATACGGTTCCTTTGTCTCTGATTACGATGGTTGGGGCAACATGTGTCAACAAAACCTTTTCTATGAACAATCGCGCCACCTCTGCTGCTGTGCCTCGCGAGAGAGCCTTTCTTTCGGGGCAGCAAGTCAGATAATCAATCGCAACAATAACCCACTGGTTTCCTACATGAGACGCCGGAAGTAGGTCTAAAAGTTTCATTCCGATCTCGTCAAATGGTGTGCATTGGACCTGAACCGGTTTTAGCAGGCCGGCTGGTTTTCTTGGAGGCGACTTGCGCCTCTGGCACTTGAGCCAAGTCCGTACGTGATGTTTCACGGCCATGGCGAGTCTTGCCAGTAGTACCTTTGTCATACTCTGTTCAGTGTCCGCGTGTAGCCTAAGTGGCCAGAAGTTACCTCATTGTGACATGCTTGGAATACTTCAGTCCGAAGGGTTATAGGAACAGCCAGTAAATAACTGCCACCGATGGGTGAAAAGTTCTATTTGTAGAGAACATCGTTGCGCAAACAAAACGATTACAATCATCTTTAAAAATTCTAGCAGCCTTGGGAGTTCATCCGTTTAAAAAATCAATAAGGGTAAGGTACTCAAGGCCATCACGTTGTTGGTATGCAACGGCGGTCGTATCAAGAAAACCGAGGAATGGCGTTCCGTCTTCCTGGAATGAAGCAGTCGACTGTATTGGTGACCGCGACAAACAATCAGTGTCGGTGTGCCTTTTCGCCGACTTGAAGATCGACCGTCATGTCGAACTTTTGCAGCCTGAGGCTCCAGCGCGTTGGTCACCCGGGAGGACCTTTCAGGTTTGTTTTCAGCCAGCAGAGTGGATGGTGATCACTGATAACTTTGAAAGGGCGACCGTACAAACATGAGCGAAATTTCATAACCGGCCATTGCAAGGCATTCCTTCTCAGTTGTCGAGTAATTGGCTTCTTTGCGGGAAAGCGTTCTGCTTGCCTAGGCAATCACCCTTTCAGCCACTTCCTGCAACTGCACGAGCAGTGCTTTCAGGCCAACATTTTGCTGGTATCTGCGTGAAGCGTCGTAGGGGCTGCTTCGTCAAAATGGGCAAGTACTGGAGGTGTTTGTAGCCGTTGCCTCAGCTCATTAAATGCAGTTTTCTGTGCGTCGCGCAGCACAAATGCCCCGTCGTCTCTCGCGAGGTGAGCAAATGGCGAAACAATCCTTGCAAAATCTGCGATAAAGCGACAATACTCGCAGAGGCCGAGAAAGTTTCTGGCAGCTTTCTTATTGCATGATATCAGGAACTGTGCGACGGCCGCACTTTTCTCAGGATCATGACGGCCGTGCAACGTTTTCAAGCATTTTCGGCACTTTCACAACCTCGCTCTGCCAACTCTGCTAAGGATCCGTTTTAGCGGCATTCTTAACATTTCGTGTATGCCGCCGCCATTTTCGAGCATCCACCTCAAGCCAATTAAGGGAAAGCGGACCAATTGCAGACTCTGGCACCCCCCTCTTCATCCGGTTATCGATTTTCAGTGCACTGGCTCGGCCCCATCTAATCCCTCTTCACTTGAGCGTGCTCCTTGCCTCTTGTCAGGCAATTAGATAAGGCAAGCCAATCACGGTACGGAATGTTATTCGTTCTTAAAACAAAGTGACCTCCTATCCACGAGGAGAACGTTTGATTGGTCTATTCAGACAGCCCTACGGATCACCGCCCGATGCTTGCGTCTGCAAGTTTGACGTCAGGAGATTGGAATAACAATGTATTGCAATAGTTTTACGTTATAGAGCACCAGCCATGGTACTTGGCGTATTGTGCACCAGTCCGGCGTACAACTGCTCTTTCACGCTGCGCATGAGGTGTCGCAACAACTTATCACCTATGATGTTTGGCTCGGCTCTACGATACAGACGGGCCATGTCCTCGGCGAACATTGCAACTGTTTGTTGGCTTTCTGAACCCGTAACTCAATCAGCTGCTGGGCCCGGTCCCATCGGTGGACACTCGCAAAGGTGTCAAGGAGCTGCTGGCGGAAGTCACTCCAGCTCGATAGACAGCCATATCGAGTTTCCTACGACGTACGAGCGCTATCGCCCAGATTAAAATAAACATTTGTGAGCTTTTGTTTGGAACTCCACTCACTGATCTCGGCGACACGCTCCGACTGGTCAAGCCAGTCTTCAAAGCCGCCACCGTGAAAGCGATCCGGAATCCTTGGTTGAATAAGCGTTACCTGTCGCAGGTTGGACGAACGGACGGTTTCGGGATCCTGTGGCGGACTGACGTCGGCCATGGGCGGCGATGGATAGCATCCGGACGAAGGTTCCCTCAGGGTGGTGAGGTCCGGAGCAAGGCCTTGCAACCGCCCACTGAAACGATGCACAGGCGTTGCAACGGGCGACAGATTGGCCGGGCTGGATAAACAACTCCCAGGAGGGGTCCGAAGCATCGGGTTGTCGTTCCCGGCCCTTCCAGCAGTGTCGCGGTGCAACGAAGATAGGAGACGAGGACATGTATAACAAAAACAGTTCATTTTAGTAGCCAAGCCTACAGAGGACTTCGGCTTCTTATCTCCGCTACGAAGATGCACGAAACGAAGCCTACTAAAGCTGCCATCGTTGTCTTTGTCGTTGACATAGAAGAGACGTGGCAATATGTAAGTGCCGTGAAAAGATCAGAGCGGATACCGAAGCTCCGCGAAGAAGGAAGAAGTGGACAGGTGCATGAATGCGGTGGCACGAGGCTCGATCTCGCAGTGTTCGGACTAGGCGGACAGCAGTTCCGAAGTCGTGGGGTGAACGAGGTCCTGCTGGTTGAGACGTGTATGGAAAGGTGCGGAGGACAGCGGAGCCGAGCGCGGACAAGGGTGTCCGAGCTGCCAGGGCTACAGCTGCCAGTGCTCGAGACGCTGGCTGATCCGAAGGCTGCCGGTCCGTGAGCTGCCACACCTGAGCTGTGCCAAGGAACATTCCAGTCTGGCACAAAGGTGGCTATCCTAGATGCGGTCCTCACGTGCGACCGTAGCACGTGTGTAGTAAGCAGCGTACGAAACCGGCAGCGAGGTCGTGCTGGACAAGACGTTTCGTGCCTGCTGCCGCTGCTGCTCCTAAGCGTGCCATGCGTCCCGAGAACCATGCTTGACGAGGCCTGAACGTCTCATCACAGCCTACTGGAGCATGGGTGAATGTACAGTGGCATGACGACGGAACCATGACATTCGCTACACGGGGCTGTTTCAGCCCGGTTATCCTCACGGGCTGTGTGCGGACGGACTGACTGCAGTTACTCAGCAGATTAACTTTCGTTATATGATTTCGAAGTTTCTTTTCGTTTTTTATAAATGTTCCTAAACGACTCTCTGTCTTTCTTCCGCGTCACTGCGCACTAGAAAAAGTGCCGAACAGTCCTAAACACTACAAGGCTCGATGTTTGAATAGCCGCCGGACCACTGACATGACGACACTTGTACAGGTTGAGTGATTGGTGCATCAGCGGATATTCCTCAAAACACTCGGTGGTGATTGGGCTGTAAATATTTGGCACAGGGCACCGCGGGATAGAAAACGTGGCACCGCTGCCCCCACCAAGCATTCTGGGCTAAACTTTAAGTAATATGCGCCATCGGCTCTACCAATATAAGGTGGCCCTATGTGTTCAAGTTCCAGCTTGCACTTATATGTGCATTTATTGTAAAAAAGTTGTAAATACAGAGTGTATTCAAGCTTCAGCTGTGTCTGCTTCCATCCATCCTAAGCCTCCAGCGAACCTATTGCCGCTATGCTTAGTGGCAGTATTTTTCACTTGCGGAGACCGTCTCTGGCGGTGCGTCTGTGATGCCAAATTAGAGCAGTAACACCTCTACCCACGACTGGAAGAAAGAAAAACCTGGATCTTACTAGCACTCTATAAAATGAATTGGTCAATATATATGGCCAAAAGGTACAACAATGACAAATGTGCTATACGCTATGCCAGTGAGAAAATTAGAGACACTGCGACACTTCCTCTCAGGATAAAATGTACAGAGAAGTACAACAAAAAAATGCAACGAACAACACTAACGAAAACTACACAAGCTGCTGTGCAATTGAAATATCAATACAAAAAGTCTGCGCTGGAGCAATTAAGGTTGAGGATAATCGAAAACATTTTGCAGATCCTACGAGTGCATTGATCTCGGCAACCCTTGAGTAAAGCGTCTGACAAAGAAACAGCGTACATGCACACATGGAAGTAGTAAAACCTTGGTATGGCTGTTTTTACGCCACGATCTTGGTGTTTGCTACGGCTACATTACCGGCTAATCTGGATGTGTTTTGAATAGTTCCGTTTCTGTCAGCGTCGATATTGCTTTTCCCTCTTGCCGGCATCCACTTTCACTAAGTACTGCAGACTTTGTAGCTCGAAAAATTTCGTTTCCGGAACTTGCAGACATTTGCCGGGAGAACCATGTCGGTTATAGATATCATGTAGAGTAGGCTTTCTATTGCGCCAAGAAAAGGGGAATACTTGAATGCCGGTTGTCGGTGCCTTTAAGCACGAGTTTCAGCATCGTAGTAATAAGTCGTAAAAGGCAAGATAGAGAAAGCGGGGAAGTTCAGATAAAGTGCTGTTTTCATCTTATTTTAGTCACATGGTGTTGCTCTGCCCATGGCAGCGCTGTGCAAGCCCCAAAAGAACCCTCCCATGTTCCAAAAAATAGGGCGTTTCCTTCAAACTGCTTCACTCAAAACCACTTGAAGAATTCGCGTAAAAATACTGATCAACTGACGCTACGTTTCCATATACTCTAGTGGAGAGCGTTCGAGTAAAATGCCCGACTCGACCAGCCCGGCTCAACAGCTACACGAACATGTACCCGACGGAATGACGCTGCTGCGACAGCTTGCGTAGAGGTTAGGGGGGATACAATGCGCCCTGTTAATCGCAGCTGTCTGCGAGCCACGAACTTGATTCATCCGTGTTTAAAAGTGCGCTCCCATTGGTCGAGCTCAGGCAATCATCTCATGCAGTCAGGCCGGCTCTGCTAGGCTAAATAGCGTTTAGCTAACCACAACGAACAGAGCTCACCGTGACAAATAGACTCAGCGAGTTTTTGTTGGGTTCAGACAAACGCGCTGTATTAAAAACTTGCGGTACAAATTTAAAATAAACAAGCTCGTTTGATGTGAAAAAACTTACAAATAGAAAACAGCTTGATAAACACACGTCTTTTCTTTCTTTTTGGCGTCCACCATTGCCGATCCGACGCCGATGGCGACAGAAGCTCGAGAGAAACCAACCTTGAGGTTAGACAAAACGTTACGCAAGGACGCTCCTCAGCCAACTGATGGAAACGATGTAGAATGCTCGAGTACAACTTTATGTGCCTGTGAAGGCAAGGATATTGGGGGGAGGGGGG
Organism: Dermacentor andersoni; assembly: GCF_023375885.2. Lineage (NCBI taxonomy): Eukaryota > Metazoa > Arthropoda > Arachnida > Ixodida > Ixodidae > Dermacentor > Dermacentor andersoni. The sequence continues at coordinate 31,537,680 of NC_092824.1, read as the reverse complement.
TCTACATCACTGCATTAGAGCGCATGTAGTCCGAATAGAAGCTCGGCATCGTGTGGCATCTTCATCCTAGGATCGCCGCCATCTGCACTCTGGTAGAGCGCACCAGGAGACGGCGTGCTGACGGAGGATTAGGCTAGCTGCTATGTCGCAAGAAGTGTGTTCTTCAACAACTCGTAGGAAATATAAGAACATATGATTTGCCTGAACGCCTTAAATGAAAGCACCCCTTCATTTCAAATTATGCCTTACAAACCATTGAATGAAACGAAGGACTATATCCAGCGGCGCTACCGCACGAGTGCGATGACTTTGAAGCTGTGACTGCTTCGCCACGGAAAATTCTCCGCTAGTAAAGTACGCGCCAGGCGGTACAGGTCCGTACAATCTACCTTTCCGCCTCCAAGACAATAAAAGTCACACTTTCGCCCGAAACCCGGAGCATTAATTGCGACAGCAAATTAGTAGACGGCTATACGAAGTAAGGATAGCAGTTTTATCGGCCTGATAAAGTTGCAAACATGCCTACTAACTAAATTAGCAAGCACGGTGTCACGCGCGCACAAGCAAACATAAACAAATCTCACTCGATGACCACTGAAACTCGCTGTCAATACGCTGGAGTGAGTAAGCGGAGCATCATTGCGAACTAAGCCGCGAAAACACAGTCTGTGGCGCACTCTACTCGTCGCGGATGACTTTGAGGAGACAGTGGTGCAGGCCGGCAGAACGGAAGACGGCGCGCTTCCTCCCCGCCTTCCACCCCGCTTTCCTCCCTTTCGTCCGCGAGGTTGAGCTCGGATCACCGGCTCACCCTCGCGCGCTTTCACTACGGCGTACGGCGCGCGGCGCCGATTTTATAGCCCTTGAACTTCACACGGAACCTCACACCGACGCCGACGGCATAAATGCGCTTGGAGTGTCCACATAACTGCTATCGCGATAAGATAGCACCCAGATCCAACGGAATGTAGGAATCGTACATGAGGCGAAACTTTTATGAGCCAGCAAGGTACTAGTAGCAGCATTGGGTAACCCAGGCGCAGCCTCGTCACCCGCGGCTGTTAGCTGTCTGCGTCACCAGAACGAAAGCGATTCAGGATGGTTGTCACGAGAAGAATCCTATCGAGAGTTGCACACACAGACAAGTCCGACGGCTATATATTAGGCGTTCACAACCCTTTTGCCGCTTTGGTACCCGCCTTTAGGGGGATTGGCCAAGAACGTGCACGGAGCTAGTGACCCAGGTTGTCTACTCGGTAGTACAGCATAGTAGCTCAGTAGCCCAAGTTTACTACATTAAATCATCAAACGCAGTATATTCAGTGAGAAAAAAAAGTTCTGGCGATTAGCGGTAAATGCGAGAGAAATGTATTAGTATTACGTCATACTTCCTTGAGGTCACGCATCGATAGCTTAGGGCGCGTTCGCCACATTGCGAAGTGTTCTTCAGGAGCTCACTCGAGGCACGTCATGATTCTTCGAGGAACGAAGCGCAAATAACGGTAGTCTAGAGCAGACCACTATCAGTTGCGATGTATGTATGTATGTATGTATGTATGTATGTATGTATGTATGTATGTATGTATGTATGTATGTATGTATGTATGTATGTATGTATGTATGTATGTATGTATGTGTGTGTGTGTGTGTGTGTGTGTGTGTGTGTGTGTGTGTGTGTGTGTCTGTATGTATGTATGTATGTATGTATGTATGAACGAGAAGATATTTATTAACCATATCAGAAGTAGCGAAAAACAATGACACCAACAACAGCATACGATAAATTATCTTCAGTTCTTAAGAGGAACCTTTAGCTCGAGCCCATTTCTGACGCGGCCTATTCAAATACATATAAAATGTAAAAACGTTTTTCTGTGATAACCCCTGGGCCAATTTTATTTTTTTCACTTGCATATGAGAGAGAAAGGTAAATTATAGTGACTGTTGGAGGCGCTATATTGATTTAGGGCCTCAATTTTGGTACAAAAATTTTTGAAAATTTGGTAGTTTGAAAAAGATAGAAGCACGCAGTTTACAAATTAATAGCTCTGCATCAAGAACAGATATCGCGGTTCTGTAAACGGCATCCATTAGATCAATCAATGCGGACAAATTCAATAGGTGAATTTATACCTCACATGAAATCGTTACGTTGTGTAGAAGGGTTCTGCAAAGGCCGTATTTCCATATTACTAAATTTTTCAACATTCATATGTAACATATCAATTTTGTCCACTTTAGATATACTATTAGGCGTAATCCACAAAATTGTGTTATCATTATCTATGGCCGAGTTAGAGTTGTAGATTTGAAAGTTTCGTTTTAGGGAAATTTGCGACTTTTGTCAATTTTTAATAAAAAATTGACAACCTCAGCTGAAAATTTTAAAGGTTTTACATTTTGCTTTTAAATGCAACAGTCCTCGTCAAATTTGGTGCAGTGGTTGACGAGAAAAACAAGTTCTTCTGTCACGTGTATTTAGGAGCACCCAAGCTAAAGCTTCCTCTTAACTGAAATCCAGAAAGGATAATAACTGAAAATTAGAACGGATGAAAATGAACTGGCCACATGTGGGATAGCAACCCATATCTTCGCATTACGTGTGTAATGCTCTTACTAATGAGCTACCGCGGTGCCAGTTTACCATCCCCTTTCTGCGGTGCTTATCTACTAGAACTAATCCAAGGACTATTAACCAGCGCCTCCACTCACCGCCTTGGCGGCGGATGTGAAACATGCTCGCTACCGCAGCCGTCGTCTCTCTATCTCTCCCTCTCTCTCTGTATATAAATATATATATATATATATATATATATATATATATAGGGGGGTCCTCCAAAGTTCAGCACGCAGGACCCGACGCAAGGGCACGACGTACCTTTTGGAAGTAAGACATGTTTATTTAATGTTTTCGGCTGGTGGACCAGCCATCGCGAGAGCACGGTCTAGAGCTGTGCACGAGCTCGGGCCGGCCCGAAAGCCCGCACCTTGCCCGGCCCAAGAGCCGGGCTTGGGCCATTTGGAGATTCTCTTACTCGGGCTTGGGCCGGGCCCGGGCCAGGCTTTCTATGTCTCGGACGGACCGGTCGGGCACCCCGATCTCGACTGCGTACCTTATGCGAAAGTATGATTGTCGTCTCGCATGTAAGTACAGCAGGAAGCGCAATGTAATTATTCATCAAAGATGGAATCCAAAGGGACGGGAGAAATGTATAAACGCTAACAAAAGGCAAACGAAAGCCAGCGTAGGCTCGGAAAGCGTTTTCGGTTCTGCCAAGTGCCGACGCCTTGGAAAAGCCGCCGCTTCGAGGTGCCTCCCAGTGAAAAGGTTGAGAAGGGAAGCGTTTGGGAAGCGAAGTCTGTGTACGGCGCACGCGCGGTCACCTTTGCCACACACAAAAATTCGCCAAGCGGTGGCTTATAGGGGGCTTTTCCAATGGGCAGTGTGCGCTCGCGGCATCTGCATATATTCACAATTTTGTCATATGAAATGCAAGAGTTCAGCATTATAAGGTCATTTAAATAAACTGATTTTCCTTATATTGTTTCTTTTTGTGTCCGCGCCGCCTTATTCCAGGTCGGGCCGTGCGCGGGCCTTAACCCGGCCTAAGGCCGAACCAGCCGGGCCGGACCGAGCCGCCTGTGGTAGCGTAGCGCCCGGGCCGGGTGCGGGCTCAGAATTGCGGCCTGTGCACAGCTCTTGTACGGTCACTGTAGTTGGACGTCAGTCCCTTTCAAGGTATATATATATATATATATATATATATCGAACGAGACCAAAGGAGGTTAACCGAGGGGCCCGATATTTATTAATCATATCATAAAGCCAACAAATAGGCACCAAGGGCAACACAGGGGAACCTACTTGTACACACCAATTGAATTACAGGAATGCTAAATTGATGTGGATGAAAGTGGATGAAAAAAACAACTTGCCGCAGGTGGAGAATGATACAACAACCTTCGCATTACGCGTGCGATGCTCTAACCAATTGAGATACAGCGGCGCTGTTTCCCCTACCGCTATCTTGGGTATTTATGTTTTCACTACTAGAATTAACCTTGGGAGCCTTAGCTAACGCCACTACACGCAAACCTTGGCGGCTAATATGAAACATCCTTTCTGCTGCAGGCGTCCCGAGCACGTGATCTTTCTGGGTGAAGGCAACTGGTCAATAAACAGACAGATGCCATCTGAAGGCATCAATGTTGCCGGATTCGCGGTCCTCGTTATGTAATAAAAACGAGAAACGGGGTTAATTGAGGGGTCCAATTTTTATTGTTCATATTATGAGAAGTCAACAAGCAAGGACATCAAGGACAACAAAGGGGAAATTACTTGTACTTACTGATTGAATAGAATAAATGATAAATTCTTTTAACTGAATGTGAACGAAGAAACATCCCGATTTAAAAAAAAAATCGGATTAAGTTACAGCGTAAAACAAATTAAAAACATTAAAAACAAACAGACGGGGAAACGGGGCCACGGTAGCTCAATTGGCTAGAGCATCGCACGCGTAATGCGAAGACAAGGGATGGTTACCCACCTGCGGCGAGTTGTTTTTTTCATTCACTTTTATTCCCTTTAATTTATCCTTTCTTTAATTCAATCAGTAAGTGCAAGTAATTTCCCCTGTGTTGTCTTTGGTGTGCTTATTTTATTGGCTTTTTATGATGTGATTAATAAAAATTGGGCCGCTCATTAACCCCCTTTCTTCTCGTTTATTACATAACGAGGGTCTCGAATCCTGCAACATTGATGCCTTCAGGTAGCATGTGTGGGTTTATTGACCAGTTGGCTTCACCCAAATAGATCACGTACTCGTGACGCCTGCGGCGGAAAGAATGTTCCACATCCGCTGCCAAGGTTTGTGTGTGGTGGCGCTGGCTAACACTTCCAAGGTTAGTTCTAGTAGTATAAACATAAGTACCCAAGATAGTGGATGGGGAAAAGACGCCGTGGTGGCTCAATTGGCTAGAGCATCGCGCGGGTCATGCGAAGACGTGGGACAGTTCCCCACCAGCGGCAAGTTGTTCGTTTTTCATCCCCTTTCGTTCCCATTAATTTATCATGTCTTTAATTAGTAAGTACAAGTAATTGTTCATGTGTAATTCCCCTGCTGTCTTTGTTTGTTGGCTTATTATGATATACATATAAATATATATATATATATACACACACTATGTGGCCGGCTTCACACGCATGACGGACGAGGGGTACACACAACGCGAACGTTGCTTTAAAATATTCTCGTTGCTCTTCCATCCCTCTTCCGTATGTAATCCGCGCAGATAAACCGAGAGCTGGCCGTTGCGTCGTCCGCCTTCCTTGGGTAGTACGCGCTTCGCAGGTAAGCTCGCGGCAGAGAACAGGGCACGCATGCGCAAGAACCTCTAAGGGCAGGATTGTTCGCAAGAACAACGTTCTAGTGAATCCGAATGCTCCACATGTCATTATAGAGAAGTAAAGACGACCGACGGCCAAAACAAAAGAAAATCCCGTACGCACAAAAGTGTGACTGGTCTGCACAGTGGTGTGACAAACCATGCAACAGTGCCAAGGAGGCCGCTTGCGACCGCAGCCGCCGACTCACCGAAGGACGACTCGGTCTCGGAGAAGGAGCCGAGGGGAAAGAGGTTCGCCCTGTTTGGTGGGATAGATGTTGAGGGAACGTACAGCGTCATCGCGAGGCTAGCCGATTCGCCTTCCGAGCCAGACAGATTCACGCACAACGGGGCCTTGGAGGAGATGTCCGTCAGCTTCTTGCATTTTTCAATCACGGCGTCTGCATTGGCCTCTGGGTGCAGCTTCACAGAGCGAAATCCTTGGCGCGAGTTATCGCTGGCACCGGCGCCGATCAGAGAGCCGACAACGCGGGCGCCTCGTTCCAAGCTGTCAGGCGAGGGCTCCTGATGTTTGCCGCTAAAGAAACCTGGAAAGAGAGTGAGAGAGAAGCGAACGTTGATTTAAAATAAATCGGAGGTAACCCCTGTGGCTAACTCCTGTGAGGTGCCTACATAGTCTTACTTCGCAAGAGCTATAGCAGCATCTAAAAGAACTGCACTATAAACGTGTTTACACCTTTTACGGCTGTGTAAAGGGCGTTTGGCCAACACCCTCTAGACTAGGCAAGGCCTCTCTGCTCCTCCGTGACGTCATAACACTACGACGGGCGCCGGAGTGCGTGTTCATGAAGGGATGCTGCTGCGCGTTCGTTCTTGTGTAACTGCAGCGGGACGTGAAATCGTCCTTTGAAGATTTTGTCCCCGTGATTTAATGCTGGCGTATATCTATGATGTCATTTCCGGTACAAAGTACACGGTGAATAGGTTTAAAAACCGAAAGCGGTTTCCGGATTATGAATATATGTTGGCTATTCAGTATCTTTTACTATCGCCTAAGATTTCCTGAAAGTCCGCGCTTTCTTTTTTTTGGGGGGGGCGGGTGCATTGATATCCCGCTGTGCCTTCACATATATTTTTATTTTTATTAATAGCTCATTGCATGACGCGGACGTTGAAATTATTTTCGGGCAAAAATTGAACCATGTGGTATATCACCTAGCGCCGACTGTTTGCCAGGAATCTGACTACTATTTGTAACCTTTTTCTTCCAGACAAACAGTCACCCTCTCCACACACAGACAAAAAAACATTGCCATAAGTTATGGCTCCCAGAACAGCTTACAGCTTCATGGGTGGCATCTGAAGTGAGCAGATGCCTTTCGATTTGATAATATTGAAGCAAGCTGTGTTACATACAAAGGATATGTTTATTACAGAGTACAAGTATTCAGAAAACTTTCAGAGGTGTTGCACACAAGGAGTCAGAACAGTCAAGATTTGAAAGTGTTAAGCTTCCGTTTTTGAGCAACTTTTGCTTGCACAAGACTGTCGTTCCTATTTTTGCAATAGTTTTTCAGCAGAATGTTTGTTGCAGCGCTAAGAATGTGATGCATAACAATGTGAGGACTATGACCACTTTCACATTTGTCGAAACTGTCACTGTCTTTTATCAGGTTGGTAGCCAGTGTGAAAAGGGCTTGCCTTTGGTTCGCTAGAGAATGGAATCGCACAGCCTACTTTTCACTTCGCAGCTTGTCGATGACGATTTCAGCAGTCATTACAGCATTCACAACTGGAGGTTGGGGGAACTTGAGCCCTCCGCGATTCATGCTTGCTATAATTTCTGCATTCTCAATTATGATGTCTTCATCTTCTACCAAATTTGCTCGGCAAGCAGTGCATGCAAGTTTTTTAAGCGCAGCATGGGCACAGTATCCGGCCACGTACGTTATAGCTGGAAGATTTTGTGCCTTCATTTCAAAGTCCTTGTCATTTACTTCAATGTTGAACCTCTGTAGAATCGCCTCATCAATGCTGACAGCAGGTGCCCCTGAATCCAAGTCTGGAAGCGCCAGGGCTCTTTGTAGGCGAAGCTTGCGTTCGGATTCGAACACTTGTCTGATGGACACATGGTACTGCGACCCGAAAGCTGCCTATACTTCCCAAATCTTTCCTCCAAGCAGTCTGTCTGGAACTTCCCCAGAAGTACGTAGTCAAATCCAAGGTCTTGAAGGCAATAGTTTATTATCTTGACCAAGGCTTCAGTAGTGAGACGCAAGGCACTGTGGGTCTCCCGAGTGAGAATTCCATTGTCAAACTTCAAGCTCTCCCGGTGGTCAAGCCACTACATGATGGTTTGAAGGAATTCAACTTGTGGACACAGCTTTCCTGCAATGGGAGTCTGCAGGTCATCACGAAGCCGGCGTCCTTTGCTGGGCGACTTCACATTAACAATCCTCCACCAGGTTTCGACAACCTTTAAGAACTCCGCTGTTCCAGCTGCATGCTGCAGCGCATACCGTTGACTGCATGTTTCTAGAGCAGCTATGGTTGATAGGCTGAAAACTTTCAGTGCAAGCTTCACATTTTGCCTTTACATATTAGATGGATTGAGGGCCTTTACTGACAGTGTTGGAGCAGCCTTGATAAGGTGGTCTTCTTCTTTCAGATGAAGATCACGAAGGGTCTTGAACGAAGCAGTGATAATTTTGGGGTTGGAGTTAAAATTCATAAGTGAAGGAAAAAACATGCATATTCCATGGTTCTTTTGGTTGATCCAATTGTTCCGAATACATTTCAACAAGTGAACAGGGTCAATAACGAAAAAAAGAGGACGAGTGGGATCTGATGGGTGAGGATAGGAGCTGCTGACTTTTGATGACAATCCAAAGAGAGACATTGTTTTGCGATTGATAGAGTTGTTATCTGTGATGACTGCAATGATGCGAAGCCCAGTTTTTTCAAGCTCATTTATGATGCTGCGGAGCACAGTGTTCAGCTGTTGGGCATTGATTTGTTCTACTGGCAAAATGTGAACAACACTTTTCTGTGATGACAGGAGGCTTTGGATCATAAAGACATGAGCTGTCTTTGCAGCATTTGAAGTGTTGCTGGCAGTGCCGACAATCGTGCCACCCTTATAATCAAAATACGCCTGTAGATGGATCTCATCCATCATGAGAACCACCGACTTCTCATGGTCCTTCATTGCACTCGCGAGCTTCTTCGCATAAAGCAGGAAAGAAGCATCCTGCTGTTCAGCTGCTGGATTTACAACATATGCATTGCATACACGCCTGATCGTGGACTCATGTGGCAATGTGAGACCTCCGTAGTTACGCAAGTACCTATAAGCATGAGGAGAGATGGTAAATAGAAGGCTGGAAAACACCAACAGCTCTGAAGAGTAGCGGGGTGACTTGCTTAAAAGGAGAAAGACTTGTTCCTTTAAAAATGTCATAGCATCTTGCCGCTCTTCGTCTTGCATTTCTTGGTTTGTTGCGTCTTCAAGAAGAGATAGCACGAGCTTCAATATGCCACCTGTCTTGTTTTCAGGTTCGCGGAAGGCAGGAACCTTATCACTGCTCACAACAGCATCCAACAGACCTGTCAAGCACCGAATATCATTCACAGTTTTTGGAATGATCTCCACGCCATCAAGTTTGGTGACCTCGACATCATGAAAATACAGCTTTAGACAGAGGTCCTCGGTGACTTTAACGGACTTTTGGATTGCTGGGGCACCATTGACAGTCAGATTGAGGAAGAGAACGAAGTCATGCTGGGAAACAACCGTCCAGAATTTGGAGACCTTGATAGATGGTATGCCTTTCAACAGCGCCTGAAAGTTGTCAATTTTGTTTCTGACCTCTTCCGCCTGGTGTGTTTCAGTAGACAAGTTGATGGCATCTTGTAACGCAGCTGCCTCTCGGCGCATCCTCTTTTCATCAGGGACCTCTCGAGACGTGGTTGCATTTGGGGCAGAAAGATATGCCGGGCAGTCGGGAAGTATGCTTGGGACAGCATCAGGTCGTAGCCGTACGAGCTTCAGTGTCACTTCAATCACTTTGCCGGTCTTGGTATCCGTGTAGCTTGTTCTATTTACCATGTCGGACAGTTTAAAGTGGCGCTCGCAGACCTGGGATAAGAAAAAACAAAGACAGTAAAAGCTTTAGAACCTGAAGTTTAAAGATCATACAGGTGCATGACAGTGCGAGAAATTTCTATAAATTTCGTGCGAACTGAATGTCAGCAACACAAATTTACTCGGTCCGAAAGAGGCAGCACTACGGATTCATCTCGCAACATGCTGCCTGCAGCGTTTTCAATACAACTAAGGGAGGCGTAACAACGACAGTTAAAGGAATGTTTCCTTACCACCGACCGCTTTCCTGGAGTGAAGTTCGCACGGTGGATAGCTCTAATCCATTGAGCTCTTCTTGCTGGGTCCTAAGGGAAGGTGAAGACACGCACACGCTCACCACCGTCATAGATCCCGCGGCACCGCGCTACGCAACAATGCCCGGGCATTATCACAGCCTGCACACACGACACACACCTCCCGGCACTGAAGTACTTCCTCGTCGTTACCGACGACGTTACCGTACTGGTGCTAACTCTGAAACAGCGTCGAGTTTCGTGACACACGCTGCACGAAAAAAAAGAAACGCAGAACTGCGAACACGTGCAACAACATTCACGAAATGAAGGAGCACTGATGTTTACCGCAGTGCGAACGCATTTTCCAGTCGAGCACTCTGTACGAATACATAAAAGTATAACAAAACCATGTACATAAAACAATATTACCTTCCAAAATAAGCGGTTCAACAAAAAGTATAAATTTTTACAAAATAGCATTTTTATTTTTGCAGCAAGGCAGTAATGAAAGCATCAAAATGTTTTCTTAAATTCGATACTTCAGCTGGTACTGCTCGGCGCATGCGTTGTTGCACGAAGAAGACGGAGGCCGGTTGGAGAAAGTGGGGGCAAGACGGCCGCTCCTCGAAAGCGCCGAGAGCTGGTCCGTCGTAGTGTGATGACGTAGCCACAAAAGAGAGGAGGATATGGAGAGGCCTTAGCTAGTCTAGAGGGTGTTGGTTTGGCTCAGAGGCGAAGATCTTCACGTTAGACGGGCGAGGTTGAATCCTTGTCGAGGAACGAAGCTTGCGGACATTCCGCTGCAAATAAAGATCATGAGAGCGGCGACAGATGACATCAAGAGCAAATTAAGTAAACTTTCAGAGGTGTTGTCAATACTATTTTCAGGTACGCTGGTCTACAACCCAGCTTGTCTACACATCTTCAACTACGCTTTTTCTCATCGCAGATGCAGTTGGAGCTTGCTGTCATGCACAATAAAAATTGCTATAGCATCTCAAGACAGGGCTGTGACGCAAAGGACAAAGGGCGCACCTTTTCAGGGTGTAAAAAATTTCAGAATGTGCATGGTTCTTGATATGAAAATTACGCAGGAGATGTGCAGGCTCGTCAAGAAAATATCGAATTTTCGAAATTCACCTTCTCTTTTCTTTTTGTTTTTTTTTCTGTGTGGTGATGGGGCAGTGAAAGCCAGCTGTACAGACGTTGCCAGCAGCCACAGTCGGGAATGTCCCGTGACGGTGCGCAAAACACATTCGCTTCAGAAACTGTCGACCCCCTTGACAATATGTCCGCTTGGCCCGCTTAGGGTTTGTAGGTTTACGACCGACAGCTCATTACAAAGCCCGACGAGTGAACACTGGTATGCGATAAGGGCAGGCCAAGCGCTATCATAACCGTTCGTACCGGAAGCTCCCGCAGCCCCTGCAACAAATAGCTGCCACCTGCTTCATCACTGTCTCATCAACCGGGATTCAGTCGCGTTCGGTGACATGCGCAGTATCGGTGACTTTCTGAGCGTTGTGGGTACCAGAACCAGCTTGAATCAGATTATATTGTTCTTGCCAATCTCATCCCTCGTCACGGCAAGACGCTGCGTATCGTGTAGGATATCTACAAGCGCTATCTTACCAGCTGGGATACACTTTATGCGACGACCTCCTTCCTTAGGAGCTAGCTGAGAAATGGTAACTGGCTACCTGCCTGCAGACTTCAAGCAGCAGGTGGTATCTTCGGCTAGCCAGATGTGTAGCGACTCTCCGTCTGCAGCAGAGGCACAGCGCCTAAGCCAAACACTTTTGACAACCGTGTCCATAAGCAGCTAGAACAATTATGGTACTGCGGCGAGACTCGAGCACAGGCCGGAGCAAAACTGCGACTTTCCCTTTCGCCGGTCAACAGACGGCAGTTAGGGGCGGAGGCGTCACGTGATTAGAGCTCGGCGAAATTTCAGAGCCGATCGAAAAGTGTCGCTTGGCAGTTATCAGCTTGTCTTGTCTTGGTTTTGCGATGCGCTGGTAGAGTCAGTAAGTTCCCCCAACTTGACGCATTCGACACAATCGTTAAGTTCAAGCAGAAGGAATGCCACTAATACTACGAGTGCGAATTCTGCGAACCTCGCAGAAGGTTTTCTCGGTGCACTGAAATACTTCAACGTGCAACGAAAACGAAATTTCAAAAGCACATGTGGGCCTCTTTTGAACGATGCGTGGGTAGGGTGTCGAGAGTGTAAAGCAACTGCGAAATTTGCCAAAACGAAATTCCTAAGCTAGTGTCCTACAGCATTACGATGCCGTTAATCGCAACATCTCGTCTTCAGCACTTTAGGTGCCACGGAGCTTGAAAGCATTTAACGTGGGCAGTACGTTAGGGTGGACGTGTGAACAAATCTTTAACGGTTGTGTCACAGTGTAGGAATTTTGCACGAAACCCCTGAATACCCACTTCCTGTCTACCCTAATGAATTTCCTGAGGCACGCAGTAGATATCCAGGGTGTCCTCTGTGAACTGAACGAGGGACGTTTTATATATTTGATGAAAATCATGTGCCAGCAAAGCGTAAAGTCCGCCAAATAAGCAGGCACAACACTGTATGCTACCAGAAACACAACAAGGGGGCTGCGAAAGCTGAAGAGCGGTGCATGGAGCATATACGACATCGTTCTGCTTGCTGTGCTATATTGTTCTATAAAGTAAAAAAAAACAGACACACATGTACGCAAACTTTCAGCGGTTTATTGTTAGCTATCGCACGTCAAATATATACACGAAAGGTGACTGTAAAGTAAGTATATAACCCAAACTCAAGACGACAAAGAAGCTAAACTACGCACATGTGATGTAACACGACAAGCATAGCTAGATCAAACATGCGTCTATGAAATTATGCACTGATTCCCCTAGCGCCACAGAAGGTGTAATTATCGGCTGTTGAATATCCCTTATTTTCTCCTTGTTGATTAGTTCTGACAGTGCCGCGAATGTCTGATCTCTTGAGTCGGACACTTTCATTCTTTGTCATTTCTTTATTTGGTTCTTCGTTATTTGGGAGAGCTTACTTTTATATTGGTTGCCTTGGTGCATTAACTCCCACTTCAATTGCTGCTTCTGAAGGCAGCCTGGTTACGGTTTCATTCATTACGACTGTCATCTTCATCCCTCTGTTTTAAGGAGGCTGCATATTTGTTTTCATGTATCAGCCTGAATTGGTCTGCTTTTACCCTTACTGCGTCTACGTCCGCCTGTTTCTTCTTGACCAATTTTGTTCTTTCTCTATTGAAATTGAGAAATTGAGGTGAATCCTAGACCTCACTAACCTTTGATCACTGCACGTTACCCTGCCTAATACTTCTACGTCCTACACTACGGTCAGATCGGCAGAATGTATGAAATCAATTTCATTTCTTGTTTCACTATTAGGCCTTCCCAGCTCCACTTTCTGTTGCTTCGCTTCCTGAAGAAAGTATTCATTATTCCCAGTTTATTCCTTTCCCCGTATTTTACCAACATCTCTCCTCTAGTGTTCCGACAATCGAAGCCGTAGTTGCCAAGTAGTTGTTCACCAGCTTGATTTTTCCCCATTTTTGCATCGAAGTCGCCCATCACAACAATATAGTGAGTTTGCACTTTTCTCATCGCTAATTCGACATCTTCGCATAAAACTGATCTACTTCATCATCATCATGACTGGAGGTTGGAGAGTAGGCTAGTACTACCTTTCATCTATACCTCCTATTAGGCTTTACTACGACTGACGAGGACGAAGTGATCTGAGCAAGCGTCGCTTCTTGCCTTGCTGCGATAGTTTTGTGATAGTGGAGGCTTAATTTTGCTTTTTGGAGGCGAAGCCATCCGAGGCGATGACAGACGGCACACCATCACCAGCGTCGAGCACACCTCTTCTCACTGCGTCTCGCAGGGATAAAGTGTAAAGCTTGCAACCTAGGTATGGAGATGTCCATTTCCTGTTTCTCCAACAGCGAGCCAATGGACTCCGACTATGGCTACACCATCGTGGAGGGCAGGCGAATGAAGAGGAAATACCGCAAGACAATCAACGACGTGAGTGAGCAGGGCCCCAACAGGCCGCCTACTCCGACGTACAGGATCGCTTTTGTGCCGCTCGATGTGTCTAAGTATTTAAATTCTGCACACAGACAGATTCTTAACACTTACCTTGGTAACGTGGCTCCGAAAGTAATTAACGAAGTGCATTTTAACACCAAGAAAAACGTAGTTACAGTGGAAGTAACGACGCAGGCCGCACTCGAAAAATTGAAAACCGTGCGCATACTAGGACACATAGAAGTCCGGTCGTTCATCGTGTACTGTGGTCGCACTAGGGCAGGTGTTTTTTCCGATGTCGTGATTGACATCAGCAACGAAGAGCTACGAAGGCTTCTGTCTTCAGCAGTGAAGGTAATCGATTTTTACCGCTTCGGTCGATTGACGAGCGTCAAGCTTTTTTTGAGGGAGGCACGCTACCTGGTCATGTCAAAGTGGGCTATGTGAGACACCCGGTGCGTCCTTATGTGCCCCGGCCACTGGAATGCCACAAGTGCCTTAATCTAGGCCATGTCAGCACTGTATGCACAGGTCATACGGCATGCCTCCGCTGTGCCGGCAGCCATGACGTTTCTTCGTCCACAGTGAAAGAAAGAAAGTGCTCGAATTGCGATGGACCCCCCGAGGCCAATTCCAAGGAGTGTCCTAAACAAAGAAAGGAGATGAAAGTACTGAACAAAATGAGCAAGACAAGTATGTTACACAAGGATGCGGCAGCGTCAGTGCAACAGCGGAGGAGACGAACGCGTCATCGGCGTGGGCAAGCTGCAGGTCCAAACGAGAGCTCCCTGGCTCGAATTCCGCAGGTCAAGGAGAAGGTAGTTGAATTGGACTCTATAAATCTCTCTAAGCCATTATTTCAAGCCAGCTGCGCAAGCCCGGAATCGAATGTATGGCCACACTTGCCGCCACGCACACGGGCCTTAGACTGTCAGCACGAGCAAGGACAGTGCTCTCAGATGGCACCATCGGACTCTGTTATCAAAACCATGCTGCGACTAATAATTACCGCCCTGCAGCTGCTACTGCCCGGTTAAAATACGCCAGTGGCGCTAACAGCGGTAAAAATTATTAACGATATAGACAGCCTCTTGGCTACATTGCAGTAACTTCTAACTCTGCTCGTTAAGATGACTGTGCTGTGATGTGAAGTGTACACGTACACAATGCACAGATACAGTGTGATGTGCAGCCCTCATCGTATTTGCCGTACCACCACCCTCCTTCCTCTTCTCATCCCACCTCTGTTATTCCCCAAACCCCTTCCCCAGCATAGAGTAGCAGGCTAGAGGTACTTCATTCAGGCCGACCTCTCCACCTTTCTGCCATTCAACATTATCTCTCTCTCTTGTTATTATATTACGACTGTGCTACCCTCTCATTACTGCTGTAGAATTTGTCAATGTTGCCCGCTATGTCCTTATGGATTAGGAATCCTACTCCGCACTGCTTCTTATCTGGAAGTCCTCTATAGCAAAGGACGTCGCCATTAGTCAGCACTGTATAAGCCCCGCACGTTCTTCTAAACTCTCTAAGGCCAATGATATCCCAAACAATGCCTGATAGTTACTCCAGATTATTGCTGAGCTAGCTTCAGTCGAGAGAGATCGGGTTTTAAATGTTGCCAGGGTCAGTTCCCACTGGCGGTATGTCCAAGCCCAGAGATTCTTAGCACCCTCTGCTACGTTATAGGATTGAGAACCACCTTGGTCAAGTGCTCCGCAGGTGCTGGGGACTGAGGGCCATTGGTTGACTGAATGAGTTTTTTGGAAGGGAGTGGCCGAATACTGCACCAGAGAGGCCAGTCCGCGTTCTGGTGAGGGAGTGTCTTTTGTTGAAGCTTAGTGGGTCTTCCTAACGTAGGTGTACCTGTATTAGCATAGCCCCACTGGCTCTCGGCGTTATTGCTGTCAGGTGCCACTCCAAGCCTGGAGATGTAGTGTATTCGAAGAAGTGAATTAGAGCTTACCACCTTCATATATGAAGAAAAAATGCAGGGATTCGAACTTGTGATCATGGCAACCGAGCGTTCCAGCTAGCTTAGTCAGATAACCCTGCAGGCTGTGAGGCCACCTTATGGAGCGAAATATCATCCCAGAGAATTCCACAAGTCTAAAAACACCTTTGAGTTATGCACGAGGGACGGGTTTTGCTGACCCTACCAGGTAGCACAACATAGTATTTCTCAATGGTCCTAACATCGTGGTTTCGGAATATCCCGTAACCATGCGTGTACGAATGCGGCTACGTACACAGGACACTGTTCTATAAATTTGAAGCATTCATTCATTCATTCATTCATTCATTCATTCATTCATTCATTCATTCACTCATTCATTCTAAATAAGGGTTAAGTTCTGGGTTATGCCATGGCGAAGTTTAAGTAATGTGAATTAATTGGTGCCTTTGGTTTCCACTGTGCGTAAAAGCGATTCTTACCCTAATCAGCTGATCTGACTGACTATGGCTGATGCGGACGAGAAGTTAAAAGTGCGCGATTGTAGTTGTGCCTTTGCTAGAAATTTCTTGAGACAATTCTAGAAAGCCTCGTATGCCAGCATATCATAAGAAGGCAACAAAGACACTTAGGAAAACATTGGGGAAATCTACCTACTAATTGAATTAAAGAAAATTATAAATAGTAACAATGAAAGTGGATGAAAAAAGAACTTGCCGCAGGTGGCAAGTTGAGTCGCAGTTTGCTTTTTCATCCCCATTCATTTCCATTATTTTTATCGTTTCTTTATATGTCATTTATTAGGCACAAGTAATTTCCCCCAATGTTTTCCTAGGTGTCTTTGTTGACTTCTCATGATATGAATAAAAAATCAGGCCCCTCGGTTAACCCCCTTTCTTCGCGTCCGAATGCGAGCAGAATTTTAAAACATGATGAATTTAATTTCAGGCAATACTTGGGAAGTGTACTTTGGCTAGTTGGTTGATGTTAGCATTAGACAGGTCTCGAAGAGCAGCAGCACGCTCTCCACAAGAGAGCTGAAAGAGCACGCGACAAAGACCTTCAACGGAAATTATTAACCCACCCGCTCGAGAGATATAGCTCCGCTGGAAGTTTAGCTGCGATCCTGCGAAGTCGCCAAGTATGCGGCTGGTCGCAGAAAAGCGTAATTGCGCTCGCTGGGTAGCAAATGGGTTTAGACGTGCGATGCTTTCAATACAGTAAATGCGCTGTGCTTTGCGACGGAGAAGTTTGGAACTTAATGCCACGTCGCAAAACATGACACACAGCCGTGCTTTTCTTTTCAAACGTGACGCAATATTGCTTGGTTACGAATGCGAACTGTGATATTGTTACGTAGGCAGACGCAAACGAAAAGCTATGTACAAGTATATTTACAAGAAGATACGCTGCGCTTGGCCAAGAGGCAACAGCCCGCGCTAGCTTCTAATCGTCGTCATCGTCTTCACACTGCTCGTGCTTTCGTGATCGCATATATTGTTCCGTAGCACTACCCCCAGCTGCAAAAGCGCCGTCCCGGAGCGACTAAAGATCGGACGCGGAAGCAGTGTAGTAGGCCTTGAGCCTACTGACATGCACGACATCACTAGATGCCAGAGGAGAGGTCGAGGTTGAACCCACAGGAGCAATTTCGTAAGTCACAGGCGTCACCTGGCGCAGCATGCGGTAGGGCCCTGTGTATCGCGAAAGGAGCTTCTCTGAAAGTCCGACGTGACGAGAGGGCGACCACAGGAGCACGAGCGCACCAGGCGAAAACTGTACGTCACGATGGCGGGCGTTGTACTGACACTGCTGAGTGGTTTGTGAGGCCGTCAGTCGAGCACGGGCAAGCTGGCGTGCATGGTCGGTGAGGGCGATGGCGTCGCGCGCATACTCGCTTGTTGAGATCGCAGCAGGAGGAAGTGCCGTGTCTAGGGGCAAGGTAGGTTCGCGACCGTACAGTAGATAAAATGGAGAAAATCCGGTGATGTGGTGCCGGGAAGAATTGTACGCAAATGGTACGTAAGGAAGGGCAATGTCCCAGTCGTGGTGGTCTTTGGAAACGTACTTGGACAGCATATCGTTAAGAGTACGGTTTAACCGCTCTGTCAGGCCATTTCTTTGAGGATGGTATGAGGTAGTCGGTTTGTGTTGAATGGAGCAGGAACGCACAATGTCAGCGATAACTTTCAAGAGGAAGTTTCGACCATGGTCAGTAAGCAGCTGTCGTGGGCCGCCATGAAGCAAGATAATGGCACGCAAGAGAAAGCCCGCGACGTCAGTGGCGCAACTGGTAGGGAGAGTCCGAGTGATTACGTATCGGGTGGCGTAATCAGTTGCGACGGCTACCCATTTTTTCCCAGAGGATGACGTGGGAAAGGGACCGAGCAGGTCTGATCCAACACAAAAGAACGGTTCCACAGGGATGGTGATCGGCTGGAGATGACCGGCAGGTAGCACCTGAGGTGTTTTGCGACGCTGGCAGGGATCACAGGCAGCAACATAGCGTCGAATGGAGCGAGTGAGACCAGGCCAATAGAAGTGGTGGCGGACGCGGTCGTACGTGCTGGTTACCCCAAGATGTCCTGCAGTGGGTGCGTCATGCATCTCAAAGAGCACAGTCTGTCGTAGCTGTTTTGGCACGACAAGAAGAAGATCAGAGCCGTCAGGGAGGAAGTTCCTTCGATACAGAATGCCACCCTGGAGGACATATCGGCGAACGGATGCGTCGGTAGGTGTAGAGCGCAGACGCTCGATAAGTGCTCGCAGCGATAGGTCTCGGTACTGCTCATCGGCGATGTTAGCGAAGGCAGACACAGAAAAAATGCCGTTGGTGGTACTACTGTCGGCGTCGTCAGGCTCATCGACCGGGTAGCGTGACAGGCAGTCAGCGTCCTTGTGTAGTCGGCCAGATTTATAGGTGACAGTATACGAATATTCTTGGAGGCGTAAGGCCCAGCGACCAAGTCTTCCTGTAGGATCTTCCAGTGAGCATAACCAGCAAAGCGCGTGATGGTCTGTGACAACGGAAAAGGGTCGGCCATATAAGTATGGGCGGAATTTCGCAACCGCCCAAACTAAGGACAGACACTCACGCTTAGTGATGGAATAGTTGCGCTCCGCGGGTGTGAGGAGCCTGCTGGCGTACGCGATAACACGGTCGTGGCCACGCTGGCGTTGTGCCAGTACTGCGCCGATTCCTTGACTGCTGGCATCCGTACGGACTTCGGTAGGCGCAGAAGGATCGAAATGGGCGAGAACGCGCGGCATTGTGAGAATGTCGATTAGATGTGTGAATGCAGAGGCCTCGTTATCGCCCCACTGGAAAGGGGCGTCTTTTTTCAAAAGCTCGGTTAGTGGTCGTGCTATGGCGGCGAAATTTCTCACGAAACGGCGGAAGTACGAACAAAGGCTGATGAAGCTGTGCACATCCTTGACACACTTCGGAACAGGGAAGTGCGCAACAGCATGGATCTTGCCTGGGTCCATTTGCACTCTGTTCACGTCAACGAGATGCCCAAGGACGGTTATCTGGCGACGGCCGAATTGACACTTCGATGCGTTGAGTTGCAGACCGGCTCGAAGAAAAACGTCCAGGACTGCTGAGAGGCGCTCGAGGTGCGTAGCGAACGTTGGGGAGAATACTATAATGTCCAAGTAGCACAGGCACGTGGACCATTTGAAACCGTGAAGAAGGGAGTCCATCATGCGTTCAAAAGTGGCAGGAGTGTTACATAGACCAAACATCATCACTTTGAATTGATAAAGACCGTGGGGTGTTACAAAGGCAGCCTTCTCGCAGTCGAAATCGTCCACGGCAATCTGCCAGTAGCCGGAGCGAAGGTCAATAGACGAGAAATAGCGAGCACCGTGGAGGCAGTCAAGGGCGTCATCAATGCGAGGTAGGGGATACACGTCCTTTTTGGTAACCTTGTTAAGGTGCCGATAGTCCACGCAAAAGCGCCATGAGCCATCCTTCTTTTTGACCAGTACAACAGGTGACGCCCATTGACTATATGACGGTTCAATAATGTTCTTGGCAAGCATGTTACGAACTTCTGCGTGAATAACTTGACGCTCAGCTGGTGACACTCGGTACGGGCGGCGATGAATAGGAGGGGCATCGCCGGTATTAATGCGATGTGTGACAGCTGTAGTTTGGGCCAAAGGACGATCGTTAAAGTCAAAAATTTCGTAGTAGGAAAACAGAACGCGGTAGAGTTCACGAGCGTGCTCGGATGGCAAGTCGGGCGCAATCCTTTTCTGTAAGTCAGAGATGGTACAATTTGCCGACTGCGATGGTAGAGGAGTATCGGATGAAGTGTTGTCTACTGCAATGGATGCTACTGAGTGATCCTCGAATGAGCAAAGCTGGGCCAGAGAAATCCCGAGTGGCAGCACTTGTGTCGCCAAGCCAAAGTTGACCACTGGCAGGCAAACGCAATTCGCCGTAATAGATAAAACTCTATGAGGTACTGTGATCCCGTGTGTAAGGAGGACGTCTTGCATAGGAGCTGGGATGTAGTGACCGTCGGGAACTGGTGGGGATGACATTAGGTCAACGTAGGTCAGTGCCGAAGGTGGCAAGCGAACGAAGTCGACGGAACTGAGGCGACTGGGCTGTGGTTCTGCAGGATCCAGAACAGGTAAGTCAAGGCGGAGAGTACTGGCGGAAGAATCGATGAGAGCAGAATGTGCGGAGAGGAAGTCTAAGCCGAGGATGATGTCGTGGGGACATTGGGCGATGACTGTAAATAGCACGATTGTTGAGCGATCGGTGAAGGAGACGCGGGCGGTACACATACCAATTACGGGGGCTGTTCCGCCATCGGCGACACGGACAACAGGCGTCGTGGCGTGCGTGATAATTTTCTTGAGCCGGTTACGAAGGTCAGCGCTCATTACGGACAAATGCGCCCCAGTGTCTATGAGTGCGGACACAGAAACACCGTCGACTTGCACGTCAAGAAGGTTCAGATCAGTGGACCACGTCAGTAGAGGATTTGGCGGCGTATGGAGCAATGCAGCGTCACCTCGAGGTGCTGCATCATCGAGTTTTCCAGCTGGGAGCGGCGGCCGAAGGGAGTCGGCGAATAGGCGCGACGGGGCTGGGGAGAGCAAGATTGTCGTAGTTGGGGCGAAGGCGAACGAGAATAGGAGCGGTTCAGTGCAGGAGAATCAGCGGCGGCGTTATCGGAGTGTGCGGCATAGGGACGAGAAGGGCCACCTGGGGGGCGAGAGTAGGTAGTATAAGTAGACCGGGTCGGGGAACTCCAGCGACTGCGACAGTGCCGACAAATGTGCCCGATTCGATGGCAGTAGAAACAAATGGGCTTGCCGTCAGCAGCGCGCCATTCAGATGGATTGCGGAAACGTGGTTGGTAAGACGATGCGGGACGGGGCGGAATCGAAGAAGCCGGGCGGGTATCAGGACGGTGGGTCGAGCTGATGGAGTGAAGACCCATGTTTTCGAACTCTTGGCGGACAACTGCCTGGATCAGTGAGACCGTGACTGCAGAAGTGTTGGTGGGACTGGAGTCGAAGGTAGCCGGATAGGCGGCCTCGATCTCACGCCCGACGATCCTGGTCACACCGGCAGTGTTGTTGGGACGGGGAGTGTCGGCACAGGAAGATGTCGCTGGGGTGTTGGGCAGACGGGCAAACTGCTGGTCAATACTTCGGCGTTTAGCGAGTTCCAGGCGGCGGCACTCTTTTATAACAGTATCCACCATCGCTACGTTGTTGCAAACGAGCAAGTTGAAGGCGTCATCGGCAATGCCTTTGAGGATGTGGGCAACCTCGTCTGACTCAGTCATGTGGGTGTCAACTTTGCGGCACAGAGCCAAGACGTCCTGAATGGACGTGACATAGGGCTCTGTTGACGTCGGGACACGGCCGGAAAGCGCCTTCTGCGCGGCAAGTTGGTGACCGTAGGGATTGCCGAACAAGTCTCGAAGCTGTGTCTTAAGTGAATCCCAACTGGTGAGCTCATCTTCGTGTGTGCGATACCAAACTGTAGGTGTGCCACCGAGGTAAAAGACTACGTTGGCGAGCATAATAGTAGGGTCCCACCGGTTATCGCGGCTGACGTCTTCATACAGGCTGATCCAGTCATCGACGTCTTCCCCATCTTTGCCCGAGAATACGCCAGGATCACGGGGAGCGGGGAGAGTGATGTAGGTCGTCGAAGTGGCAGCAGGTGTCGGAGCCGCCGGAGTCGGGTTCTCGTCACCGGGAGCCATGAAGGAACGCTCGACGTACCGTCCACTGCGAAGCTCCGTGACGAGGAACAGTTAACGTCCACCTCCACCAGATATATTACGTAGGAAGACGCAGACGAAAAGCAATGTACAAGTACGTTTACAAGAAGATACGCTGCGCTTGGCCAAGAGGCAACAGCCCACGCTAGCTTCTAATCGCCATCGTCCTCTTCACACTGCTCGCCGTTTCCTGATCGCATATATTGTTCCGTAGCTATATGAATCTCTCTAGTGTTTGCAGCTTTTCCTACCGAGTATGAAACAGGGCATAAGCTGGGATAGTTGATGTACGCTCGACATGGTAAACGGCGTAGACGCCGTTAGAAGTGAACAAATTTGGGAGATGCGTTGAGTGTGAACGAAGTTTTACTCGGCGTCCTACAGCACAACAGTCAGGAGACCCAAGGGCACAACGCTATCTATACGTTGTGCGACTAACCCCCGAAAAAACGGAGCGACAACAAAATAGTCAGAGGACAAGGTGACACACATGGCAAAGAAGACGATGGTATAAACTGGCTTTAAGAGCGTGTTAACGCTTTGGAAGCAGCGAAAGAGCAACTAGACCAAAGCGGATGAAAATTATTTTTCGCCCAATACCCCACAAGTTAGCTGCTTACCTTTGTATTGCCACTGCCGCCGCCACTTTTGCCGCCTCTTCTTACTACGTGCCTAATTGTGGGTGTGGTGCTCTCATCACCACACCACATCAAGCAACAGGTTCATTCACTGGCCTATAAGTCAAGACGGACAACTTGGCATCTCGTCTGCGCCGTAGCGCCGTTCTTCAGCACTCATCAGGGAGGGGGAACAAGAAAGTGTTAATAGTTATTTTCTGGAGATGCACTAGGAGCAGCTAAACAACTGGACGGCCAGGAAGCGGCGGTAGTGAATTCAGCCAGTTCTGCCGAATCGGAGAAGTTAGAATACGGTAAAGCTTTGCTGTCGCACCTTCTGCTGATTCCCAGGCCCTTAAAACGTGTCCTTGTAGAGGCAGTGAATTCTAAGGTAAAGCACAGGGTAATTCTTTACTGCTTCCATGAGCATTCCCACTGGCACTCTGACCACCACATTCAATTTATCACTCGAAGTTTTCGTGCTATTGCAGGATCCGCTGAAGCGGAATGACTTTCGGCTTTCTCTGGGGCGAAAAAAGGCCATGTGTGAACGTACCGTAATTGCCAGTCGGGCTGCATTATTTTGCTTTCACTTCGTATTCCTGCCAGTCCGTCGTGCACTTTTAGACAGCGTTGTGCTTTTTTCATTATGTTCCTTTCTTTCGCAAGCATAGAAATTTGGTTTTTAGACAGCGAATCTGTCCGCTCCTTTCACTATAACTGTTACCTGCACTGTT
This sequence comes from Dermacentor andersoni, assembly GCF_023375885.2. Taxonomy (NCBI): domain Eukaryota; kingdom Metazoa; phylum Arthropoda; class Arachnida; order Ixodida; family Ixodidae; genus Dermacentor; species Dermacentor andersoni. Next base: position 31,514,315 of record NC_092824.1, on the reverse strand, counting down.
TACCGTTTGAGTGTTTGGTGCTCAGGATGATGATTAGGCAGACGTGTAGGTATGACATGTTGTTAAAGTGTAGCCAGGTCAGCTGGTCGCCAACAGTTGCTTAGAGGACGAGCAGACTTCAGCATACATTATCACAACGAACAACTACTAGCAGGTGTTGTGAGCAAATACACTCATCTCGTAAATGGTACGGAACAATGCTGTTTAGGTGACCTTGCATGGCACCCTGAATTCTCACAAAACTTGATTTATCAAAAATAAGTATACATGTCACATTGATTTGTCATAGATACATGCATACCGGCTTGCTCGTATGAGTGTCCGCGCCTACTACAGTGTAAGCATATATTTTTTTTCGCTGTCACAACTGCGAAATTCGCGGCCTACGGCTTGAAATTTTATGACAACCTAATTGAAATAGTAGTAAAGTAAAACTTGGTGAACTTTACAAATCTCTCTGAGCGAAAGACATGTTGTTGTTTCTTCCCCATCACCAAATAGACGAAATCAAAATGCTGCAGTTTGAAGTCTCCCTTTAAACAAGTTAACCTCGTAACAAAATGACAAACGTAATATTAAGCGCGCAGCCCAAAAAAACGTTGCGTAAGTTCACTTTAGAAGATGTCGTTGATGCGATTGGTAGTTGTGAACCTTGTTAGGAACGTCGCTGTCATCCCTTGGTCTGGGTTGCGGTCAGCAATCAGACAACCGGAAACTGCGCGTTTCGAGAATTGTACCCTTTGAGATACTCTCAATACATAGCGGAGACGCTAATAGCATGCTGGTCGCCAACGCTTTCAGAATCTCGCTGGAGCGGCTTGTTGAAAATAAGACGTTCTTTTCACATGAGAGGCCGTCAAAGCACTTCTTCAGAGTTTGGTTGATGGGCGAAGACGACAGGCAGAATCGTGACATAACCCAGCTACCATCGGCAAGGCAACATCCTCTGACCCCGCCTCGCCTACCATTCGGGGACGAATCTGCCCTTTCATTGCTCGAAAATGGGCCCTGCGTTGATATCGGGCATTTTAAGGCTTTGTTTACATTGTGAGGCAGTTATAGGGATGCCATCGCACTGGTCGGCTCGCACCATCGCTCTACTGTTCTTTTCTTTTTTTCATACTGTCAGTGCGCTCGGCTGCAAAGGGCTTCCCGCTCACCCATCTCGTGGTTGCCAGGGCTTACTTCCCACGAACCTTGCCTGTTTGTTTCTTTAGCTAGGCTCCAAAACAATCCAAAATCATACATTAGGGAGTTTTACGTTGAAGAACCACGGTCTGATTATGAGGCACGCTTCAAGAAAGCGGCCTGAAATTTCTAGCAGTGCTCCTAGCGGTCTCCCTTTGCTCGTGTCGGGGGTGCTCCCAAGTATTCACCAAGGTTGTCCGTATATATTTATATACAGGGTATTTCAGCTAACTTGGGCCAAGTATTTTTCTTTTAAATAACATACGCGCTACGTGTGTCGAATTACCATGTCATGATATTTTTTCAATCAATCCGTCAGGCTGGGAAATTAACCAAGTTTGCTTAGTTAACTTGTGAAATATTCACTCTAGCGAAAACTCTTCAGTACAAAAGTTGTAGCACTCGTTCGGAAACATCGGATTATTTCAACTATGCCAATAGCCCTGCTAAGTTTTGTTACAGCCTTTCTTTAAAGTGCGCCAAATTTAAAAAAAAAATACCGCTTCACTGCCGCTTAACGCGCCGCGGTTTTAGTGCCCACAAACAATGTAAGTTAAACGAATTATACTCGCGGACAACTTTCTGTAGCTCTGAACGGAAGCTCTACGGAGGCAAAGCGCACTCAACTGAGAGCGCTTCTGGAAAGAGTCTCGCGTTGTAATCCATGTTACTCTAGGCTTGAGAAGAGAAAAACAAATTATTCGCAAAAGTAACACTGAACACATCACTGAGTGTAAAGCGTTGAAGCTAAACATTTCGACACAAATAATAGTAATAATTTTTGGGGTTTTACGTGCCAAAACCACTTTCTGATTATGAGGCACACCGTAGTGGAGGACTCCGGAAATTTTGACCACCTGGGGTTCTTTAACTGCAGCTAAATCTAAGCACACGGGTGTTTTCGCATTTCGCCCCCATCGAAATGCGGCCGCCGTGGCCGGGATTCGATCCCGCGACTTCGTGCTCAGCAGCCCAACACCATAGCCACTGAGCAACCACGGCGGGTTTTCGACAGAATTGCCTGTTTGGTTGGGAAATTGATTAGGACTTGAGACTGACTCCAACCAAATAAGTGAATTTTATTAGCGCGACGTTTCGGAGCCCATTCGGCTCCCTCTTCAGGGGGTTGTCCTTCGGGGGGTGGCGGTGTGCCGCTTTTAAAGCGTCTTTTGTAAAGAAAGGAGGGGGAGCACGGGAGGTGGGCAGACACTTCACAGACGGAAAGGTGGGGGGAAACAAAAGGAAAGGGGGGGGGGGGGGGGCGTTGTTGACGGCTTCCGTGGTGCTGGGATGACCAGTGCTGGGGAGAGTGCTCGCGAGGGTGCTCTTGATGACAGGCGTGGAGGGGGGGGGGAGGGGTATGGGGGAGGTTACAGGGTCGCGCCGACGTTTTTGTGTTGGTTAAACAAGCGGGAGTCTACCTGGCTGTGCGTCCTTTTCTTCTTTTCGTCATGTCACCAAGGCCATGGACACACACCGAGGGTAGGTTGCCCTTCACACGGTACATGTTATTCCGCGTATTCTGAATGTGCCATGACTCCAGTAGTAGTCTCTTTCGCCAGTTCGTCTCTGTTTGAAGGATTTCAGTTTCCTGGAAAGCTATTTTGTGGTCGGCGTCTTCAGAGTGTTCAGCGACAGCGCTGCGAATACGGTTGAATGTTCTGACGTCGTTCTCGTGTTGTCTGATCCTTTCTTTTAGATTTTTGGTTTCCCCGAAGTACGACGCCGGACAGTCGGCACGACTGATTTTGTAGACGACGCCTTGAGCTTTTTCTTTAGGTGGACGATCTTTTGGTTTAGGGAGGAGGATATTGAAAGTGTTTATTGGTTTGTGCGCAATTTTGAGGCCTTCTTTTTTGAATATTCGGCTGAGCTGATACCTCTGACGTACGGGATGGACACTTGCTTCTGGGGTTGGGGAGAAGTCAACGGCTGAAGGTCACGCATTTTGCTTCTTTTTTGTTGTCTATTTTTTTTTTTTCGAATGAAGTCCTCTGTGTAGCCATTCCTCTTAAGTTCGTTGAGAACCGTTCTTTGTTCTTTCTTTTGATCCGACTCCGATGAGGAATGAGTTTCGGCTCGTTTGAATAAAGAATTTACAACAGACGCCTTGTGGTTTGCCGGATGGTCGGATTGGAAATGAAGATAGCGGCCTGTGTGGGTTGGTTTTCGGTAGACTGAAAATTTTAGAATGCCGTCTTTTCGTGTAACTTGTACATCTAAGAATGGGAGTGACCCGTTCTGTTCGCGCTCATATGTGAACTGTATATCCGGGTCTATGGAAATTTAAGTGTTTCTGCAAGTTTTCGATTTCGCTCGTCTTCACGATGCAAAAACAATCATCCACGTACCTGAGGAAGACTTTTGACTTCGGGGAAAAAGCATATAAAGCTCTCTCCTCGATGCTCTCCATACTCAAGTTAGCCATGACAACGGAAATCGAGGCCCCCATAGCAGTTACTTTAACCTGTTTTTAGTAGCTGCCATGGAAGGTGAAATAGGTATTGGACAGGCACAGTTCGAGAAGGCGGCAGATCTCGCCTACACTCAAAGGGGTTCTCTCGCTGAGCATATCGTCGAGTTCCAGGGCACCCCTAGTTGCGGACACAGACAACTTAATGGGTACTCTTGTGAACAGAGAGATTACATCAAAAGAGACAAGACATTCATCATCTTCGATACGTATTTTTGATGTGAGTTTGATGAAATTCTCAGAGTCGCGCACGTACGATGCTGTCCTTCCGGTGAGTGGTGTATGATCTGATACAAGTAATTGGATAGTGATCGTAGTGGGGAACACGAAAAGTCTACGATTCGTCGTAAGGGGATTCCGGGTTTATGGAATTTTGGCAAGCCGTAGAAAGCTGGGGCGGATGCGATCCGACACATTAATTTTAGGTAGAGATTTCGAGAGTTTGGATGGTTGCGGAATATTTCAATCAGCGTCTTCTTCAGCACAGACTGGGTTCTCGTAGTGGGGTCCTCCTTTAGACTGTCGTAATCTTGGCTGTCAAGTAGGGCGGACCCCTATTCATCGTAGTCCTTTATATTCAAAGCAACGGTTGAGTTCCCCTTGTCCACCGGTAGGATTACAATGCTTGTATCTTCTTTCAGTGTTCTCGCTGCTCTTGTTTCGTCGGAAGATAAGTTGCGTTCTCTTCTGCGGTTGTTATTGGACCTTATTATGCCGATTGCTTTCAGTCTGACCTGTTTCCGCACTTTGGGGTCTAGTTGCTGGATGCCGCTCTCAAGGGGGGCGATAAAAAGAAAAGGAGGCACAGCCAGGTAGACTCCCGCTTGTTTCACCAACACAAAATCGTCGGCGCGACCCTGTAACCTCCCCCACACCCCTCCCCCCCGCCTCCCATCAAGGGCACCCTCGCGAGCACTCTCCCCAGCACTGGTAATCCCAGCACGAGAGAAGCCGTCAACAACGCCCCCCCCCCCCCCTTTCCTTTTGTTTCCCCCCACCATTCCGTCTGTGAAGTGCCTCCACACCTCCAGTGCTCCCCCTCCTTTCTTTACAAAAGAGGCTTTAATAGCGGCACACCGCCACCCCCCGAAGAACAACCCCCTGAAGGAGCCGAATGGGCTCCGAAACGTCGGGCTAATAAAATTCAGTTATTTGGATGGAGTCAGTCTCAAGTCCTGAGTGCAAAGGGTTACTTATTTTGCGGCTTTTCCCTTCTGCGTCGGGATAAACGCGGTACCGTCGTGCACATGAAGCCGCGTCGATCCGGCGCCTGTCCCGAGCCGCCAAAAGCGCTCTCAAACGCTGCCGGACAGCTTGGCGCGGTAACCAGTGCGCAGCAGACGCGCAACCGCAGTCTTCCCTTGATAGCCACAGAATGTTGTCCGCGACTATAGCAAGGGCCGCTCACTGCACAGAAACCAATTGAAGAGGCTGTCGGTGACTGCGATAGGCGTTAAGCGACAAAATGAGGCGTACTGTTTTGAGAAAGAAAGTCTTCAATGAAAAAGCGGCTGCGATGCGAGGGCGGAGGCATTTGACGTAGCGCAGGTATTTCTTTTTTAAAGCGAAAGCTTTACTTGCTAAGAACTTGCGATTTCGCCTGGGCGGTGCACCGAGGAGGCACATGACGTCACAACGTGCACCTCGCCGCGGATATTTCTGTCTCTCTCTCTCGCTCCTTAGTCACTACTGTGCATGCGCCACTAGTAGCACCGAGCCACAGGTGTCCGAGCCACAGGAGACCAGGTGGCCAAAACGCGTGGTGCTGCGCAGCGCGTTTTGGCCACCGCCGTTTGGTAAGACGTCACACCGCGTTCCTCGTCGTTGCGCTCGCCTCCGCTCGCTTCGCCAGCTGCGTCGCATGCCTGATAACATGTCGGAGGATTGAAAAGGCGAGCTTGCGTGCGCCGCAAGCACAGTTGAGGCGGCATTATGGACGGCGGCAATTCCGATCAGCAGGAAGAGACCAGGAACCCACGTCGGAACGAGAAGAAGAGGAAACGAATCGCCCAGGAAACAGACGAACAGCGCGCCGAACGACTGGCAAAACGCCGCAACATAGCTAGACAACCAGACTAACCTGGACTTGCAATCAAAATTAACCAAGGCTAACCATGCTATGCCCTAGCGTTCGCTACGTATATCCTGGCATAGCCTAGCGAAGCCACTGCGAATTTTTTTCTTTTTTTTTCGGGGCAATGAAGAAAGTCAATGGAGGGGCCGAGGCTGAAACGTGATGAACGACGGAGATAAAAGCCTTGCAGCCTACAGTCCTCCGCCATCACCAACAGCCTGTTCAATCGATCTCTGTGCGCGGAGCCAGCTTTTACTAATTCGTTCAACTTACATTTGAGGGAAGTAAAAGCGCGGCGCATTACCCGGCAGTCACGCGGTAATCTTTCAGTTTGGCTCAATTTAAGGAAAGGCTGAAAAAATTAAGCAGGGTCGTTATGTTAGCATAGATGAAATAATACTATCTTGCTCAACAAGTGCTACAACTTTTGTACTGACGATCTTTTGCTAGAGTTGATATTTAAAAATTTCATTAGGCAATCTTTGTTAATTACCCGGCTTGGAGGATTGACAAATACATTACGTGCTCCATATGGCTGAGAACAATACTGCGGTTTGTTTGTATCTTTATTAATTGGCCAAAGTTAGCTGAAAAACCATGTATGTTGGACAGTTGTATTCATATGGGAGGTTGTGGCCAAGTACTGCACCAGGGTGGCCAATCCTGCTCTGGTGAGGGAGTGCACTACCGCTTCTGGTCACCGGGATGAGGCCGCACTCCAGGCCTGTTGATGCAATTTTATTAACGCGCGATTTTTTTTAATCCGGCGGAAAATTGTGCGGCACCGGGATTCGAACCACGGTCCTCTTTGCATGCGAGTCGGATGCCCTACCTCTACGCCACCACCGCATGCTGCACCCTGGTCACCCTGTATGTGCAATGTCTCATGGTAGTGTTCTCGCGGGGGGGAACCGCAGCCGAAGGAAGAAGGCGTTAGCAAAATCAAACGTGCTTCATTCCATGACGGCTCGCAGTGGAATGCAGCCCGGTGGCCACATGAGTCGGCTAATATAACAAGCTGTCGCGATATTCGCCACACGCACCGCCGCTATCGCTCTAGCGGCGATGATAACACAACACTCCTCCCTCTTTATTTTAGAGGGTGCACTTGTAGCTTTATACAATAGTTAAAGAACGGGCTTAGTATCGCTCGGGTGGACGGTGTTGTTTTGACGGGTAGCGCCTTTGCGGAGCTGATGTCTCTGATGGAGGAGCGGGAGCTGCAGGGACGGACTCCCCGGGTACCGGCTTTTCTGACGTTGGCTGGTCACCAGTCTGGCCTGGAGGGAAGACCAGGAACCCCTCCGACAAGACGGAGTCTGATGCCCTTGGTGTCATCATAGAGCCGGCCCCAGCCAGCAGCTGGTCGAGATGTCGACGCCAGATGAACTTGCCTTGGGGTTTGGTTACCATGACTTTGTACGTGACTGCTCCAGTCTTCTTCATAATGGTTCCACGAACCCACTTCGTTGAGCCTCTGTAATTGCGAACTAGAACCCTGTCATTAACACAAAAACAGTCTCTGTTGCTACTGCCCTGCTGCATTTGGGTGAACTGACTTCCCCTCCACTGCAGGCTTCATTGCATCCAGTCTGGTGCGCAAGTTTCTACCCACCAACAGGTTAGCTGGAGCTTCTCCAGTCGTAGGGTGAGTCGTATTGTGGTACGCCAATAAGAAGCTTTGAAGTGGTGCCTCGACACACTCATCGAGAGGTGAACTGCGTAGAGCAGACTTCAACGTTTGCACGAAACGCCCCGCCAGACCATTTGTGCTTGGGTGATAAGGGGCGCTCACGGCACGTCTGGCCCTGACGTTCCGCATAAACGCCTTGAACTCTTAGGACACCAGTTGTGGTCCATTGTCGGACGCCACCATCTCCGGCACTCCGAATCTGCAGAAAAGTTCACGCAAGCAGGAAACAGTACGCTCGGACGTTGTGCTTCGCATAACGAACACTTCCGGCCACTTCGAGTGAGCGTCTACAACCACTAAAAACATAGTTCCTCGGAAAGGTCCCGAGAAGTCCAAGTAAATTCGCCTCCACGGTGTGGTCAGCCATGACCAGGGATGCAGAGGTGCGTTAAATGGATCGTTCCGTTGTTCCTGGCAGGCTAGGCAACTTGGTACCTTTGTCTCCAAGTCTGCATCAATTGACGGCCACAACACGTAGCTGCGAGCCAGCTCCTTGCTCCGCACAATGCCAGGATGACCTAGGTGCAGTTCTTCGAGCACGGATTCCCTAAGAGGGGACGGAATAACAACCCTCAGGCCATACATGAGGCACCCTTGATGCAGGCTGATCTGCAAACGTCTGTCGAAAAATGGTTTTAAGCTCTCATCTCGCAAATGCAATAGCCAGCCTATGCTTGTAAGCTGGGGCAGTTTACTGAGCACCGGATCACGTGCTGTAGCGAGAGAAATCTGTAGCGGACACCGGCATAGAGTCCAGACGCAAAGCATAAAACGATTCCTCGCCTTCGGACGTGCCGTCTTCAGGATCCTGGAGCGGGAACCTTGAAGAAAAATATGCTCCTGCGTTGTCACTGGACTTTTTGTACACGAGCGAGTACTTGTAAGCGGACAACGTGACAGCCCATCGCTGTAAGCGTGCCGCGGCAATTGGTGGAATGCCTGTTTTTTGCCCCAGAATTGTTTGCAATGGCGTGTGATCCGTAATCAATGTGAAACATCTTCCATCGATGCAGAAATGAAGCTTTTTGACGGCAACGATAATGGCCAGCGCTTCTTTTTCCAGCTGACTGTACTTCTTTTCGGCATCAGTTAATGTGTGTGACGCAAAAAACACAGGCCGAGAGCTTCCATCTTCAGTTACATGATAAAGTACTGCACCCACGCCGTATTGGGAAGCGTCACATGCCACTTGCAAAAGTTTATCTGGTTCGTAATGCGCCATGATCGAGGATGATGCCAACGCCTTCTTGATTTACTCGAACGCCCATTGACAAGGTTTATCCCAGAGTCATGGCTGGTCGTGACGCAGCAGTTTGTAAAGTGGACTCGCCAGACTAGACACTCGAGGAACAAACTTCTCGTAGTAATTTACAATGCCCAGAAACGATTGTAGTTGCTGCTTGCCTGTGGGTGCGGACGCTTTTATCAGTGCTTCTATCTTGCCTGGTGTTGTGCTGACACTTGCTGCACTGATAACATGACCCAGATACTGTAGTTCCGTTTGGAAAAATGAACACTTTTCTTTCTTTACTGGAACGCCGCGCTCAGTCAACCGCTTCAGAACCGCTTCGAGATTTGCAAAATGCTCGTCTGACGTCTTGCCGGTCATGAGAACGTCATTCGGATAGCAGCTGACACCTTTCAGGCCTTTCAACATTGTGCCCATAATTCTTTGGAAAATGGAAGGTGCCGAAGAAACCCTGGACGGCAGCCTGTTTACGCAAAAAAGTGCTTTAAGAGTATTTAGTGTCAAATACTTTCTTGACGACTCTGACATTACTACCTGCTGATGGGCTCGATTTAGGTCAATTTTAGAAAATTCTTCGCCCCCTGCGAGCGCTGTGAACAATCGTCGATTGTCGGGAGTGGATAGCGATCAGTTTCAAGACAAGGGTTTAGGGTGGTCATATATAATCGCTGCATAGTCTAATGCCAGCGTCCTTTACTGCTGGCACACCTGGTGTGGAGTAGTCACTTGTCCCGACTGGCGAAATGAGTCCCATGGCCTCCAAATTTTAAGCTCAGCCTCGACTGCTGGTTGCAATGCCAAGCGCACACTTCTTGCCTTCATAAATTTTGGCACGCTACCTTCGTTCAGGGACAATGTCGCTCTTCCTTCTGTAGTTGTTCCCAGTTCGTCCTGAAACAAACTCTTGTACCTGTCTAGAAGAGCGCGCAGTCTAGAACATGCAGAATCGTCCCACCTGGGAATAGCGTTGAGCTTGAACATACGGCTCCAGTCGAGTCGGATGGCTTGCAACCATTGTCGACCAAGCAGAGGGTGTGCCTTTTATCTCGTGATGTAAAAAGGCAGCTGGGCCCTCTGCTCTCCGTATTGCACGGCAACGTGAGCAACTACGACAGGCTGGATGATGGCTCCATCGATCGTCCGCAGCTTCAGCGTCGTTAGGACGACCTTGATTGAGGGAAACATTTGACGAAACTAATCCAAAGACATTACGGACACAGTAGCCCCCGTATCCAACTCCATTTTGAAGGGTGCGTCTTGCACTGAAATTTTTATCGGCTCCATACCACACGAAACGATTCCCTTCACGCTAACAGAAGCTTGAACGGGACTCAACCCCTTCGTCGCGTTTCGACGCGCTCCCTTCGTCGTTCTCTTCTTGTTAGCTTGACACACTCTTTGAGTGTGCCCTCTCTTATCACATTTGATACAAATGGCCGCAACGTGCGGGCACAGTCTGCTAGAATGTTTCGCAGATCCGCAGAATAGCAATTTCCTTGCGTCATATCAGTTTCCCCAACCGCTCAGACCTTATGAATATCTGATAAGCTCGATTCCGAAGCGTGCACTTCTGCAACGCGCTTTTTCGCCGCTTCCATGGCTAGCGCACGTTCTACGGCTTTCTGGAAGGTTAGCTTGTTATCCTCCGTAAATAACACGCGCTGTATATCTTCTCGGCACAGACCGCAGACAAAATGGTCCCGCAACGACTGATCAAAAGCGGATTCAAATTCGCATGTCTGTGCCAATTTCCGCAACTGCGCAACATATTTCGAAATTGATTCAGTCTCAAGTTGTGCTCTTCTGTGAAATTTTGCGCGGTCGCCAAGTCCCGACGGCTTCGGTGACAAATGGTCACCAAGAAGCCTTTTTAAGAACTCGAAACCTTTAGCTGACGGCAATAGCGGCGCGGTCAACGACTTGAGAAGACTGTACGTCTTTGGACCTATGAGACTCAAAAGATGGCTGTGGCTTAGCTAAGGTTAAGCCCAGGATGCGAAGCATACTAGCCTTTATTTTAGTTGTTGAACCACTGTTTAGCCTGGTGAACTGCTGTTGCTTGGCTATATTTGGTTCGGCTAGACGAAGAAACAACTCATGCGTTACTCTGCTTCGCCTTCAAGAGTGGAACGCGACAGCGTTCCCGTCGACCCGCCAAGGGGTGTAAGACAATGGGCTACGGCACAGCGACTACGCGCCCCGCACTGGAAGGGGTGAGCGTCGAACAGCGCAGCGTTCGGCGCGGCAACGAAATGTGCGCCTGAGCAAGCGATGCGCGCCTGAGCCCTATAAACAGCTCGTTTCTAAGGGAACACCACATTCACTAGAGGCGCTTTTGTACCGCTTTGAAGCATCGTACTCGTGGCTCAGTGGTAGCGTCTCCGTCTCACACTCCGGAGACCCTGGTTCGATTCCCACCCAGCCCATCTTGCAAGAGTTGAGCCAAAGCCACCTAGAAAATCAGTCTGTGTAGCACGCCGTAACCTTCGCTTCTCATTCCAACGAGCAGCTCTGTCTGCAGGAGGCATCTCACCTCGTGAGTTTCTAGCAGAGGCAAGCGCAGCTGCTTATATACCGCCGCGACGCCGCGAGCGACGGCGCGAGTTGGAGCCCCGTTTCTCCTCTGTCGTGACGTCACGGTGTCACGTGTTATTGAAGGCAACACCGCCGCGCCTGAGGAGCTGGGTTGAGCTCTCGTAATATGCTTCGCATAAAAAGCGTCTACCTTGTCGTCCTCGGGGATACGGTTGACCTGAAGAAACGACGACAAGCGTTCCTCGTACGACGGCCAGTCCCTTGCGGACTCGTCAAAGGGCTCGATGTGTCCCAGTGCACCCACGATTTCCGCCACTGCACCCGCCGCTGCCGGACCTTCTCTTGCCATGTCAGCTTGCCGCAGAATTGGTCAGAATCCCATCCGCGTCGCCAATGTAGTGTTTTCGCGCGGGGAAACCACAGCCGAAGGAAGAAGGCGTAAGCAAAACCAAACGTGCTTTATTCCAAGACGGCTCGTAGGGGAGTGCAGCCCGGTGGCCACATGACTGGGCTCACATAGCAAGCTGTCGCGATAGTCGCACCGCTGCTATCGCTCTAACGGCGATGATAACACAACACTCATGACCTCGAGCGTACCGGAATCCTGGAAGAACGCCAACATAATCCTAATCCATAAGAAAGGGGACGCCAAAGACTTGAAAAATTATAGACCGATCAGCTCACTGTCCGTTGCCTACAAAGTATTTACTAAGGTTATCGCAAATAGGATCAGGCACACCTTAGACTCCTGTCAACCAAAGGACTAGGCAGGATTTCGTAAAGGCTACTCAACGATAGGCGATATTCGCACTATCAGGTGATAGAGAAATGTGCGAAATATAACCTGCCCATATATATAGCTTTCATTGATTACGAGAAATCATTTGATTCAGTCGAAACCTCAGCAGTCATGAAGGCATTACGGAATGAGGTTGTAGACGAGCAATGTGTGAAAATACTGAAAGATATGTACAGCGGCTCCACAGTCACCCTAGTCCTCCATAAAGAAAGCAACAAAATCCGAATGAAGAAAAGCGTCAGGCAGGGAGATACAATCTCTACTATGCTATTCACAACGTGTTCACAGGAGGTATTCAGAACCCTGGATTGGGAAGAATTGAGGATAAGCGTTAATGGAGAATGCCTTAGTAACTTGCGATTCGCTGATGATGATTGCCTTGCTTAGTAACTCAGAGGACCAATTGCAATGCATGCTCACTGACCTGGAGAGGCAAAGCAGAAGCATGGGCCTTAAAAATTAACCTGCAGAAAACTAAAGTAATGTTTAACAGTCTTGGAAGAGAACACCAGTTTACAAAAGGTAGCGACGCTCTGGAAGTGGTAAGGGAATACATCTACTTAGGGTAGGTAGTGACCGCGGATCCAGGTCATAAGACTGAAATAATCAGAGGCTGGGTGCGTTTGGCAGGCATGCTCAGATCATGAACAGCAGGTTGCCATTATGCCTCAAGAGAAAAGTGTATAACTGCGATGTGTTACCGGTACTCACGTACGGGCAGAAACCTGGAGGCTTACGAAAAGAGTTCCACTTAAATTGAGGACGACGCAACGAGCTATGGAAAGAAGAATGATGGGGGTAACGTGAGGGAACAAATGCGAGTTTATGACATCTTAGTTGAAATTAAGAAAAGGAAATGCTTATACTCGGAGAATGCCAGCAAATTGGAAAGTAGAAAAAATCGAGAAGCAGACATAGACAAAGATACAGTAAGGTGGCTGGACTAACAACGAACTTCATTCATGAAAACGATGTCCCCCAAATCCGTACTGAACATGCGCAAGGCACAACAAAACAAAAACGCAGTCAGCACCTTATCTACACATGTCTACACTTACCAAGAAATAAGAGCTCTTTCTTGGTAAGGAACACAGATGGCGTGCTTTCACACTTCTTGGGGCCAAGTTTATAGATGCGATAGGCTTCAATCAGCTCCCATTCCTGCTTCCCGTTTTCATGAATGAAGTTCAGTTGTTAGTCCAGCCACCTTACTGCCTCTCTGTCTATGTCTGCTTCTCGACTTTCTACTTTCATGTTTGCTGGCAATCTCCTAGTATAACCATGTACATACTAGCCAACAAGCCACTTTCATGGAAAAGAAATGGGTATGGGCAGGACATGTAATGAGGAGGGAAGATAACCGATGATCATTAAGGTTTACGGACTGAATTCCAAGGGAAGGGAAGCGTAACAAGGGGCGGGAGAAAGTTAGGTGGGCGGATGAGATTAAGGAGTTTGCTGGGACAACATGGCCACAATTTGCACATGACCAGTGTAGTTGGAGAAGTATCGGAGAAGTCTTTACCCTGCAGTTGGCGTAACCAGGCTGCTGCAGCTGCTGAAGATGACGACGACATGACGACGACGATGATAATGATGACGACGACGACGACGACGACGACGTATCTATGTATGTATGTATGTATGTATGTATGTATGTATGTATGTATGTATGTATGTATGTATGTATGTATGTACGTACGTACGTATGTATGTATGTATGTATGTATGTATGTATGTATGTATGTATGTATGTATGTATGTAGTATGTATGTATGTACTGACACGCGTACTTTTTTATCTTTCTTCAGTGACCACTTTTTAATACTTAACAAATGTTAACCGCTATCGTGCAGCGCAAGACTCGCCTGCATGATTTGGAGATTACTCGAACGTTAGCTTTGATTCTGTTTTGTGTGTTTTCGCCAAACCTTGGATAATCCGACGGCGTCCGCGACACGAATTTTGTAGAAGTTTCTGGAAAGAACGCGGGCACCAGCGATTACCCTGAAACGTTCGACGAGTCTTGAATAAAAGCAGATGCGCTTGACCCGCAGATCAGATTTCGACGATCGCCTAATGTCTTCACGGCAATTGCTGTGCTTCGAGTGTCACTGCCTTTTGTAGGCACAAGTTCACCCAAATCAAAAGGTAGATGCGTCATTCACGGTTTTCCTGCTGTATTCTTTGCCGTGACGTCTGGTGGAGGTGCTTGTGCGTTCATCTACTGAGCGCTCCCGCAAAGCTGCGATCCAAGCCAAAACGACCAAGACAACACCAATGTCCCCAAGAACCAGCGAGCTAGCCGCAAGCTACAAGGATGCCACCGGGATACGGACCTCTTCCCAAAAAGGCGACAGGAATTGAGGCCAAGTCACCTACCACAACGGCGGCCCAAGCGTCCCCTATAGTGCTGCAATAGCCTATGGAGACAACGACCTTCCCCAAATCATCATTGGAAGACCCGGAAGGCTTGCTGCAAAACTACGAAAGTGTCGCTGCGTTCAACGACTGGAACTACGACGACAGGCTATGCCATATCAACATTCGAGAGTCAACCCTAACGACATGGCGCCTATTTCGCTGTACCTTCTTGAACACGTTCACGAGCATCGTGAGAAAAGAAAGGGCCGAAGCTCAGCTCGAAGCCCGAATGCAACTACTCGGCGAGACCATCGCTTTTCACGGAAGAGATAACTCGCCTGTTCAGACACACCGACCCCGACATGCCAGAAGAGCAAAAAGTTCGGCAATTGATGAGCGGTATCAAGCCAGAGCTTTTCTCGGGCTGATACGCAACCTGCCCAAGAGCATTGGTGAATTTGCTTCTGAAGCCAGAACCACTGAGAAGACACTCTATATGCGGACAAGCGAATACAAGCGCTCAGCGCTGACCGCAAAGTGCACCGATGTGCGCGCATTCGATCGCGCTGACTTATGCGAGACCTTTAGAGCGGTCTTTCAGGAGGAACTACACAAGTTTTTCCAAGGTCGCAGCCTCAAGTGTCCTTATTTGCTGACATCGTCAAAGAATAAGTGCAGCGATGACTTGGAGTTCCTTAAGGTGCAGGCGCAATCACCGTAGCCCCAGCCGGAACCGATGACATACGTCTCCGTCGCCCGCCGCCAGGCTCCCCCTCGGCGCCCCCTCCAGCACCGCAACTCTGCAACTCCAACGCCCACCGCCAACTCCAACGCCCACCGCACGCTCGCCCGTCACCCGTGGAAGCTTCCCTAGGAAGACAGGCGTATGGCCCGCTCCTCACCACCGCCCGCTCTGCCACCTTTCTGTAAAAGCCGGCATATATACTGCCGACACCCATACCGTCAGATTACGAGGATTCAGCATGAACGCGCCGGGCTCGCAACGAGGGCAACGACCACGGGACATCGCCAACTACCTGGCAGCTACTGAGCGGAGACCGCGACGATCTGCCCATTCGCCGTAACCTTGCCACTAGCTTTCACCACAGCACCAACCACCGTACACTCGCCCAAGTCACGGCCGGTCAGTTAGCCCAAAGCGGAAACCTAAATGCAGCAACCCATGGAGGTGCATTTGCTGTTCGTCTAAATGCCGAAAATCCTCCGCCGCCAACGACGACGCTTAAAGACCTAACCCGACGATGAAACAACGACACGCCGCTGACCAGACGAAGCCTCGACGCCAAGACTGTGCCGCCTGCAGTAGACCTGAATACGAGCCGTGACAGCAGGACAATGCGACAAAGCCGTCAACCGACGCTACGACCTAACTGCAATGCAAGACGGAGAAGCACTGATCTCGATGTGCTTCTCGACGGCCACGAAGTCACTGTTCTTGTAGACACAGGCGGCGACTACTCCGTCATTAGTGGATCACTCGTCCCCAAGTTGAAGAAAGTGAAGACTCCTCTGAAACGCCCTCTAATCCGCACATCTGGACGACACCTAACAACGCCAACCAGAATCTGCATGGCAAGAATTGCCGTTCATAACAGGACCTATCCTGCAACCTTCGTTGTTCTCCAACAATTCTAGTGAACATAATTCTCGGCATGGACTTTCTGTACCAACACGGTGTAGGTGTAATTATCGTCGACCTGAACGCCAAGTCGACAATGCTATTCGAAAACCAAGCGGCACCGCTGGAGTTCTCTGGTTCACCATGCCTTTAGTGTGCTCGGCGATCAAGTCAGCATTCCACCTCACTCCATTATCATCATTTCCCCCGGAGCCGAAGCACGCGCAGACATAGCGTTGTAGAGAGCGACGAACATCTACTGCTAGACCGTGAAATTTGCGTAGCAATAGGAATTGCTCGACTGAAGCAAGGACAGCGATTCTCGCAAACTTCAGCCAGCAGTACAAACAAACCAATGAGGGCACGAGTACCCCATACCTCGAGGAAGCTGTAAAAACCAGCAATGCGTTTGTCCTCACGGATTCTGCCGCTTCTACCTCGACGACCATAGTTCCTGGAAAAGTCTTCGACCTAAATCGAATCCTCCGATGAGTAAGCAACAATAGCTCGAAAGTCTTTTCCGACGATACAACGCCTACTTTTCTACGTCGTCTAGGATTCAGCAAACACCAGTTGCGCAGCATCCCGTAGTAACCGAAGAATTTGCTCGACCACTGTGCCAGAGGCCTTACCCAGTGTTCACCCGAGAACGAGAGGCTATAAGGCGGCAAGTAGACGAAATGCTGCTCCACGACATCATCGAGCCATCGCAAAGCCCATGGGCGCCTCAGGTGGTCTTAGTGAAGAAAGATGGAACTCTGTGCTTCTGTGTCGATTATCGCCCACCGCTCGAACAAAATAGGGAAGGGCGTATACCCCCCTTCAGCGGATAGATGACGGATTAAATCTGACTCTGCAATACTAAATACTTTTCCTCGATGCATCTCAAGGCTGGCTATTGGCCAACTGAAGTGGACGAAAGCAATCGAGAGAAGACCGCGTTTATCAGGCCACACTGCCTTTTCGATTTCAAAGTGTTGCCATTCGGACTTTGTGCCGGCGACGTTTCAGCGTGTGATGGACACAGTCTTGGCAGGACTGAAGTGGCAAGCTTCTCTCGTCTACTCGGTTGACATTGTCTATCCTTTGCCACAAATTTTGAAGATCACCTGAGGCGCCTTCAAACAGCACCAGAGGCGATCAAATCATATGACTCGCACTTAAGCCAGAAGAGTGCCGTTTCGCTTACGAAGAGCTTCTGTTCTTTCGCCATGTCTTCAGCACGTCTGGAGTCTGTCCCGACTGGCAGGAGACAGCTGCTATCACTAAGTTCCCACGGCCCGTCGACAAAAAGGCAGTGTGTAGGTTCCATGGCTTGTGTGCGATTGCAGGCACTCTGTAAGAGGCATTTCAAGCATCGCGGAACCATCAACTCACCCAACGAAGGCCGACGTAGACTTTAAATGGAAAACACAGCAAGATGATGCATGCGAGGAGCCGAAACAATGGCTACAGTCAGCGCCGGCACTTTTACACTTCGAAGAAGAAGCCGAGACGGAAATCCACACCGACACAAGTAGCCTGGGCCTCGGTGCCGTGCTAGCTCAAAAGAAGGACGGAGTTGAAAGAGTCATAGCTTGCGCTAGCCGGCCACTGTCAATAGCTGAAGCGAATTATTCTACGACATAGAGTGCCTAGGAATCATCGGGGCTACGGCGAAATTTCAGCCTTGAATATACGGCAGGCACTTTAAAGTAGTAAGCGACCGGCCATGCCTTGCGTTGGCTGGCGAACTTAAAGAATCCTTCAGCTGGCCTAGCCTGATGGAGTCTCTGACTCCAGGAATTCGACATCAACATGTCTGTAAGTCTGGACGGAATAATTCTTATGCCGAGTGCCTGTCTCACGCCGCTATTGACCCGCCCCTCAAGAGGAACTGGACGATGACGCCTTCTTAGGAACAATAACTACAAACGACTTCGCCGAACCGCAAAAAATAGACCCGGAGTTACGAAGCCTTGTAGAGTACTCAGAAGGAAAAACCAACCTTGTCCCTATGGTATTTCGGCATGGACTGTCTTCGTTTACACTACGACATCCTCGTAAAAGATAACTTTTATGCGGTCCGCGCGAACTATATTCTCGTTGTGCCCGCAGCACTCTGATCAGAAGTCCTGCACGCTCTGCACGACGATCAGACAGCCGAGGACCTCGGGTTTTCCCGCATGCTAGCTTACAATGGTACTATGAGCCGCGCGTGACTGGCGACGTCGCCCCTTACCTAAAGACATGCCGTGACTGCCAGCGACGCAAGACACTCCGACATGGCCATCGAAATTACTATAGCCTATCGAACCTCCTTGCCACCACTTCCGTAAATTGGAATGGATTTGTTGGGACCATTTCCAACGGCAACAACTGGAAATAAATGGATTGTCCTGGAAACCGACTACCTCGCCGGCTTCGCTGAAACGAGAGCTCTGCCGAAAGGTAGTGCAGCCGAAGTGGCTGCTCTCGTAGGCACGCGGCCACCAGAGCATTCAATGAGTCATGAATAAAAGCCGACGCGCTTGACCAGCAGATCCGATTTCGACAATGGACCATTTCGGAAAGTTGCGCGCGCCCCCTACGCGACCGCCGCAAAGCAGGCTGGGAATTGTGAGCGACCTTGGCGGGCAGGATCCGGCGAAGGAGCGGTACGATATGGACGTTGCACAACAGCAGGTAAAAAAAAAAAACGTTTTTTGGAGTGCTAGTAATACTTTTGTTTCATGTTTGCGCCGCGCAAGTGATCTATACATTGCCGTACAACTTTGTTGTGGTTATGCAGCCGACGCTGCGAGCGGGAAGCGAGTATTTTCGCACGTGAAGCGCGCACATGTGCCAGTGTCTCGCGCTCGGAGCTCGCGTTGCATAGCAACACCTTTGTCAGCGTTTTATAGCTATGCTACTGAAGGCACGAGTGCGATCCTACGGCTAGCAGGCGTGTTTTGCTGGTGAGCACGCGCTAACAGTGCATTTATTTACTAGTCGCCCGTCGCAAACCTTCGAAGTTTGTGCGGCTGTTCCGGCGGCAGGCGTAGTACGTAGCGTACAGTACATTCGTGTTTGTTGCAACAGTGCGACACCTTCTTGTGAGAATTTATGCGCTGTATTTCAGCAAAATACCTCGTTATGGAGCACTGCCCATTCAGTCTTTTGGTTACATCGGGCTATTTAATCTACGGACGAGTCTGAAACAAGCATATCGTCGAAAGTAACGGACAGCGCATACGTTCAATAATGTACATCTTGCAAGAAATAAGTAGCTGAGTTGGCGCTTAGCTTGTGCCAGCGCATTTTCTTGCTTATAGTGTTGTTTGAATAGCATGCAGCAAGTACGAAGTAGAACCAACAAGCTCTTGTATTAGTACTGTTACATTCAGTGTATATATCTGAGCATAGCATTGCGGTACAGATAGCAGTTGCTGTTTGTTTGACAGCTCGTACTATCTCGGTTGCGGTGTACATTACTTGCTACCGTGGAGTGCAGATAGACGCACCCAAAATATGAACGTGCCTCGGTGGCTACAAGTAACGCGAACGCGGTCTAAAAAAACTGCGGCGGATGTTTTGGCTAACCTGAAAAGTATTGAACACGCCAGTACCTTTTGCGGCCTCGGAGTTTTAAATTAGCTAGTGGCTTACGGAGCCCGTCCTTGTGAAACATTCTTCACGACCGCGCATAGTGAACGAAACGGGTTCAGCGTTGCTTTTCAAGCATGCTTGCCACAAGTGACCAAGACACAATGAATGAATACTCTTTTATTTCAAGATCGCATTGATGATCCCATGATCAGCTGTGTATGCTTCCATGCTCTGTTTATATGTGGAGTGCCGAAGAAAACATTTTGACGCGTGCTAATACCCACGTTGCAGGAACCACTACGAGCCATTGAAAATACTCATCCTCTTCAAGCAAGGTTACCGAAAGGCCCACGGACAAAGCAGTTAAAAGGCGTGCCGGATGGTTTCTCAGAGCAAGAAATCTTGGCACATCAAAATGCACATAGTGCTCAGAAGCATACTATAAGCCGATACAGGATGTTTAAAGCAGATAAGGTTCACAATGTTCTTATTTGCAAGGCTGACAGTTCCACGTTTCTTAAACCAACCGTGGAGGCATCGTTCTGTTTGGCAAAATTATATAACACTGCTGCTGTGCTCTCGTCAAATGGAACTGTGGTTGAAGGAACCTGCAACTGCCGGGCTGGAGCTGCAGGTGTTTGTAAACATGTAGCTGCCTTACTATGGTTTGTACTAGACCTGAACCGCTCTGGGGCAGCCTACGTGCGAGACACACAGTCGTGTAAAGACAAACCCAGAGCATGGGGTACTGGGGCTAAGAAGGCCAACATGCACTCACGCGAGTTCTCACAACTACGTTTTGTGAAACATATGTCAATGAAAGCTGGCAGGCATCTGACTCAAGAAACCACAGTTTCTCTGAAAGTGACAGAAGACCATATTAAGAGAATGTATCAGACACAGAAAAATATTCCAAACGCCATGCTATGAAAGACGCTGGAGGACAACCACTTTCTGCCCGTACCAGTGAAAAGAGCACTTCACGAGGATGCTCTTAGCCAGATGCCAATCAGGTTGCCGCTGCAAGCCCTGTGGGTTGAGCATGTGCCAGCTGGATACAAGTTCGGCTCCTGTGAGCTTACATTAGAAGACTCATGGGCCCTTGAGCAAGCGACTAGGATGCAGAGCGGCTCTACAACATGGAGCTTGGAGAGATCCAAGCGCCTGACTACTTCGCACTTCGGAGATGTGGTGTCACGGAAGAAGCCAGCTGACGAGAAGTTTTTCAAGAGGCTGTTTGGGCCTAGCCAGATGCAGACCAAATACATGGCTGATGGTTTAAGGAATGAAGCTGCAGCCGTGCAGCGTTACATAGAGAAGAGAGAGGTCCCAGTTAGCATTTACTGTTGTGGGTTGTGCGTCAACCCTGGTGTCCCTGTTCTTGGTGCAACGCCAGACCGTGTTGTAGAGGAGGGAGGAGATTTTGGTCTCCTTGAAGTTAAGACCCTCTCAGCTGCCAAGGAACGGGGTGATGAATTAGAACATGCTGTGAATACGGCATCCTACCTGAAGAATGAAGTTCTTAAACCGACCCACAAGTACTTTTACCAGGTCCAGGGGCAAATGGCTTTGACTGGACTCTCCTGGTGTGACTTTGTGGTTGATAATGGCACAAACTGCACTCTTCAGAGGATCACTTTTGACAGCTCGCTTTGGATTTCACAAATGCTGCCACGGCTTCTGGAATGTTTCAAGAACTACCAAGAGCACTGTGCTTGTGTGTGAATTTCAACGACTTAGTTAAGTCCCATTGGCCTGCAGGACAAAGATGCTCGGACTCATAACATGCTTTGGCATGTGTTCATCTTACATATATTTGGTTTTTAAATATGTTGTATTGCATTAGTCTCCATGAAGAAATGAAGAAAGTGTTTTTCTGTGTAATATCATTATGGCCACGCGTATCTGTTGCCACCACCTATTTAAATGTGTGTGCAACTAATCGGTGTGTAAAAAGTAAATCAAGCACCACACGTCTTGCTGCCTTGTCATTGAACACATACATAACGCACTCTTAGACACAGGAATCTGGGCAGCTACACACTTCAACATTTCCTATACTTGATGGTGATAGTGACTTCACATTGGTCTCTGTAAGGAAACCGCATTGAAAGTTGCAAGCAAAATCTTTGCGAAGTGACAAGTGTGTTCTCCTTAGTGTAGGTACTGTTGCACTCGGTACGACTTGTAACATACGTGGAGTGATCCAACGAAGGTTTATGCTTTACAGTAATCAATGTGCCGTCATAGAGAGTGCCCAAGGTGCACATTGAGCATACTTCATCTCTGCTCTGAGGGACTAATGCACAAGTTTCGAGCTGCACTGGGCTCGCACTGCTTTGACGACCAAGTTCGAACCTACCGCATCTCGAGTATTGCATACTGATACTGAGTGCGATAGCAGTTATTTCATAAGTTCTTCCTCAAGAATTCCATGCAGGACATTACATGAGAGTTTGTAATAAAGGTCTCCAATTTCATTGCCATGAAATACTCGCATACATATACACATTTTTTTACGTATACAGTACACAAATATACAATACATATACATGTCACAATTTTTTGAGACTAACAACACATGTAAAAATAACAAAGTGAAATTCACTTTACAGATTTCACTCCAAAAAGTTAGGAAAGAAAATCTGTGGTAGAAAAGACAATGGCTGCAAACACCAACTTTCCATTTTGTCTGCGTAGCTCAGCAATGAGACTGGTGATTTGGTTTACAGTCATGACTCAGATATAGTACTGCCACATTCTATGCTCGAATCATTTGCACAACACCGACTCAGAAATAAGGCATTGCAGCGCTATATAGCCTGTACAGTGACTTCAGGCTTACTTCAGAAGAGCAAGAAATGCTGCTCTTATCTGCTGTACATGAAGTAGTGTACTTTAACGCAAGTTCAATGCCTTGTACTGCAGCAGGGATTCTCAAACTGCGTTTTGTGGAATTCTTGGGTTTCTTGGAACACTTCCTAGAATCGCCAAGCACCTATGTTCATGCATGTCTTCATCCGCCTTAGCCAGTTATTTTGGGACTATTGCTCTAGCCGCTTACTGCTATCTCACTATACAGCCAGTCATAACTGAATTTAAGTATTTGTTTAGGTGCTGTGCAGCTTGCGTACCCCTTTTACATAATCCGGCCAATACCTTTTCAATCTCGGTCGCAGCGGTGGAATTTCAATGGAGGCAAAATTCAAGAGGCCCGTGTACTGTGCGATGTCACTGCCCGTTAAAGAACCCCAGGTTAAAGAACCCCTTTCTCGAGCAACTTATACAGGCCACTGTGTCTTGTGAGTTCTCGATCAGAAAGTCTTCCAGGAGCAAGATTAGACACGAAAGAAACGAAGCCGTTCGGAGTGATGCCAATGAGCCCTTTTGCGGTGTTGTGCCCTTTATACGAGCTGAAAGTGTCGCTTTGTGTATTGTAGTCAGACGGGTTCTCGATAAAAATTTCTGTGCAGTCCAGTACAATGCGTGTAGATGGGTACAATTCTTTAAAATTGTCTGGCATGAACAGGTCCACTGTGTTACGGGATGGCCACATTGGCGTCTGGATTAGCATTTCAAACAAAAAATTAACCCAAAATGTGTACATGGCACTCACGGTCGACACAGACACTTTCAGGCGATATGCCAAATCCTGTTCCAGTAAACCAACCCTGAGCCTGCATAGCACTGCAATGAGCTGTTCTTTCATTGTCAGTGCTGGTGGCCTGCCAGCACCCGTTTTCAGTGCCTCGTACATGCCTTCAACATGTTCCACAAACGCATCAAATTTTTTGAAGGAGTTAAACCCCGTATAAAACACGAGTCGTTTCTCATCTGAAACAAAATCGTGAACTTTAGAGACAGGATCTTTTAGTTTCAGATTCTCTTTGAGCGCCTCAATTTTCATATCGTGCAACTGAGCCTTCAGATCCTCAACCTCTTTCTGGAGCACAGATTTGTCTTTGCGGAGCAAGCTGTTTTCATGCTCGAGTTTTCCACCGACTTCGAGAAGGTGGTTGACTTTTCTTAGTGTGGCAGCAGATGCTGCGTCTGGAGGCCCCATGGAGTACGAGTGGTCGGCACCTAAAAAAAAAATGAACTGCTTATTGATTTGCGAACGGTTAGGCTCTACTTTAATGCAGATTTCAGGGTTTTAAATAGTCACTTCAGCCCACAATGTGTGTTCTGAACCTTTGCTCTCGGCTTACATTGATATACAGACAACAAAGAACCAGGATGCCAAAGCCATACAGCCCAGCTCTCTTTCACTCCACTGATCCACCTGCGCAAGCAGCTTACCAACCAGCAAGCCCAGATTAACGCTATCCATTTATACTCGTAAACCTCATGAGCTGTCTGTGCCCCTACTGAGCATGCAGTTCGACGACATTGCAGCTTGTGCTACCAGTGTATTGTTCCGCCAAATTTGCACTACATTTGGATAGCCTGACTTTTGAGTCATTTTTCCAAGCTGGGGCAAAGGGAATAATATCGAGGTGAAAGAAATGAAATGGGTAAGTTTCACAATGCGTGCGCTGGTGGAAGAGGTACCACGTTTATCAGAAAACTCGCTGAAGTAATAACACATGGACGGTACAAATGACTGATGACATTTACGTCACAGAACACATGAGGTTCTGCCACTCCTAACATGCAGACTTCCCATGGCTAGTCACAAAAGCTTGCGAAAAACTGGCTTCGCGGGAAGAAATTTCGTCAGTTTTCACTGGATAAGGAAGTCGCTCGCTATTAATATACCGGTTGCCACAGCACCCGTGGACCCCGGCATCCTGGGCGCGATAGGGGTCCGTTAAATGCTAAAAATAAGTTTTCATAGTGGAATGCAGAAAGCGAGAATTTTGAATTCTCACTAACCTTCAGTTTCCGTGCGAGGCGAAGCCGGTGCACCGAATGTCAGCTGGGTGGGCTCCTGGGAAACAACGTCTCCTTTCTGCGTATAATACACTTTCGTGAAAATGCGTACAGACAAAGCCGAAGCCTCAGAAAAAAGATGGCACAGTTAAAGCGTCTCTTACGTTGATCGTATTGGGGCACGTCAACTACGCAGCCGATATCCAACTCGTTCAGAAGGAGCACTGGGCTGGCAGAGGCAGTTTGGGAGCTCGTATTCTTGCGTTTCGCGACTGGAAAAGATTTGGAAGTTATGATAACCTGCAATAACCGTCTGAATATATATACTTACTGGTATTAAAGGAAGGAGATGATTGATGACCTTATGGGGGAAAATTGTTGGCAGCCGGTCCAGATAACCACGGCGTCCACTTGCGTTGAAATGAGCTCCGCATATCCGGTGGTGCTTAGAAGGTTGCCACAAAGAGAAGCGACCAGCACTTCCTTGGCGGTTGATTCTTCTCACCCACTCCTTTTTTTCTCTTTTTCATTTGCAGGGAACGCGTGAAATGAAACGTTCTTGTCTTTCAGCGTGTTGTTGTCGCAACCAGGCGCACAAGTCTGACCGCCGCCTCGGCACTTCGACGACATCACGCGCAGTAGTGGCTGAGGTCACTAAGTAACCCACAGGCACGTAACAGTTAATATAACGCACCTGCAACCACCCACCACCAAAAAGTATGCGAAATCTCTAACCAAACAAACCACGCGCACACACACACACCGCAGCTATGCGAACGCAGGAGGCAGCCAAGACGGCTGGTTGGTAGGCGCTCGCTCACTTTTCCCATAACGCGTCGCGCGCCCGCTAGGTTTTCTCGCGGCGCTGCGATTTCCGAAATGGTCCATTGCCGACTGTGTTCAGCGCTATCGTTGTACTTGAAATTTTACTTGCTTTTCTAGGCATAGGTTCACCAAACAAAATTTAGTTTCTTCATTCACAGCTTTGCTACTGTGTTCTTCACCATCACTGCTACCGGACAGCATTTATGTATGTATGTATGTATGTATGTATGTATGTATGTATGTATGTATGTATGTATGCATGCATGTATGTGTGTATGTATGTACGTACGTACGTACGTATGTATGTATGTATGTATGTATGTATGTATGTATGTATGTATGTATGTATGTATGTATGTATACGTGCCTTCGTGTGAATGTTTGTCCATGTATTTCTGATGGCAACGATAGGGCAGCCATGCTACCCCGTCAGTTTTGGTTGTGCGCCCCCGCCTCGCTGAGCCCCTCCGTGAGTTTAAGCCGTGCATGTCAAGTCAGGCGAGTCAGCATAATTGCATGTCTGCGTATGGCAGGAAGAAATCAGGCTCAACACAAAGGAAGGACGATGCCGTTAGAGCTTTGACTCACAGCTGAAAATTTATTGCTGACAGTTTCTTACAGCGATTTTGATTGTGGCAATAAGCTTTCAATCGGCAGCCGGCGCCCGTGCCGTGTCGTCCTTACTTTCTGTTTACCTTTATAGTAGACGACATGCTCACTTCTAATCAATTTCGTTCCTACGTGGTCTTGACACAAGCAAAGCTTCCGCTTATGCGATGATATCTACAAATTTCCTCCGTGCGCCTAAACACGGCCGCATGCACTCAGAACAGGAAACAAGCCAACACAACTTACCCTGCGTATGACGAATGTATACCTCGTCGCCCACCGCACGCATCAGCTCATCGTTGTAGTCACTCTTCGGTGCGTACACAATGTCTGTCAATACAGGCGGCACCAAAACAGAACTGGCATCCACCTCTTTGAAATCCTTGCTGAGCGGTTTAGCCGGAGGATGGTGACGCGGCAGGTTACCAATTATGAAACCGAATAATAGAATCTCGATCCTCGTGTTAAAGTTTCGACGTATCGTTTGCAGGTATAGCGTGCGCCATAAGAAAGTCTTCACGTTGCCCAACATCGAAGAAGGTTGGCTCCGCCCTTGACTAAGGTACTGACACTTCTGCTGACGACGAATGTGATGGCCAGGTCTCAGGCTGGGATGTCCTGAAAAGCAGCAGTGAATGACTGTTCCGTTCACAAGCATACGCGCATGTTCACATTTCGCATGTCTATTTACCCCTGATCGTGCTCTTATACGAAGCAGCAAAATTCAAATCAAACATGATATGCATCCGCTGCGCCATTGGATCTCGGTGTTTGTAGCACGCTGCTTTTTCTAGACCACAGTTTGCGTAGCTCTGCTGCAGAGGCACATGAAAATTACACGGACGTTTTATTTTGTGAATGCGGGTTACGCGCAAGCGTATGGTTGCTGTTCCTTGCGAGAGCAATTACATGGACACTCCAGGCGCGTTTCTGCACTCGTCGTCGCCTCGGTGTTCTGTATGAAGGCCAAGGGGCGATAACATCGCCCCGCGCGCCTCGTGCTGCATGTGCGAATGAAAGCGTGCGACGGGAAGCTTACGATCGCGGCTCGATCTCACGTGCGCAAAAGAAGAAAGCGGGGAGGCAGCACGCTGTCTTCCGTTGCGCGCGTGGTCCCGGGTTGAGTAAAGCCAGTTAAACTTCGTAAACTGGTGGCACTCTCCTCCTCCGCCTTCACTCTGCCTCGACTCTCCTCTTTCACGCTCCCTCCGCAACCGTGGCGCCGACTACACTGCTGGAGCGTAGCAACGGCGCCAACATGCGCTCCTCGCCACTCCGTAGATGCTTCTCGAGCAAAAATGGCGCTGACGCACGGCCCGAGGGTCTACGTGATGCTATTAGGCCAATAGCGACGAGGCGTCGGCGTCAGCCAGAGCGCGCGAGGAGGAGGCGGCATTCTTCAAAGCGTGGCACTATTTTACGAAGTTTAAGGCGATTTAGGGGTGAGGGGAGGTACGGGTGGTGTGGCGCTGTATTCGGGCAGCAACTGCGTCTTACACGGCCTCGCGCGCATTATCTTGATGGCACCCTGCAGAGTGCAGGTGTGCCAATGGCGCCGACGGCTCGTAGCTGCATGGATGCTCTGTTCTCGCCGCTAAGTTTGCGCTGAAGCGACAGACAGCTCGAAGGTCACTTCGCGCACCTATTCTCTTCACCTCCAAGCGCCTTCCTTGTTAACGTGCTTCGCAGCTTCAAACAGGCGTTCACCGATTTCACTGGCTGGTCAGTTACGTTTGCGCGTAATAAGAGATGGTCATGGACAGGCGTTTGCATCTCTTGAAGCATTACTCATCAAGAACGTCCCTGTCAAGCCCGGTCGTTTAAATAAAGCGAGTCCGAAATAGCGGGCCTGACAGTGTCCAGGCACTGCGGGGTGAGAAAAAAAAGCTGAACATTTTCTCACAGAGCTGGTCATAATTACCTTGGCATGTTTACTTACAAGCAACTCGCTTCACGAGCATTAACAAAATAAAGAATGCTACGTAAATTCTTATAATTGTCTTCCAATGTCTAAGCATCCTTTGGCTCGGCTGCTGCATTCGGTTTGCTAAGATATTTAGCTAGCTTATGCCTGTCTACACATCGCTACCAATAATGTATTGTGCTATTGTATTGATTGCGTGTGTTAATTTGACCAATTATGCATTTATTTTGCAGATATCGTAACGTAAGTTAAAGATAGAGGCTGGCTAAAATCACGCTGTCTCTTTAATGGCGGACCAGAAGAAGAGTGTGCAGCTAAAGCTCTTCGTCCCCTTTCATGGCATCGACCTTTGGGCGCGCCTGTGTGCGGTGTGGAAGCCAACTGAGCTGAG
This sequence comes from Dermacentor andersoni, assembly GCF_023375885.2. Classification (NCBI taxonomy): domain Eukaryota; kingdom Metazoa; phylum Arthropoda; class Arachnida; order Ixodida; family Ixodidae; genus Dermacentor; species Dermacentor andersoni. The sequence continues at coordinate 31,486,113 of NC_092824.1, read as the reverse complement.
GCGCCTTCACAACCGGCCTTTTTTGCCACACCACAGCTTTTACAGGGAAAGCTTTACTGGCCGCGAACTTCGATTTCACCGTGGTGGTGCTCCGAGGAGGCACATCATGTCACAACGCGCGCCTCGCCTCGGATATTTCTCTCTTTCTCTCTCTCTCTATCCCTCTCTCGCTCCCTAGTCACTACTGCGCATGCGCCACTAGTGGCACCGAGCCACAGGTGTTCCAGCGCTGCGCAGCGCCACGCCTTGGCGTCCACCGTTTGGTATGACGTCACACCGCGTTTCTCGTCCTTGCGCTCGCCTCCACTCGCTTCGCCAGCAGCGTCGCATGCCTGATAACATGCCGGAAGACTGAAAACGAGAGCTCGCGTGCGCCACAACCACAGTTGAGGCGGCAGTTTGGACGGCGACAATTCCGATAAGCAGGAGGAGGCCTCGAATCGACATCAGAACGTGATGAAGAGGAAACGAATCGCCCAGGAAACAGACGAACAGCGCGTCGAATGACTGCATAAACGCCGCAACATAGCTAAACAACCAGACTAACCTGGACTTGCAATCAAGATTAACCAAGGCTAACCATGCTATGTTTTAGCTTGCGCTACGTATATCCTGGATTAGCCGAACTAAGCCACTGGCAATTTTTTTCTTTTTCTTTTATTTTTGTTACAATCTTGATGCGGCGAAGGCGATGTCGCCAGTCTTTCTTTTTTCTAACACTACCGGTCATCTGCTATTACACTATTATAACAGTTACATATATTCTTCACTTTTAATCTTCATTACTACCTTAACGCGACGACAAGGGCTTAACCAATTTATTTTCTAACGCTATCCATTCTCTACTATTACATACCTGCAATGATTAAATGCAGTAACGTTATTTTCCTCTTTTTACGACCCTGACGCAGCGACGGTGACCTAACCAGCTTTCTTTTATTTACCTTTTGTTTTGTTTTTCTAACCCAACAAATCACCTACTATTACACTAATTTTATGATTACATTTGTTAATTTGACGAGTCATGCATTTATTTGAAGATATAACGCATCGCGGGACGGACACATTTTGCTGGGGTATTAGCCAAAGAACGCTTACTCATTACTGTAGGACTGTAGCAAATCAATAACTAGAAGCCTCTTGATGTCCTTCTGACTTGAACCGGGTGTGATGCAAACTAATGCCAAAGCAACGTTCACGCCCGCGAATTTAATGCGGCTCACACAGACATCTGCTTGCCACGCTGCTGTATATGGTTCAAATCGTGGTCAGAAGTAATCTTTTATTCGCGCGCCTTCTTCCTTTAACAATTTAATTATGGGATTTCACCTGTCAAAACCACTTTCTGATTATCAGGCACGCCGTAATGGAGGACTCCGGAAATTGTGATCACCTGGGGTTCTTTAACGTGCACCTAAATCTAAGTACACGGGTGTTTTCGCATTTCTCCTCCATCGAAATGCGGCCGCCGTGGCCGGGATTCGATCCTGCAACCTTGTGCTCAGCAGCCCAACACCATAGCCAGTGAGCAACCACGGCGGATGCTTTTTTTCTAACGTTTCCAATTGTCTCTTATTGCACTATTATAACGATTAGGTATGCTAACTTCGCCAATTCTGCATTTATTTTGCAGATATACGGCATCATGGGACGGATAGATTTTGTGAGGTACTCTACAAAAATACTTATGTGCGCTGCGGTCCATGGTGCGAATCCCAATTAAGAGTTTTTTTTTGTGCTACGAACCATCTACTATTGCACTATTGCAACGAATACGCGTGTTAACCTCATATGCATTTATTTTGCAGACATACACATTTCTTATGGTACTCGTCAAAGAATGCTTACGCCCCCCCCCCCCCCCCGCCATTAATACAAGTCATAAAATATAGTTCAATGCTAAGTCCATTGCTTCTGGCTTCAAACAAGTGGTAAACATGGGCCGCTCTTGGGCTCCCATTTTTCTCGGCTTTTTATAACGCCCGTCGGATACTCGTGCCGAGTAGTTGAGGCACAACTCAAACGATTCACTCAAAGGCCCTACTCAAATAATTATTCAGCAAACACCTGCATGCCATGTAACTAAGCAAGCTGGTATCGTTGATGCGTTCTTTAAACGCCATGAAGGTACTTAGTGGTGTTTTTCTAGAAAAATGCTCCTACAAGTTTTATTGATAAGGAGTACTATCAATCTTGTGAGAGGTCAGATTAGGAATCTAGATAAAACAAAGTACGTCTAAAGCTGGTGTAAACATTTGGTACGTATATTGGTGCAAACAGTGACATTTAGCTGCAGTAAGGCTTACGATTGAAGTAAACCTTACTTAAAGTTTACTTAATGTAAATCATATGGTTTATGCAATTGTTTAGTGGTATATCATCAACCTCTCTTAGGTCAATCCCAGTATAGCGAATTTAGATCAGTAGCCGTAAGCAAGATCCACACTGGGGCACGAACAAGGAAACAGAATGCTCACGGTAATACAAGAAAATAATAAATTGAACACGAATTCAAGCACGTCAGTTATGAAGGGATTCTGCGTACCTAACAAACATGGCCTAACAAAATCCTTGAATCGAATATGTTGGCAAAGCCCGTCTGAGGATGACTGCAGACAGTAGTGCAATTGGCATTCAAGCAATGTAGCGACACGCCGTATTGCTGAAGTCACGTTCATTGAAAAATCGTTGGGCTCATTCCGAGACTTCCGTTGCTTCAGCTACTATATGCGACATACACTGTCTGGCAGTCGCTTGCCAGAGGCCATGGTCGCCCATTAGCTTGACGCCATGACGATGACTGTACGAGAAGTCCGTAGTGACTACGATGGTATGGCAAAGATGGCATGGCATCAGTGCAGAGACAAAGATGGCATGACGACGTCAACACGACGGCAATGAGCCGACGATGGTATAACGTCAACAGTCTCACAACGATGTCATGAGAACATTGGGATGACTGTGAGTATACGACTGTGGCGTGAGGACGACGGTACGAAGACAACCGAATGACGCAGCTTGAATGACGGCCGCGACCATTACGATGTGACGATGAAGCAAAGTATGACGACCACGGCAGCGTGACGATGAACGTACGATTACGGATGCACGATAGCGACTCTCTGACGATGACTCAATGACGACCAAGGCATCACAATAGCGGTATAGTGTAAACAGTGTATAGTGTAAACAATAGTGTAAACAGCATGATTGCGACAGAACGAAGGAAAAGGAATGACGCCGGTGGGAGGGGTCAAGGCACTATGACGACGACAGCATGACGAGAGTGGAACGACGAAGTTAGAATCAGGACGATGCAACCACATCGATGGCACCACGACAACTATCATGTCATGTAGCAGTAGAGACGGGAAAGAACGATACAGAGACGCAACTGGGAGAGGCAAATTTACCTTTTTATTGGGCGAACTTATGTGCGCAGCAAAAAAGTAACACCCAATCACGACAATAGCGGCAAACAAAGTCGGTGATCATGAGAAATCTGATCAGGGGGTCAAGAGTGTCGGTCAAGGCGCCGAGCACAGTCAGAATAGCATGACCATAAACTTATAGAGGCCGTCCAGCGCAATGAAGGCAGCCTTCTCGCGATCCCTATCATCTTCTATTTGCCAGCAGGCAGTCCTGAGTTCCATCGACGACAAGTATATAGCACTGCAAAGCCGATTCAATGCGCTGTCTATCCGTGGGAGGGAGTATACGTCCCTCGTTGTGATCGTGTTCAGTCGACGATAATCAACGCAGAAGCATTGGGCCCAGTCCTTTTTCTTCACTAAAGCTGCAGAAGATGCCCACGGGTTTCTTGATGGCTGAATGATGTCTACGCGAAGCATTTCGTCGACTTGTTGTCTCATAGCTTAACCTTCTCGCATTGAAACTCGATAAGGGCTCTGGCGGAGTGGTCGAGCGCACTCTTTGATTATAATATTGTTACGGTGGGAAAAGAGGACAGGTGGTCGACGGTGAAGACGACGAAGGGCCAACAGCCTCTCGGGATTTTGTGCTTTATATATATGCATCGTGTAAATACATCGTGTAAATAGTTTATACCCATGGAGTTTTGGTTGACATGCGGGGTAAGCGTCTTCGCTAGGGAGCCTCGCAGCGGACGTCTCACCCAGCGTGGGACCATGCTTCCAGTGGAAGGCACCGCGTCTGCAGCTACAATGCCAACTACGCATACCCAATACCTTGCTCTACCTCAGCCCCGGCAAGTTCACTGGCCTCGAAGGTGTTGACGTTGAAGAATGGTTGAAGTTGTATGAGGGCATCGGCAAGGTCAGCAGGTGGGATCCGACCATAATGCTGGCCAATGTCGGTTTCTACCTCGACGCAACACTGCGGACGTCGTTTTACACACACGAAGAAGGGCTAACCAGCTGGGACTTGTTCAAAGAGAAGCTGTCGGACGTTTTTAGCAATCCGACCGGTCGACAACTAGCCGCCAAGCAACCACTCACCACGCGTGCCGAAACTGCTACCGAGTCGTATGTTTGTTACATTCAGGACGTCCTAGCCCTTTGTCATAAAATTGGCACGCCCATGCCAGAGGAGGACAAGGTTGGACACATAATCAAAGGCATCGCGGACGACACATTCAGCCTTCTGTTCTTTAGAAACTTATCGACTGCCGACACTATCGTGAAGGAATGCCGCCGTTTCGAGCAGGTGAAGAGTCGCCGTATATACAATAAGTTTACGCAGCTTCGAAATGCTGCAGTGACCTCTTCTGGTACCCATCCCACCGATCAATCTAGCTCGCCACCACCAAGCGAAAACGTGACCTGAATGGTACGCCGCGAACTCGAAATAGCGTTTCCTGCCTCACCTCAACAGACGTCTTGGAACAACACTGCTGAGACTATATCGCTGATCCAGTCCATGGTCCGCAAGGAAATCACTAATATGGGTCTTCCCAGCACCTGCTGCTTGAGATGCCCTGACACCCGCCCGGCTCCTATGACTCGGTCCTATCGCAGTCCACCTCAGTGTCCCTTATCCCTACACTACCAGAAATCGATCGGACTGGCGTACACCTGACGACAGACCGATCTGTTTCTGCTGCGGCCGAATCAGTCACGTTTCCCATCACTGCCGGAGCCGTTGGCCATCCCCTCCTCGAAACACCTTCGGGAATGCAAGTTCGCCCCGAAGTTCTTCACCTTGTCGTTTCTGTGACGCTTGCGACGCCACTACGTCGACTCGCCGTTATGCCACTCGCCCTCGCCTCAACGTCGTCAGGCACGTCCGCCCCAGCTTCACCGCTCGCCGTCGCCTACCTACCCAGAATCGTCCCAGCAGGAAAACTACAAAATGCGGCACTTCGAGGTAGGGCTGCAATGTCGCATTCGCTGAAAATCCCCCTTTGATGCTGTTTACGAGAAATAACCTTCTTGACGTCCAAGTTGATGGCACACCCGTCACAGCACTCATAGATACCGGAGCACACATATAGTTTATGACCAGCCGTATGCGCCACCATTTAAAGAAAATTGTTACGCTTGCCGTTACACGTTTCGTACGAATTGCCGATGGTAGCACGGTGACCGTGGTCGGAATGTGTATTGTACGTGTGAGCATTTCCGTCCGCCATGGTGTTGTCCTTTTCACTGTGCTTGACAAATGCCCCCATGACCTCATACCAGGCCTAGACTTCCTCTCCGCCCATTCAGTGCTCATCGATTTTTCCTCAAGTACTGTGCGTCTTGACCTGCCTCTGCTGGACGTTCCTCCGACATTACACGAAATTTACCTAAGACCTACTGATTTTGTTCACATTCCGCTACAGGTCTTGATATACATCGAAATGCCTCCTTCTACGCCAGTTCCCGATGGTGATTACGTCTCCGTTCTCATAACTGCCATCGTTCTCACTCACAAAGTTACCGTTCCGCATGCAATACGGAGGGTCACGGACAACCGTGCGTATCTCCATGTGGTGAATTTCTGGCTCGCTAAGCAAATTCTGCGGAAAGATATTACCCTGGCTACAATCACTTCTTTCGAAGTTACTTGCATTGAGACTTTTGATGTCGACGCTTCCTGTGAGCCTTTCCGGTCAGCTAAATGTACTGACAACGACATTAGGAAAATGATTGGCCTGAATGTCACTCCTGAAGAGACTGAACAGCTCTGGAGTCTATTGCTTTCCTAGAAGGATATATTCGACCTGAACAAGTGCCCCTTAGGCCAGACGTCACTTGTCAAACATCGCATACATACAGGCACCCATCCATCGGCGACCCTACCGAGCGTCAGCTTCGGAGTGTCACGTCATCAAAACGGAAGTAGACAAGATGCTAGCGAGAGACATCATTGAGCCATTGTCAAGTCCATGGCCATCGCCTGTCGTGCTGGTCAAAAAGAAGGACGGTTCATGGAGATTATGCGTCGACTACCGCCGCCTCAACCGCGTAACGAAGAAGGACGTCCAACCACTACCTCGTATCGATGACGCCTTCGATTGCCTATACGGGGCACAGTATTTTTCGTCCATCTAACTGCGGTCCGGATATTGGCAAATCGCTGTCGGTCATCTAGATCGTGAAAAGACCGCCTTTATAACGCCTGATGGTCTTTACCAATTCAAAGTTATGCCTTTTGGGCCATGCAAAGCTCCGGCTACCTTTGAGCGTATGATGGCCTCATTACTCCAAGGATTCATGTGGTCGCCTTGTCTCTGCTACGGAGATGATGTTATTGTGTTCTCGCCCTTATTCAGCGCACACATTGAGCGCCTTTCAGTTGTCCTTGCCGTTTTTCGCAAGGCTGGTCTACAGCTCAACTCCAAGAAAAGTAACTTCGACCATCGTGAGATTACTGCTCTCGGAAATGTCTTCAATGCGACTGGCATCCGACCAGACCCAGAGAAAATTCGCACCGTGAAAGAGTTCCCTGTTCCATGGTCCGCCAAAGATGTCCGAAATTTCGTGGGCTCTTGCTCTTACCTCCGCCGCTTTGTTCAAGATTTTGTCACGATAGCAAGCCCTCTCAGAGATCTCCTGAAGAAAAGTGTGCCGTTTTCATGAGGATCGTCTCAGGACACCGCCCTTTGTCGCCTTACTACGATTCGCACCACACCACCGATTCTAGGACACTTCACTACTTCAGCCCCTACAGATGTGCGCACCGATGACAGTGGCCACGGAATCGGTGCCGTCTCGGCGCATGTTCAACACGACCATGAACGTGTAATCGCGTACGCTAGTCATTTTTTTCACCAGCGGAGCGGAACTATTCTATAAAATAGCGCGAATGTTTGGTCGTTGTGTGGGCAGAGGCGAAATTCCGCCCCTATTTATATGGCAGGCCCTCTCCTATGGATGGATGGATGAATGGATATTATGAGCGTCCCCTTTGGATCGGGGTGGCAGGTTGCGCCTTTAAGCTCTTGCTATTATACTGCCTAATGTCCTACCTAGGTTAAACAATCAAAAAGAGAAAGAAATGCTATGAATTACCCCACGCAAATTTTCTGATCCCCTAGTTCGAACTTTGCTTTTGTCCGTCTTCGTTTTTTGTCGTTTCCATACTTTTATTCCACCAATCCTCAAACCGCCTCTTAGTAATGCCTATTGCGGACATGTTTACTTTTCCACTGCTCTTGCTGAAGCCAAGTGCTTCAAGGAGGCCAGTGGCGCCTAAATCGACCACTGGGTCGACGTCTTTACATTCTAATAAAATATGCTCTATAGTCACCCTAGCTTTACCGAAGCAGGCACATGTTTCTTCTTCTGTCTTATATCTCGCTTTATAAGTGCGTCTTCTAAGCCATCCTGATCTCTCTTCGATAAGTAATGAGCTTCCCTTTGAGTTATAATAAATTGTTTCTTTTCTGATTTCGTTTTCTCCTGTTAAGTAGTTACTTATGGCAGGTTTCTTTTCCATTGCCGCCACCCATGAGATTATCAGCTTCTCTATTGTAACGGACCACCATGTTCTCTGTTGGCTTTCGTCCTTAATGTATCCCACAGGGAGGCTTGGGTGATGGGCTTTGCGGCTGCAAGAGTATTCCTATTCGGTGGTGTATAGGTCTGGTTGCCTACACAAGGACGCCGACTGCTTGTCCCGTTACCCTGTACACACACCCGCCAGCGCCGACATGGACGCTTCCGCAAGTGTCCTTTCCGTTCCCAGCTTTTGGACATGGCCAACGAGCAGCGCCATGACGCTACTTTGGGGACCCTCATTGAACGAATGGAATGTGCTCCTACTGATATATCGTTACGGTGGTTCGTCCTGAACGATGGGATATTGTACCGACGCAGTTTTCATCCTCACGGTGCTCCCCTTCTCCTTGTCGTTCCTCAACACCTCCGCTCAACCATGCTTCAGGACTTCACGACGCCCCAACTGCCGGACACCTTCGGTTTCCTCGCAATTACAGCCGCGTGTGCCGCCGCTTCTACTGGCCCGGCCTCGCACGCTCCATACGGCGCTTTGTAGCTGCTTGCAAGCCCTGTCAACATCGCAAAAAGCTAGCAACGCTTCCTGCCGGGTGCTTACAGCCGATCGACATTCCACCTGAGCCATTCTTTCGCGTGGGTTTGGATGTCCTTGGCCTTTCCCAGAGTCCAGCTCCAGCAACAGGTGGATCGTTGTCACTACTGATTAAGCCACGCACTATGCCATTACTCGGGCACTTCCCACGAACTGCACAACCAACGTCGTCGATTTCCTACTCCGGGATATCACTTTAGTACATGGCACCCCGCGAAAGCTCCTTATTGACCACGGCCGCACTTTCCTCTCCCAAGTCATCGCCGATATCCTACGCTCATGTTCTACCAAGCACAAGCTGGCTACCTCCTATCATCCCCAGACGAGTGGCCTTACAGAGCGACTTTACGTTTACGTTTACGTTTCACCCGACCACGAGAACTGGGATGTGGCTCTCCCTTATATCACGTTCCCCTATGATTCATCACGCCACGATACTGCTGGGTATTCCCCCTTTTACTTACTCTTCGGACGTGACCCTGTATTACCAGTGGACACTTCACTCCCCTTGGTACAGGAGGCGACGACCGAGTACGCTCGTTAAAGCAGACGTTTGGGCGAGTTGGTAAGCCATATTTGAAACAGAAGAGCGCGGTTTTCACAGGGACAAACAGAGAGAAAAGACATAGACGAGCGCTGCCTATGGCGGCGCTCGTCCATGTCATTTCTTCCTGCATGTCCCCGTGAAAACCACGTTGTTCTGTTTCGAGTATGCTCGCGACGCGATCACCCACGCTTACCATGCGCGCGAGCTTGCCCGTACTCATGTGTCGGCACTGCAGGAATCTCAACCGCACGCTTACAATCGCCGCCATCGTGACGTATATTTTCCACCAGGCTCTCTCGTGTTACTTCGGTCACCTTGCCGCCGAGTGGTGCTCTCCGAGAAACTCCTTCCCTGCTACAATGTCCGTTACCGTGTTGTACGTCAAGTGACCAATGTCACTTACGAGATAATCCCCGTGACCTCCGTCATGCCACCCGGTTCCACATCACCTGACGTTACACACGTCTCTCGGCTCGAGTCTAACTATGCCCTTACCGATGGTCCCGCCTGAAGCACCGGGGTGGTGCATTTTCTGTCGGGGTTCGTGTTACGGTGGAAAAAGAGGACAAGGTGGTTGACGGTGAAGACGACAAAGGGCCAACAGCCTCTCGGGATTCTGTGCCGCTGTATATATACGCATCGTGTAAATACATCGTGTAAATAGTTTATACCTGTGACAATATGATGCATTGCAACTAGTGTTTGTGGAATCCTCGATGACGGCGAAAAGCCGTCTTTGTATCGTCGAAGGAGAGTTTTGAGCTATTACCGCTTGTTCATGGGCAGGCCTGCATTTATGCCGAAGTTTGGTTCCGGAACAATGCCCGTCAAGGTAGGTGTGGCGGAATCGGAGAGGGCAAATGCATTGCTGGTGACGGTAATTTGCTCGATGTATGCGATCGTCGTGCCGTCGTTGATGTGCTTGAACTCCTCGCTGAAGTTTGTCACCATCACTTTCGCTTTTCTTCAGTGTAGTCAAGCGATCCCTCTTGTGATGTAAATTTCGCGGTCGAGCAGTAGTCGGTGGTCCCCCTCGCTGGCGCCTTCTACGTCTGCGGGTGTTTCAATGCCGACAGACATGACAATGCTGGAGAGAGGCGGGATGTTGACTTGATTTTCGAACACGCTCAAGGCATGGTGAATGCGAGAGCTTTCCGGCGGTATTCCTTGACTTTCGGGAAGCGTTATCGATTTCGGCTTCATGTCGATGATTGTGCACTGTTGGTTCAGAAAGTCTATGCCGAGAATGGCGTCTCGTGTACACTGTTGGGCGAAAACAAAGGGGGCAGGGTAGGTCCGGTCATGAGCGGTAATTCTTACTGTGTGGATACCAGTCGGTTTTACCAGGTTTCCTCATGTGGTAAATATTTGAGAGATTTCTCATGCAGTCTGAATTTTTTTTCTGCTAGGTGGCGATGGGTCCACTCATGACGGAGTAGTCGGCTCCTGTGTCCACTAAAGCGATGGCTGCGTGCAGTTTCGTCTATGCAATGGGTCACGGCTGGATCCTGTTGGCCTGTGACTGGAACGTCGCGTTGTCAAGTCTTCTTTTGTCGGCACATTCTTTGCTTCCAGGCTACGTCGCGATAGTGATGTCTCGTTGACATGTCGTCGAGATAGTTTTTTCGGCGTCTATGTCAGCGGCGGAGATTTGTCAGTTCGACGAACAGTGACCGCACCTCCATCGGTTGCTGATTTTAGTTTTCCGGTTATGGGCTGACGGACCGACCACGGGCTTGGCCAGTGCATGGTCGTTGCTGCGGCGTCAGGTAGTGGCCTGATGATGGCGAACAGGACGGTCGTCGAAGGCTCCACTGAGTGGCGGCGAGGTAGTCTGCGATATCGCGTGGTCGTTCACCTTGCTGTGGGTGGGGTGCATTGACGGTGAACCCTTACAGTCCCACGACGCAGTATGGGCATCGGCGGCAGACGTGGCTAGCTTCACCGCAGTTACAGCAGAGCGGGTGTTGGCCCGTGGCGCGCAAAATGTCCGTCCTTCTCGGGTAGCTGCGCTGAACGACGTGCGGGCGTGATAGCGGCGGCGGCAGTGAGCGACGGAATTGCGACGTTACGGGGCCCTGGCGACAGCGGACGAAGGGGGTGTAGGTCATCGCTTCCGGCCGGTGTTGCAGGGATGCCGGTACTTCTGGTACTTTCAGTGACCGCTGAAGCTGATCGTTAATCGTGTCAGCGATCGAGAGCATCTCTGGCTGCGACGTCGCGCGCAGCTTCTGCAGCTCTTCGCATACGACCGCTCTGGTCCTCTCACCCAGGTCGTCGGCGCCTGGCGCGTGAGTGTGGGCGCAGTTCGTTGTCAGGGCATTGCGGTTGTAGTGTGTGGTGCGCATTTCCAGCGTCTTCTCAATCTTTGTGGCCTCCGGAACACATTTTGTGACAGTCTTGGGTAGGTGGAGTAACAATCTGGCGAATAGTTGTTATTTCACAACCCCCATCAAGAACCGAACTTTCTTTTCTTCAGCCGTGTTGGGGTCGGCGTGGAGGAAGATGCTAATCATCCCTTCCGTGAAGATCGCGAGGTTCTCGCCCGGCACTTGCACTCGGGTTTCTAAGGGAACTTCGGCCCTTTCCTTTCGTACGACACTCATGAAGGTATTCAAGAAGTTCTCACGAAATAGGTCCCACGTCCAAGCGGCCTCACCAAACGAAAAATATACATTGCGGAGCTTGTCGTCGCTGCTCCAATTGAACGCCGTGGTCATCTCGCATATGTCTCCAGCCAGGTTTCAACGTCTTCAGCTCGGTGACTCCCGATGTTGTTGCAGGAGGATGGCGATGCAAGGGCTGCTATTAGGGTCGTTGGTTTGGCCTTGATCCATGTCTTCTCGGGAAGAGGCCCGCGTTCTATAGCAGTCTTTGCTGCCTATGGCTAGATCGCTGGTCCTTGATGACGTTGGCGTTGTCCTCTCTTTCCGGGCTTGGTTCACGGCTTTGCTGGTGCATGCGGCACATGAATGCTCAAGTGCCTCCATCAGATGTCACGTAGTAGTAGTGACGGTGAATGATGATGCCGAGTTAAGAGTGGGAGTTAGAAATTTAACTATCTATTGGGCGAACTTATGCCCAGCAAAACAAGTATGACACGGAATCGCAACAATAGCGGCGAGAAAAGTCGGCCATCGTCCAAAATCTGATCAGCGGGTCACGTGCGTCGGCTTTTATGCATCACTCGTCGAAGGTAATACTGTAACCACTGGTGCCCGCGTGGTCTCCAGAAACTACTACACAGTTCATGTGGCGCATGCAATCGATAATAAAAGGTTAGGCGAGGACATACACAACAGATGGCGTGGACGATAAAATTCGCGCAAGGTCCAAATGATGCACGCGCGTCTTGCAGTTAGCAATAACGTTTAAAATTTGTTAGCCGGCGAACAGCGGCCACCGGAGGAAGATAAAGAAGCACACGTGTCAATGCCACGATGACGCAATAATGACGATGGCATGGCGTTGTAGTACAATGGCATGATGACGAGTTTATGGTGACCCCATTACGAAGACTGTACAACGACGATGGCGTAACGACGACTGCGTGACGACAGTCGGATGGCAACGGTGGACTGATGACGATGCAATGACCATGGTGGCATCACGACCTAGCGGCCCAAGCTATTACACAACTGGCTCACTGGTTTGGCGTGCAAGACGTGACGGCGACGTCATGACAAGAGTCAGATGACGAACTTGAAATGACGAAAATGGAAAAGCCACGACGGCACCACGACCGCATGACCAGTAGCCCAAGGTTGTAGACAACTTAAGCCGAGGATGGATGGATGGGTAGATAGATTTAAAGCGAATGAAAAAGGCCAATAATGCCAATCGCATTAAGAAAGCAAAACCTGTAAATATTCTAGTAATTTCATAGTTTTGTAGTTGATTCTAGTAATTTGAATTTCACAAGCGATAGAACATAAGCGACTGTGTTCGCGAGTACAGGGCTGGCTGATACAGCAGATTTGAATGCAAGGCACTTCTTTGAGCGGGCAAAAGTAACAGCCAAGGTAAGTATGCCGCTTCTGTGCATAAACTAGTGCGGAAAGCACAGCACATTCTTACTCAGAAAACGCCTATGGCCTACGGAAGGAAACCAAACCGCGATTGATTTAGTACACAGGAGAACATATATTTAGGCAACTTAGGTAACCTTAGCCTTAAGAACAGCGCCAAAACACATGGACAGGGAAAAAGACAACCGGACAGGCGCTGATTTGAAACTAGGAAGTTTATTGAAGAGAACACATATTAAGCACGAAGTGCTTTTAACTTCCGTTGCGGCGACCTTCAAGTGAACATCAGCAGAAAGTCAAAGCGGTTATCTGGGCGCTCAAACGAGATCAGGGCAAGTTGCGAGAACAAAATAAGATCATTCGGGCAACCAGTGAAAACTTAAGAAAATGTGGTCTGCGGCCGCCAACCTTTTGTACAGGACCGGATTACATACGCTCGTTACTGCCCAAAAAGTTACAACAATATTTCTTAAGAGTTCTACCTAGTTTTCGTTCACACTATCATTAAGGCTGTAATTCCTAGTACGCTGAAGGTTTATTTGTAATTTCCACAAGGCGAAGTTCAGAAGGCAGATACAGGGCTCCATACACTTAATTGTCATCTTTCGACGCTGAGACACGGTTGCCTGTTCAACGCCAGCGGTCCGTGAGTTCCGCGGCGCGGATTTTGCGCCGGTTCGAGAGATAGCATCGCATTACGTAATCAAGCCAGCAGCGTCTGGCGCTGCGGATGGTTGTTTGGTCGAGATGATACTTGCAATGACATTCAGCTTAAAACAAGTTCCTGTGCTGTGGTGCGCTGTGGTGGTGTGCGCCTTTACGTATATGGACTTTATTCATTTTAAGACTGTGGCTAGTATCATCTACAACCAACCTGCTTTGCCGGTAGCCATTTAATGCTTACGCCTGCTCTCGATTATGGCAGAGTCCTAATTTCGTTATACATTATCATGCCACGTGCACTACAAACACATTATACAGAACGGTTATATCTGATCATGAGCATGCTCATACAGCCCGGACATCAGCATAATGCGCGCATGAGTATGCTTCATCTCTATCAGTCCCCTGAAGAAAATTCAATACACTCTCTGTTAATTACACTGAAGGGTAACTGAAGCACATATCTTTTGCTTAGCAAATATGGTACGCTTCTACTATTTTCCTTATGAGTTGAGTAGTACAACGGTGAATGATAGCCGCTTCGCTCAAAACTGTGTTCGCAGCTACATGTCCTACAGTGCGGTAAGATAACCCACCGCAGTTGCTCAGTGGCTGTGGTGTTCGGCTGCTGAGCACAAGGTCGCGGGATCGAATCCCGGCCACGGCGGCCGCATTTCGATGGGGGCGAAAACACCCGTGTACTTAGATTTAGGTGCACGTTAAAGATCCCCAGGTGGTCGAAATTTCCGGAGTCCCCCACTCATAATCAGAGTCCGTGCCTCAAAATCAGAAAGTGGTTTCGGCACGTAAAGCCCCATAATTTAATTTTCTTTAAGTGCGGTAAGGTAGGATGTCGCACTGCTCCGATGTGCGAAATCCTATCATTCTTGCTGGCCCTTTCTCGCTCTTTCATGCGTTCTTACGCTGTTATTAAGACGATTGAGTAAACATAAGAAATAATGTATTTTCCAAGGAACAACAAATAAAGGTATAATAATATTTCGAGATGTTTCCGTTATATCAAGAAAACAGAGCCGTAAAATAAGATTATCGCTAGAGTACGTAATGCGCACACATGTGCACCATTAGGAAAAGCAATATCACTATTGCCTTGCACGTAATCCGACATGAATGAAGACGGCGTGCTGCTGGTAGGCTTAGCTTCGAAGTGCACGAGTGACAATGTGAAAATTTTGAAATACCAAAAAACAAAATCGAGTCAGTACATGTAGGCGCTAAATGTAATCAGAAGCTAGCAATGTTACGCATAATCTAATAGTTATGCGCTACAGCAACTGGAGGTGGCCAAGTAGAGAAGCTACACAGAGATGCGCCAATACGCCTTGCTCTACTGTAATCTTTCGGCTATGGCTTCTGCTTGTCAATGGGAACGTTACAGAAATCTGTGGAGGCCTCTCTTGTCAACTGAGAACGAACCCCTCAGGCTAAATAAATTCGGAATGCGCCAACTTACCACTCTTTTCCGACTACAGGGTGACGAAGCAGCTTGCTTGCTTGCTTGCCTCTTCCTCACTTGTGGCACTCACCCACTACGGGGGACTGGCCAAGAAGACGACGGTGAAAGGTTAGAGGGAAGGGGGAGCGAGAAAAACCTAAATGAATACTTAAGTAAATTGTGGTGATTTATAAAGTTTATGATAATTAGGAAATAGATTTACCCGACAGATACAAAAATAAAGATAACTGTAATTACATGCACACAGCAATCCTTTTGGTGGAATTAGAATAACTTGCAATACACAATGAGTGATTGATACAGCTGTCGAATTATTGATTTCGCGAATTAACATGGCGGCCCTCTTTTGTCACACAGATAGTCGCAAATGGTCACGCAGATGTTCCTTTGGCTATAGCCCAATAAAGAAGCCTCGTAGTAGAGGATGTTTTCAGTTTAGTTTGGTTCGGTGCCTACGGATAAGGCTCAACCCACTGCGGGGGTCGGCATACGGAGAACTCCCAGGGATCTTCGTCCTCTTTAGTTTCTCATATCACCTCACGCGACCATGTTTCAACATGCTCATAACAAATTCTTCGTCAAGAGTAAAGGAGATCGAAATACTTGCTAATAAAATGACACTGCTATGAGTGTCCTTTTTTTGCTCTTTTACACTTCGGTTACTCCTCCCCACGTGCTGAAACAAAAACAGTTCCACAATATGTGCTCCATAAAAAGACAGCCCTGGGTGCTAAAATAATTCCTTCACCGCTTACGAGCTCTGAAGAACGTGGCAGTGCCAAATCTATTTTATTACGCATTCACATGTCACTTTCACATGCGCGCAGAAAGTACTCGGACTATAACCACCTCGCAAAAAAGAAAGCAGTTTTGCGGATTAATATTCAAAACCTTATTAATTTATTTCCATTTTATCACTTCAGAGAGCCACCAGGGGGCCGAGTGGAGCGGGCGCGCCTCGCAAGGGCTGCTGCTTTTATCGCGAGTTATTGCGGTTAACCCTAACCAAACTTCACGATTTTGTGTCATTGAACTCAACAAGGCAATCGGCATCGAAAGTCCCCAGAATTATCGCGGGGAGTGGATTCGTTTACCTTGACACACCAAGCAACGAGAACCTCGACATATTCAAACACCGTTCTCTGAACGCCGCACGCGCGCCAGGAGTGGGCCCGCGTGGCCTCGCGAGCACCGAGAATGGCAGCGGACACGAACGGCAGTGCTCATGACATGGAAGTAGAGAACAATAGCCAAGACTCCACAGCAGTCCAGAGCAACATGGAATTTGATGAGAACAGCGGTAACGGCACGTTTACAGTCCCACGTTATCGGTGCGCGGGCGAGCGTCGTTCGCGGTCAGTCACGCTACGTCGGTTGCGCTGTGCCAGAGCGCGCGCGCCGTCGGCTGCTATCTTCGGAGCATGCGCAGAACTTTCGCAAAGTCGCGCACCGTCCGCAAAAGCCATCTGCGGAGTTGTGTTGGCGCCTTTTTCTTCGCGCGCAACGCATTGTGGGTCGACGTAGTCGGCGGCGCCGGTGTGCGAATGGAGCAGGAGCCAAATTTGCGCCGGTCCCGTCGGGGCGCGCTGGCAGCCGCCGCTTACGTCGGCGCTGCAGTGCGTCGGGCTATAGAAGGAGTTGTTTTCGTCAACGTAACGTAGCGTGCGCGCGCGCGCGCGTTACGTCGGACTATAAACGGCCCTTTAGACGCTGAGTCAAGCTGGCCCATGGTTCCAAGCAATCAAGGCAAGAAAAACCAGAAGGCTCCGAACGAGGACCGCATACAAGAGGGAGGAGAGCAAGGAAACCCCCAGAACCAGCAAGGAGGTCTGAACGCGACGAGCAACCCGAGAGTGGAAGCAAGCATGTAAGCCAACGGCAACCAGCAACGGCAGCAAGATCAGGGAAGCCGAACCAACGACAAGCCACCGCCGCGACGCGTGACGCCGCCGCTGACAGAGAATAATTACAAGCTGGTATACCCACCATGAACCGTCATGAAGCTGTCCAGCTGGCCAGACGAGAAGATCACCGAAGACTTGCGAGTGCAAGTGGTTCCCCTTTCAAAGAATTGACAATTGCCAGCACAGCAGACGAGGACTACGCACTGAAGCTCGGTTCCATCAACGGCATAGAACTTGGGGCGGACACTTACGAGATGACGCCGTACATCAAACCGCTCCCAGTAACAGTACGTGGAGTCATGCACGGTATCACTGCGTGTACGACGGAGAAACGACTTGCGGAACTACTGGCAGCCAACAACTGTGGCATCCTGCATGCGAGGATGCTCGGCAAGTCCACCTCAGCTGTTATCACCTTCGAAGGTCTGCACATCCCTTTCTATGTAAAGGTGGCCCGCTCGTACACACGTTGCCACCCACACTGCAGATTGGTACAGTATTGTAAGGCATGCGGAGAAATCGGCCACCGGCAGGACGCATGCCCAAACCCAGACAAATATATCTGCAACCGGTGCGGGGTGCAGAACGCACAAGCAGACCATGATTGCCAGTCGGAGTGCAAACTGTGCGGACTATCTCACGAGACGGCAAGCAAGGAGTGTGAGAAAAGGCTTAAACCAAGACCCCCATTCCTGTACGTGAGGGAGAGAAGTAAATCAAGAGGCCGACAACCATCTATAACACGGGAGACAAGTTCAAGCTCCTCGGAATATGGAACAAGTAAGCCGCAGCAAGAACAGGAGAAGATCAGCTGGCGGAAGTGATAGCCAGTTGCAAGTCGACAACCAATCCACTTCCCTCACTGCTGACACAAGAGCGAAATTCGAGATACGAGGAAACCATCTCCTCCCTCAGAAGGCAAAACGCCGACCGGATCAAGCGGAATGAAGTGCTCATGAAGCGTCTAGAAGAGCAAGAAGGACGTCAGGAGGAACGGAACAGAAGAGCTCAGGCCAGGGAACAAGCCCTGGAGAGGATGCTCCAACATCTCATTGACCAATTGCAAAAACAGCAGAAACCGACCACAACAGCAACGCCGCCGAGGGAACATACGCCCCCGATAGAGGACCTAGAATCGGGAATAGAGCACAAGATGAACAAGGCCCGAACCGAAGACAAGGCCGAACTGGCAAATGAGTTCCGAGTCGAACTGGCTCAGGCCGTTGACACCATAAGCAAATCTCTGACAGCCACCGTCCAAGCAGCCGTACAAACGCTCCGCCAGGAGATCACCCAGATGGGCAACGAGCTCAGCCAACGCATCTCTATCCTAGAAAAGGGCACAGAGCAGGCAAGGAAAAATCCAAAATACTCCATCAGAGAAGCCCAGATGAACGAGACTCTGGGAAGACAAGTTGGTGAATTAGATAGCAAAGAAGAATGAAGCGACCGAAACACTCAAAATTTGGCAGGGGAATTGCGGAGGAATAAATCAGAAACGGCAAAACTTACTTCACCTATGCACCCTACACCAACCTGACGTCGTCGCATTACACGAAACAGAAACAAATAATATTACGATGCGTGGCTACAAAACGCACATTGCCCAAGGAAGGGCCCGGACCCCCGTCCTCATCAGGAAGCATTACACGACGCAGCAGCACTAAACCAACCAGAGAATCGAACACACTCTGATTGAGCTGGTTCCTCCCGAGAAAACCCTGCAGAGCCTCTACATCCTGAATGTATAGAGTCCTCCACGCGACACAATAAAGGACTTGGACAAGTTCCTGAGAGAAGTGAAGAAAGTCACCAATGGTCAAAAAGTTCTCGTGGTGGGTGACTTTGACGCTCCACACGTGGCTTTGGGCTACCGATCAACCAACAAGAAGGGTATGGACGTGCACAACGCGTCACAACACCACCAGCTGACGTTGTAGACCGATCCTCTAACACCAACTCGAATCGGCAACAGTGTCTCCAGAGACATCAGCCCAGACCTGACGTTCTCCACTGGCTTATGGCAAGTTGAGTGGTCGAGACTGGATGAGACTCTGGGCAGAGACCATCATATCATCCAGACCGAAATCATGCACCACACAAACCCCATGAGAATAGGTCAGCCGAAAATTACGGACTGGCCTGCTTTCCAGAAAGATGAACACCCCAGAAGCCTAGAGGACATCGAGGAGTGGACCAAGAACGTGATGGACTTGGCTGCCAATACGCAATGACCATTCAACTCACTGCGGACAATACCGAACTCGACCCACACCTGCTTCACCTCTGGGAGGCCAGGCGAGGACTTTTGAAGAGATGGAAGAAGCAGAAGAGAAACCGCAAACTCAAGATCCGCATTGCCGCAGTCTCGTGGCAGGCGTAGGAGTATGCTGAAAAACTCGGACGTGAGAACTGGAATCAAGTGTGCGACCAGTTACAGGGAACCCTCAGCAACTAAAAGACCTGGGCCATTCTAAAGACCTTTCTGGCGAAGACGGAATCAGAAACTGTCACGGGGCAACACATACAAATACTTATACACAACTTCCAGATAACTGAAGAAGAAGTGCTCGAAGCCATCACCGGGAAATACATCGGAGACGAGCAACAACAGAAGACGCAGCCAGTCATTTACCAGGAGTACGAGGGGGAACCCAATCCGGATTTAGACCAATCTTTCACCAAGTCGGAGATCGTGGCAGCCTTAAGAAATCTCAAAAGAAACACAAAGCCCAGCAGGGATAAAATTAACAAGACCCTCCGTAACCTGGACGATGGGGCGACAAAGAGTTTACTAAAGTATGTCAATGAAAGCTGGGAGACCGGCAGTATACCGGCTTGCTGCAAGCACGCGGACGTAACGATGATCCCGAAACCCGGCAAGCCCATCAACCTACATAACCTGCGTCTGATCTCTCTCACGTCATGCGCGGCAAAACACTTCGACCACATGGTCCACAATCGTCTCGTCCTACCTGGAAGAAGGTGGGCGCCTGCCGAACACTATGTTCGGTTTCCGGCCTAACCTCTCCACTCAGGACATTCTACTTAAGCTTAAAGAAGAAGTCATCGACGGCCTCAGCACATGCCACAAGAGTGCCACCCTGGCTCTCGACGTGAAGGGAGCCTTCGACAACGTCTCACACGAAGCGGTGCTAAACAGCCTACAACATACCAACGGTGGACATGCGACTACGTCCGGGACTTCCTGACGGGTAGGACGGCGACCATAGGCCTGGGGAACCTCAGGACCGAGAAGTTCCAAATATCGCAGAAAGGACCCCTCCAGGGGTCGGTGATCTCCCCGTTGCTGTTCAATATAGCGATGAGGGGATTGCCGAAGCTCTTGGAGAACATCAGGCGTATCCACCACGCAATGTATGCAGACGACCTGACCATGTGGACGTGCACGGGATCGGCGGGCGAACAACAAGGCGCCCTGCAGGAAGCCATTGACAGGACCGAACATTATCTACACTGCTGCGGTCTTTCATGCGGGCCGGAAAAGTCGGAGCTCCTGATCCTCAAAAAGAGGACAAAAGGGCGGCCTCCGAAGGAGACACCTGACCCAACGTTGACACTACATGGAGTCAACATACCCAAGGTGGACACACTCTGTATTCTGGGCCTCACTTCCCAGAAGGACGGTGCCGGTCTCGCCGCGATTAAAAAACTGCAAGCGACAGTTACCCATATCACGCACAAGGTGCGAAGAGTGACAAACAAAAAGCACGGCCCGAAAGAGCAGGACACAATGAGATTAATACAAGCCCTGATAATTACCAGAGTCACTTACGGCACCCCGTAACTGGGTCTTAAGAACAGCGAGAGAGACAAATTGAACACCCTAATACGAAATACCTACAAGCTTGCACTGGGGCTTCCACCGACGACGTCGACGGAGAAGCTACTCAGCCTGGGCATCCACAATACTTGGGAGGAACTACTAGATGCCCACAAGACGAGCCAGATAGAGCGACTCAAGCTCACCAGCACGGGTAGAGACACGCTAATAAAACTGGGCCACCCAGTCGCTTATGAGTCGACAAAACAGCGGGTTCCTCTACCCCTGAGGAACATCACGGTGGCCAGCATCCCGAGAAACATGCACCCTGAATACCACAGAGAAAGGAGGCGAGCGAGAGTGAAAGCTCTACGTAAGGCCTACGAAGTACCAAAACAAGGAGAAGTCCAATACGCCGACGCGGCAAAGTACAAGAACAGAGCGGCCCACGCTATCAGCGTGGTCAACGGCCAAGGACAAGAGGTAGCAGCGGCCTCGGTAAGCACTCCAGACATCGACTGCGCGGAAGAAACGGCAATAGCCCTGGCGGCCACTGCGGGCCAGCGAGAGGAAGATCAAATCACAATCATAACTGACTCACAAACAGCATGTAGAAATTACCAAAAGGGCCGCGTTTCCAAACAAGCCCTGAGCATCCTCGAAAAACGAGGCAATTTTCCAGAGCTGTACATTGTCTGGCCTCCGGGACCCGAGTCCCTGGCGGGTAGTGTAGCGGCTAATGCCGCTGCCCGAGATCACATTCTCCGGGATATCCCACCGGGTTCACGAGCACCGGTAGACCAACAAGATAGCGCCCCGAGAGAGAGAGAGAAAAAAACTTTATTTGATTCCTTCAAGGATTTAGCGTCTCGAGGTCTCGGTCGTCTTGGGCGCCGGCGACTTGGAGCCTCTTCCGGCAAGGGTGGGCCCCTATTCTAGGGTTCCACTGAGCCTAGCTACCTCACTAGCGTGCTGCACTAAGGCCCTTTGGGCCGTGAGCTCGCAGCTGGTAAGCCGACTCTCCCATTGCTCGGCACTCGGGTTATTGTGTTAATGGAATGATTTATTGTGTTTACATTCTCATGTACCATGATATAGTGTGGGTGTGGCCCCGCACCATGGGCAGGTGTCTCTGTATTGTGTTGGGTACATTTTGCTTAGGATGTATAAATTTGGGAAGGAGTTTGTCTGCCATCTGCGCCAACTCGTTGCTTCCTCCTGCGTTCGAGCTTTGTGCGGTGGGGGATATTTGGCTCTCGTCCCTCTGTATAAGTTTAAGATTTCCGTGTATCCTCCTTCACAAGCGTGTGGGTGATACTCCGGGGCACGTGACTGCTCTGCTCGGAACGTGGTCTCTCGAGCTAGGCTGTCAGCCCTTTCGTCACCCTCTATGCCTGCGTGGGTCGGAATCCAAATTAACTTGTGCGTAACGTTCCACTCAGCGAAGTTGGCTCCGCCAAGCATTCTGAGGGCGGCTTTGCTAATGTGCCCCTCGTGTAATTTCTGCACGCTTCCTTCGAGTCTGTTAAGATGTTTAGAGGCCTGCCGGTCCTATATGCTTCTACTGCCGCCAGCGCTACGGCAATTTCTTCGACCTCCGCTGTGTCGGCTGCCTTTGTCGTCACACATGTGATCAGATTCCCGTCGCCGTCCACCACCACTACCGTGACCATGCGCTTCCTTTCTTGCGGGTACGTGGCAGCATCCATGTATACCGTGTTGTCTAGTAGCGCTAGTGTCTTTTCCACGTATTCGGCTCGCGCCTGCCTTCTGCTCTCGTGGAGGTTAGGGTCCATGTTCTTAGGTAGTGGTCTAACGCTTATTGTTTTTCTTAAGCAGTCGGGCACGTCTGCGTATCTATCTACGTGTCCGCTCGTGTCCCGTCCCTGCCTAGTCAGGAGCGCTCTCCCTGCAGGGGTGCTTTTTAGTCTGGCTTTTTGCGTTTCGAGCAGGGCTTCCGGCAGTTTGGTGAGTTGCAGCAGTCTTTCGTTTGACGTGTTTTTTGGCAGATGGAGAGCCATCTTGTATGCTTTCCTGAGTATCGTGTCCGCCTGTTCCCTCTCTCCTTTGGTCATCGCGTGGTACGGTAGCGAGTAGATGACTCGGCTGACGACCAGGCTGCCGACGAGTTTGAGTGTGTTTTCCTCTTTCATGCCGTATCTTTTTTGGGAGACCCTGTTGATCATCCGGCCCACCTGCTCCGTCGCTTTGCTCAGCAGGCTGATGGTGCGGCTGCATTTTCTGCTGCCCTGTAGCCACATGCCCAGGATTCTGATCATGTTCTTCTCTGGGATGTTTTGACCATCAAGCGTTACTTCCACTGTTGCTTGGGTGGGGTGTCTACCTACTCTCAGTAGTTCGGATTTTTCTGTGGAGCATACCACTCCCCTCTCTCTGGGGTACCTTTCGACACAGCGTGCTGCCTCTTGTAGCTTCTCTTGTTTTTCTCCCAGTGAACCTTGCGTGACCCAAACCGTGACGTCGTCCGCGTACATAGTGTGTTGGATGCCCTGGATCTCGCCGAATCGTTTTGCCAGACCGATCATCGCCACAATAAATAGCACGGGCGATATTGCGAAGCGCAGGAATTTTCATGGGCTCCCGAGGAATCTCGAGAGAGAGGGTGAGAACTCTCGCCTGCCCGCCACTCTCCGCGGCCGCGAACGCGCAGTGGTGTGGCCTTAGGAATGCGGTGCGCGTTTTTAAGCGCAGCGCCTTGCGCGCGCTTATTTCCGCAAGTGAGGACGTACCTTAGCGTGTCGGGGGCAGTAAACTCAAGTCGTATATCAACGTCAGCATCCCAAATAAAATTTCAACTGTGCGCCACGGTAACATTTAGAAGGCGAAGCGTTGTGGGCACGCAGCACTCCGCCGTAGCCTTGGTAGCGCAAGGCATTGAAGGAGGAACGGGAGCACAGTAGAGGTCGTGTTTGATTACCAATAACTCCGCTTCTGTGGAGGCTGTGAAGTACTTTCTGCGGCGATATATTTTTGAAGCAACCTATTTTCACTTCAAATGTAGCCTTACTTCAAATGTAGCCTTTCATGTAGCCTTACCTTCCTTCTTAGTAATACTCCCGGAAGGTTCCGAAGGCACTTTCGCACCAATGATAGAGAAATTTCCCACCTACTCCAAGAGGAATAAACCGCGATAGCCAATGCGCATAACATTCTTTCTCAATCAATATTTACTACAGACAATAAAATTATTCCCCTATTCAACCCAGACACGATGTAAGCATTGGCGAAATAGATATTGCGAATGCTGGAACACATAATCTTCACCTTAAACTTGACCCTAAAAATGGAGCAGTCCGGACAACTCACCTCAGGAAATTCCGGAAAGGTATGCGGAGTGATACAGCAGTTGCATTGGCCTAATTTTTCCCAAATCACACGTGACTCCAGAGGTGCCAAACAAATTATAATTGCAAAAATTATATCGATTTATAAATCAGGCACTATAAATGAAAATTTTATACACTATAGATTACCTAGTACATCCTGTAAGGTTCCAGGACGCATAATAATAAAGCCCACAAGAGTTTTTCTATTGAGCATTGCCTTGTCTGCCTACCAACATCGCTTTAGCAGTGGTTTTTCAACAGTAACCTATCTGACAGAACTAGTCCACGATCTTGCGTTTACAGTCAATCACCGCTGTCAGAATATGATATTGCTCAACCTAGCTAAGGCATTTGCTTGTACATGCCACAGCAAATCAAACGATAAAGTTGAAAATGTTGTTGCAGAAGGGCCCCTTTCTGCCTGGATAGCATAATTTCTAAGCAACTGTTCACAATTTCTAATCTACAAAAAAAAAAAGCTTTCCAACACTGTAGCAGTTACTTCCGGCGATCCCCAAGGTGCAGTTATTGAGCCATTACTCTTCGTGATCCATATTGTTGTCATCACACCTAACACTGATTGAAATATAAAACTGATCGCCCACAAATGCGTTATTTATAGCGAAAATATTAATTATAGCTATCTGATACTCTAATTGATAGATTTCAATTAACGTTACTGTCAATTTTAACATTCTGTGTGCTTCGCCCAAACTTGCGTAAACCTAATATCTTCTGCGTGAATTCTTCTTGCACCTACCATGCAATATCACGTCTTGTAGCACAACAAAATACCTTGCGTCAGGATCTTGATATTTCTAGCTCTACTATTTGCTCATTACCTTCCATCTTTCATTAATTCATTTTTGTTGCATTTTGTACCACTGTTCATCGAGATTTTCTGTTTTGTTTTCGCTTCCATAAGTGCACCCTTGACAGCCCTTCTAAGTGGCGACAAGGAACTTTCGGCTTGGTTGCCCACCACTGATGACGCCTTCACGAAATTACGCTGCCTGCTAACCTCGCCACCTATCCTCCTCCACTTCGATCCTGCAGCGCCCACAGAGGTCCACACCGATGCCAGCGGCGTCGGACTTGGCGCCGTACTCGCGCAACGGAAAGCGGGGTTTGATGAATATGTCGCTGCCTACGCGAGCCGAACTCTGACAAAGGCCGAGGCTAATTACTCTGTAACAGAGAAAGAGTGTTTAGCCATTATTTGGGCCCTTGGAAAATTCCGTCCTTATTTGTATGGTCACCCTTTCGATGTCGTCACTGACCATCACGCCCTTTGTTGGCTGTCTACCCTTAAGGACCCATCTGGCCGACTTTTTCGCTGGTCCCTTAAGCTACAGGTGTACGACATCCGCGGTCTCTACCGTTCCGGCCGCAAACACGGACGCTGACGCCCTTTCTCGCTCGCCGGTCTCCGCTGACTGCGTTTGCCTATCCGCCCTTGAGCCCACAATTCCATCTCATGCACTGCGCAACATGCCGTTGGAGCAGCGCAAGGATCCCTGGATCAGTGCTCTCATCAGCATCCTTTCTGATCCAACCACTCCCTCACCATCTCGCGCTCTTCACCGCCAGGCTACCCACTTCTGTATTCGCGACGGCCTTCTTTATCGTCGGAATTACCCCTCTGACGGTCGCAAGTCGCTTCTCGTGATACCCCGCCATCTCCATCACCTTATCTGCGACGCTTTCCATGCAGACCCTCAGTGCGCACATGCCGGCCTCTTCAAGACCTATGCTCGACTACGCGTCCGTTTTTATTGGCGTGGCATGTATAACTACGTCAGAAAGTTCATTCGCTCCTGTGTGCAGTGCCAACGCCGAAAATTACCTCCCGGACAAGTCTACCCGTCACAACCCCTTACCTGCGCTTGTCGGCCCTTTGATCGTGTTGGTATAGACATATACGGACCGCTACCATCCATCCACTGGATTATTGTTGCAGTGGATCACTTGACCCGCTATGCTGAAACAGCTGCTCTGCCGACTGCCACCGCCGGCGACGTTGCATCGTTTCTGTTACGACATTTCGTTCTTCGCCACGGGGCCCCTCGCGAACTTCTGAGCGATAGAGGCCGCACCTTTCTTTCCGATGCTTTGAAGGCACTACTCGACGAATGCCGAATCATTCACCGCACCAGTACAGCGCACCATCTGCAAACTAACGGCATGACCGAGCGCTTCAACCGTACTCTTGGCGATATGCTCTCCATGTACGTCGCCTCAGATCATTCAAGCTGGGACCAAGTTCTCCCTTTCGTAACGTATGCGTACAATACTGCGGCCCAAGCAAGTACTGGCTTTTCCCCTTACTTTCTCCTATACGGACGAGAACCTTCTACTACGCTCGATACAATTCTTTCATATGCACCTGACGCGTCCGAAAGTACTCCGCTATCTGAAGCTGCTCGTCATGCCGAGGAATGCCGCCAGCTTGCCCGCTCGTTTTCCACCGAGGACCAGTGGTAGCAGCAATCCCGTCAATCTGCCGGCCGTTCTGCACAAAATATTTCGCCTGGCTCTCTCGTATGGCTTCGGGTACCCGCTACTACACACGGCCTCTCCTCAAAACTTGTCGCAAAGTACCTAGGACCCTACCGCGTTCTCGAGCGAACGTCCTCCGTCAAATACATCGTAGAGCCCCTCACACCATCGACGGACCTACGCCATCGCGGCTGCGAACTTGTCCACGTCTCTCGCATTAAGCCGTACTACGACCCAATAGTAGTCTCTTCACCTTAAGCCGCCTCGATGGCGCCTTTTTCTGCGGAGGGTGATTGTAACGAAGAAGAGTAGCCTGCCTGCGCCACAGCACCATCGCTACCGGCATGAGCTCGTGGTTGCTGTCTTTCGCCGAACGCTTGTGACGGCTACCCGTTCGCGCCCGTTGCTAATAAATCTCTTAGCAGTTTTATTTATGTTTTTGTGTAATACAAGTGCACCAATACTAAGGCGTAGAGCTGTTCTTGGACACTTTCACAAAATAAATGAAATATAATTGAAAACATAAACAAAATGAATTACTGTGATGTAACAAAGAAAGCTAGACCATCTGACTTTACGTAAGAGAGTATTCGCATACAGCTAATTAAAGTTTAACAGCATAAATACCTTGGGGTAACATTATTCTAAGATCTCTCGTGGGATAAGCACATTACGAATATCACCGCAGGAATGTTAGGCAAGTTATTCTTCTTCAAAGGAAGCCATGCCCTCTCTATCACATCAATCAAGCTACACAACGTTCGCAAATCCAGTTCTCCATACGCAAACACAATCTGTCTGGTTTCCTCGTTGAATGTCCAACAAAACTAAGAGGCAATACAGAGAAATGCCATGAGGTTCATTCAAAATAACTATAAATGCGTTAACTCAGCGGCTAATCTTCTGAGGTGGTGCGGATTGCGAACTCTGTCGGCCAGACGAAAAGACGCTCCCCTGAACTGGTTTGTGCTGCTAAAAAGTAACTATAAGATGGTCGTGTCCAGTATCTTTTATTGTCTGAAGCTTGAAAAACACGTAACAAACATGCATACATTTTAACACAATACAAATGCAATAACGAGCGATTTAAGTATTCCTTTCTCCTGCTAGTAGTATCTGAATGGAGCTGAAGTAATTCTCCTATCACCAACATAGAATTGGTATTTAAAGTTACTGCAGAAGAAAGAAGCAGCAGTCTGTAAATTAAATAATTTGTCATACCATGAATCATCCTCACAAAGTTTGCATTGTCATGATTTCGACTACCTGTTTTTTTCGTTAGTAGTTGTTATGTGGACACATAACTTTTATTACTGTATGACCTTTAGTCCTAAGATGACTGTTGTAACTGCCATTTTTCCTGCTAATTTCATGCCTCGACATTTCTTCTTAAATCATTCCTTCTATCTCTCTCGAAGCGTTATATGTCCCAAGTGCATGCTCATCGCACAAATATATATATTTTCGACGCATTTAGTGCTATATTTCCCTTCATTCATATTACATGTCTAACGGGTTAGGTACGCGTTCTCCAAAGCTAGATTTTTTTAGGTATCATGTTAACTGTTCTGTGGAAACATGCATTTGTATTCCTAAAGACGGCTTCCGTTTGACATTACCATCCCTGGACGAGATTAATTTCTTTAATTGCCCCTTTTTTCACTGAACTGTTCTGCCTAGACTTTGTTTTTAAATTATCTTTTATGCTTAAATCCTGTACACTGACATACATGAATATATGCTGTAGTACCCAACTCCACGCTCTCGAGTGAGAGTAACAGTATTGTAAATAAATAAATAAATAAATAAATAAATAAATAAATGTCATCTTATTGGCATGATTCCATCGACGTCATTCCTTCTTCATTATTTCATTATCGTCACTACGCCGCTATCATACACTCGTCGTCGTGCCGTAATGCACAAGGGCGACCTTGGCAAGTCAGTGCTATTTCAAAAGTGGGCCAGCATGAGATACAGGGTAGGTAGCCTGTAGCCAAAGGCACGGATGTCCATGAATGAACATCGCAGAGTATATATAAACGTGACTTCAGGAACATGATGTGCCGCAACATTGCTTGAATGCTTATCGCGTTGCCGTCGACATTCGTCAGACATGGATTCTGCATTAATTTTTCTTTTTATTTTCTACCATGCCTTTCCCTTTCACCACTCGTTTCTACTTAGCGTTGATTTGTAGATAAACTCAATTCCCGAAGGGATTGGCGGCCAACCTATCAGATACTGCTAGAGGCTCTGCTGCACCCTTAACGTGCAGCATCATTTTCTGTGTTTGTGTCGCCGGAGTGGCCTAGAGGCAACACAACAGGCTGAAAATCTGTGTGTGCATAAATTTTGTTTTCCCTGTCCCCGTGCATCGCAGATAAGCTACTGTTTCCAGCTGGGAGGTCTACTGGACGGGCTGAATGCGTACGAATACTTGTACCTGATTGGTCGGCGGCGAGGCATCCCTGAGTGCGAGTTGAAGCCCATGGTGGACAGCATCATATCGGTCGTTGACCTCGACGAGCGCGCATCGAAGGAGTGCGGCGTGTACAGGTTGGCGCACGCCGATTGAAATTATGTAGCTAGCAATCTTACAACTAGCCGTGTGCGAGTAGCAATTTCGGGAAAAAATAAGTATCGATTGTCAATTGAATAGCAGCAAAACGAATAGAATCGGATATCAAATACTTTTTGAACTATCTTCTAGTAATAGACAGCTGTTGTCATAATAAATATAAAACGACGCTCACGTCCTTGTAAGTACTACATTACTGCGTTTCTGTCACGAAGTGTTATTTAAAGCGTGCGTGGGACATTAGCAAGAAATCAGGAGTTTATTGGCGTAGAGCATACTTTCGAACAGTGCAAAAGACGTGACTTGGCACATTTTAGGCCCGTACTGCGTCCGCGATGTTTACCATATTCCTGCGCAAATTTTGTGTTTTATTGCTCACAGTTAGCGCTTTGAAATCGAAAACTATTAGAAAATATTCTTGTTTACAATAGTGTATATGAATTCGAAGATCGCATTGAAAAGGGCTACACCTAATATCTTAAACAAGTTGGGAATATTCGCATACACCTATTTGCGACATTGATGGCTGATATTTACAATTTGCTTCGTCCTATTACTATGAATGTTCGAATAAGAAAATTCCTAAAAGAATTACAAATATTTCCTCATTTCTCAACCAAGTGCAAGACAACCGTTTCGTTCTGCGCTATCGCTAAAATGAAAGCTTAAATGAGCGGATTAGAAAACTGGGCAAGCTTCTATCGTTTCATGCCTAATAACAAACAATGCGCTGAAAACGACGACAAGGGAGGCGCACAGAGCGCTTGCGTTTGTGTGTACGCCTTCATTCGTCTTCACTTTCAGTGCGCTGTCTGCTATTAGCCATAAAGCCTTGTTTACAATATTCGATGCATGCGATGCCGCCTTCAAATGAGCTTCGGGCCGAGTCGGCAGCTTGTAAATTAGAAACACGAGAAAAAGTTTCGGAACACAAACTGATTCTCACAGGATTCCGCTCCTATTGGAGCAGCATCGCGACACAAGGAGGCAGTTTAAGAGGCATAAAGACGGCGCAGTGATTGGCTTGTTGGTCGGCGCTCGGACCCCGCTTTTAGCCACAAGGTTAGCGTACATCGTGCACCTTGACAATGGCGGTAGCATGGAGGCAGGAAGAGCGATTGACTATGTGCTTAATGAGCAAAGTACAATACCGCCATACTGTAAAGCGCTTTAAGCGGATGCAAACACAGTGACAATGTCCGAATAATTATTTCGGTCGCTGAAGTTGGCAAAACAAATCCGTAATTTGTTCAATGTCGAGGCATCATAATTGTCTGACTGTAAATTCTTCAGCAAAAGTTTAGAAATTCGCTCTTTAGTTCAGAATAACCAATAAATATTTCATTGAAGCCCAGTTCTGCTAGGGACACGCACACTGCCTCTAAGGTCGGTGAGCATACGCCCTGCGTATGCTCACCGACACAGCTTCGCATATAAACGAGATAAAACCATGCCTCGTAAAGCGGCCGCCATTATCTCCTCCGCCTCTTCACCTTTTGAGTAATGCAGTCCTGTTGGTTCCTCACCAATGAATGGCTGTCTTGCTGTCCACCACATTCCAAATACCAGATATTTGTTCCTCCACAAGTGGAATATGCATCGCCCTTCTGGTCACCTCACCAAGTCTGTCTAATCAACTTACTGGAATCTGTGCAAAACCGCGGTGCACGTTTCATCGCTCGAGATTATAACCAACACTCCAGTGTCACTAACTTAAAGATTTCATTATCGCTATCATCCTTGGAATCACGAAGGAAGATAGCCACTTTCTGTTTATTGCACAAAATAGTCTACAACGCGAACGCAAATACCTTGCTACAATCAAAAACACATCGCCTATCTTAGAGTCTTCATAATCAACATAGTTTTATTCGTCTTTCGGCCGTAGCCAAGCCTTTACCACATCTACGCTTCCACGAGCAATTGGTCAATGGAATGACTTCCATGATGATATCATCTGTACTCATGATCATGTGGCATTTAGAAATAAAATATTAACCATCTATGACTCTTTTTGCTATCCACATGATCACTTGAAATCATGTTTATAGATATAATAGGGATGTCATGTAGGTCCACTCAATTTTGTATAAAACCCACTCATTGTTCTATTATTACAATGTTACACCATATCTATTACACTTTACCATTGTATAATACCTTGTTCCTGAATTTCTTTTGTTTGCTTTCATGTTCTTGTTAAAATTATTCTCTAGTCCCCCTCACATGATGCTTGTGCATGGAGCCTGTCAGTATGTGTAAATAAAAATAAAATGTAGCAATCTGATTGCGCTCCCTCCGCCCCCACCCCCCCACCCGTCCTAGCGGAGGCAACCGCCGAAAGTTGTCCATCGGTGCTGCTCTGCTGGGCCTGCAGCCTTTTGTGTTTCTGGACGAGCCGTACGCGGGCGTGGACGTCGTGTCACGGAACAAGATCTTCCGAGCCGTAGCAGAGATCAAGAAACGCTCGACGACGGCCTTCGTGCTTACGTCACACAAGTGAGTGCTGTCACCATGCAGGCAGAGTTGTCACACAGCGAAGCCAATGGGAAAATTGCTGTATACTAGCGAGGGGGGACCGAGCGCTCGATTAACTAGTCACAGCCGAACGGAGCCAGTGCAGAAGCAAGACGAGGTGCAAGCACCGAGGAAACTAACTTTGTTTTTCAACCTCTTCTGCTCCACTGATTTCTGTGGCCATCATAATGCCTTGCATGGTATATCCGACATTGAGAAAAGGAATCTGTTTCCTTCAATGTGAGTGTCAGCAATTCTAACTAAATAATGTGCCGAGATTTATGTCGGGCATTATCTCTTTCGGCCCTGGTGTCCGATAAGAAGGACACGAACATAAATTGTTCTAAATCATGACGCAAATGGTTACGACAATAGTACATCGATGCATGTCCCAAGCTGAAGCTTCCTCTAAATTCTAGCACATACGTGTCGTATGATACTGTGCTTCTTACAACTCTCACCAACCTGCAGCATGGACGAATGCGAGTTTTCATGCGATCGGCTCACCATCATGGCGAACGGCCAAATGATGTGTCTGGGCACGCTGCAGCGACTGCGCGAGAAGTTCGGCCAGGGCTACCGACTCGAGTTCCTGCTCAAGCACACGGCGGAGTCAGACGCGCCCAGGCTCAAGCAAGCTGTCGCAGAACTCTTCCCTAAAGCTCTACTCAAGGACGACAACAAGGTACCCCAGCTTTAACGCTATTACCGTTACTTTGGAACTTCATTCGATTGCAGAACGCCTCTATATCCATCTATGTGTTTCCGCTACTTACCTTTTAATGCGGTAATAATCTTAGAGGAATTCACGCACTTCTCGGGTTCTATCTATCTATCTATCTATCTATCTATCTATCTATCTATCTATCTATCTATCTATCTATCTATCTATCTATCTATCTATCTATCTATCTATCTATCTATCTATCTATCTATCTATCTATCTATCTATCTATCTATCTATCTATCTATCTATCTATCTATCTATCTATCTATCTATCTATCTATCTATCTATCTATCTATCTAGCTAACTAACTCACTCACGCACTCATTCACTAAATAACTAACTATCTAACTGACCAACCAACCAAACAACCGTTGGAGCAACTTCGATCACTTAGTATCTGTTAATGTGTACATATTGCCTATCTTCAACGAACCTCGTCTATGCCGACATTGCTCACTCTTGGTGCGCGATTAGGTAGGTACCGAGGTTCAACGTAGTTCTTTGCCGCAATCTAGGAGCGCTGGGGATATGCCAGCAGGTATTGCCGCTCGTGTTCTGCCCAGTGCTTCAGGTAACGACGAAAACGTTATTATATATATATATATATATATATATATATATATATATATATATATATATATATATATATGCAACGTGCAGTGACCACGTAAGAAGTTAGGTTAACACCACGATATTTTATGTTAAGTGTTATGCAAAATGGTGGGTGATGTGACCTCTTTTGCGACAGGCACTAAATCTACGTTCCTTTAACACATAAATAACATCCCCATTTTACATGATACTCAAAATAAAAATCTTGGTGTTAACCTAAATTTCGTGGTCAACGCACATTCCATACATATGCGCCAAAGCTTCGAGATAATTAGGATGCATGATACGCAAGTGACATAATTCTACTAAAGACATTGATAAACTAGCTTATCTAACGTTTGTTCGACCTCAGCTTCAATAAGACGAATTCTTCTAGTCTTCCCATCAGAAATACTTCCACGAAAAACTCGAATCTATTCAGAAAAGGGCTGCGCGTTTTATTTCTTGTCGGTATGAGTATACAGGCCGCCATTGGACAGGCTGCCATTGGAATCTGAACCAGGCAACGTTTAACGCTAGAACGTTATCTAGTGAGGCGAGTATAGCAGTGCTATTGGAGGAATTAGAGGGCAGTACACGGGATATAATAGCGCTCAGAGAAGTTAGGAGGACAAAAGAAGCATATACAGTGCTGAAAAGCGGGCACGTCATGTGCTGCCGGGGCTTAGCGGAGAGACGAGAATTAGGAGTCGGACTCCTGATAAATAAGGATATAGCTACTAATATACAGGAATCCTATAGCATTAACGAGAGGGTGGCAGGTGTTCTTGTTAAACTTAATAAGAGGTACGAATTGAAGGTCATACAGGTCTATGCCCCTACATCCACTCATGATGACCAGGAAGTCGAAAGCTTCTATGAACAGGTGGAATCGGCGATGGGTAAAGTAAAAAAAAAACACTGTACTGATGGGTGACTTCTATGCCACGGTAGGCAAGAAGCAGGCTGGAGACAAGTCCGTGGGGGAATATGTCATAGGCTCTAGGAATAGCAGAGGAGAGTTATTAGTAGAGTTCGCAGAACAGAATAATATGAGGATAATGAATACCTTCTTCCGCAAGCGGGATAGCCGAAAGGGCACATGGAGGAGCCCGAATGGAGAGACTAGAAATGATATAGACCTTATACTCTGCGCTAACCCTGGCTGGCATCATACAAGACGTGGACGTGCTCGGCAAGGTGCGCTGCAGGGACCATAGGCTGGTAAGAACTCAAATTAGGATATATTTGTGGAGGGAACGGGAGAAACTGCTACATAAGATGCCGATCAATGATTTAGCGGTAAGAGGGAAAATAGAGTAACTCCGGATCAAGCTACAGAAAAGGTATTCGGTTTTAACTCAGGAAGAGGACCTTAGTGAACGACAATCTGATGGGCATGATTAAGGAGTGTGCAATAGAAGTCGGTGGTAACTTCGTTAGACAGGATACCAGCAAGCTATAGCAGGAGACGAAAGATCTGATCAAGAAACGCCAATGTATGAAAGCCTCTAACCCCACAGCTAGAATAGAACTGGCGGAACTTTCCAAGTTAATCAACAAGCATAAGATAGCTGGCGTAAGGAAGTATAATATGGATAGAACTGAATATGATCTAAGGAACGGAGGAAGCCTAAAAACAGTGAAGAAGAAATTAGGAATCGGCACGAATCAGATGAATGCGTTAAGAGACAAAGCCAGCAATATTATTACAAATATGGATAAAATAGTTCAAGTGACTGAGGAATTCTATAGAGATTTATACAGTACCAGTGGCCCCCACAACGATAATGGATGAGAGAATAGTCTAAGGGAAATTGAAATCCCACGAGTAACGCCGGAAAAAGTAAAGAAAGCCTTGGAAGCGATACAAAGGGGGAAGGCACCTAGGGAGGATCAAGTAAAAGCAGATTTGTTGAAGGATGGTGGGCAGACTGTTCTAGAAAAACTGGCCACCCTTTATACGCAATGCCTCATGACTTCTAGCGTACCGGAATCTTGGAAGAACGCCAACACAATCCTAATCCATAAGAAAGGGGATGCCAAAGACTTGAAAAATAATAGATCGATCAGCTTGCTGTCCGTTGCGTACGAAGTCTTTACTAAGGTAATTGCAAATAGAATCAGCAACACCTGAGACTTATGTCAAACAAAGGACCAGGCAGAATTCCGTAATGACTACTCAACAATAGACGATATACACACTATAACTAACCCTTATACATAGTTTCATTGATAACGAGAAAGCGTTTGATTCAATTGAAACCTCCGCAGTCATGGAGGCATTACGGAATCAGGGTGTAGACGAACTGCGTGTAAAAATACTGAAAGATATCTATAGCCGCTCCACAGCCACCGTAGTCCTCCATAAAGCAAGCAACAAAATCCCAATAAAGAAAGACGTCAGGCAGGGAGATACGATATCTCCAATGCTAGTCACAGCGTGTTTACAGGAGGCATTCAGATACCTGGATTGGGAATAATGGGGGATAAGTGTTACTGGAGGATACCTTAGTAACTTGCGATTCGCTGATGATATTGCCTTGCATAGCAACTCAGGGGACCAATTGCAATGCATGCTCACTGACCTGCAGAGGCAAACCAGAAGGGTGGGTCTAAAAATTAATCTGCAGAAAACTAAAGTAATGTTTAACAGTCTTGAAAGAGAACAGCAGTTTACGATAGGTAGTGAGGCACTCGAAGTAGTAAGGGAACACATCTACTTGGGACAGATGGTGACCTCGGATCTGGATCATGGGACTGATTTAATCTCAAGAATAAAAATGGGCTGGGGTGCGTTTGGCAGGCATTCTCAGATCATGAACAGCAGGTTGTCATTATTCCTCAAGAGAAAAGTGTATAGCCGCTGTGTCCTAGCAGTACTCAACTACGTGGCAGAAACCTGGAGGCTTACGAAAAGGGTTCTACTTAAATTGAGGACGACGCAACGAGCTATGGAAAGAAGAAGGATCGGTGTAACGTTAAGGGATAAGAAAAGAGCACATTGGTTGAGGGAACAAACGCGAGTTAATGACGTCTTAGTTCAAATGAAGAAAAAGAAATGGGCATGGGTAGGACATGTAATGAGGCGAGAAGATAACCGATGGTCATTAAGGGTTACGGACTGGAGTCCAAGGGAAGGGAAGCGTAGCAGGAGACGGCAGAAAGTTAGGTAAGTGGATGAGATTAAGAAATTTGCAGGGACAACATGGCCACAATTGGTACATGACCAGGTTAGTTGGAGAAATATGGGAGAGGCCTTTGCCCTGCAGATGGCGTAACCAGGATGATGATGATGGTATGCGTGTAACAAAAAAAAATAAATTATGGGGTTTTACGTGCGAAAACCACTTTCTGATTATGAGGCACGCCGTAGTGGAGGGCTCCGGAAATTTCGACCACCTGGGGTTCTTTAACGTGCACCTAAATCTAAGCACACGAGTGTTTTCGCATTTCGCCCCCAACGAAATGTGGCCGCCGTGGCCGGGATTCGATCCCGCGACCTTGTGCTCAGCAGCCCAACACCATAGCCACTGAGCAAACACGGCGGTTCAGCGTATAACAAAGGCAAAGCACAGATTAAATTTGACTCCTCACTACAGCCCTTGCAGGATCGTGGTGATATAGCCCAGCTATCATTATTTCATACATACGTCAATAATGCAGTGCCATCAGTTCTGCCTTTTGAAACTCCCCATTACAGGTCACGCAGATTGTACAATCAGTTCATTTTGTTGCGCATCTAATCCGCGCTTCGAAGAACCATTCACCTTTGGAACGATTTTCCTAACGCCATCGCTTATGATAATGACTATGAAAATTTCCTTCGTCTTCGTAGAACGCATTTTTCAAACTCTACATTACCTAACATGTTATTTTATCTTACCTTCCCCCTTATTTATGTGCTACTGTCCTTTCATCTTCGCATAATATCCCTGCTGTTATTACGTGCTATGGTTTCGACTTACAGAGACGCGGAAGGCAAAAGCAGAAAAATAAGTCCTTAGCACTAAGGTGTATGTTTTGTATTATTTTCCTCTTGAAAACAAGGTATTTTATGTTTTCTCTTCTCCAGCTTAAGCTAACGCATGTGAATAGGTGGAATTTTCCTGAGAAGCGCTCTCTTTTCGTGCGTGCTCAGGAGCTTTCTCTACATTTCCACAGAAAGCTACCCGCAAGTATGGAATCCCGTGCGCGCGGTCGGATGTTATTTTATGTATGTGGTGAGCATACCTACCTTTCAATGATCCGCACTATTTTTAGGTGTCCAACCATTAGCTGAAATTTCCCGTTTGACGTGTTGCCAACTGGAATAACAGCTAAAATATCTGCTACCCTATTAACTAATTGGATGTCATTGAATCATGAATCCGCCTTCATTTTTTTACCATTGTGCTGGGTAACCGTGACATCTCGAATGGGATCACATGGTTGCCTTACGAAATATTAGATCGTGGTTAGGAGGTTATCTTTTTTCCGACGATGGAAATGAAAATGTTTCCGTTGCCTTTTTGTGCGTGGGGCCTAATGTAGTACGTCAATGGGTGTTTTCTTGCTGTCCAGAACCTTCTTGGCTACCACCTGATGGAGAGAATTCCTTGGAGTGAGCTCTTCACCAAGGTGGGGCAGCTGCAGGAAACATTCCTCCTTGAACACGTCCTAGTCGGGGAGAACTCCCTCGAAGACATCTTCTTGAACTTCGCCCGAGCACAAGGAGGTACCTACTTTCCCGGTGTGCTCATTTAGGTCAACGTTGGTACGTCAGCGCCCGGCAGCGCCGTCTCTTCCAGCGTTTAGACACAACTACAGCTGCTGCAAAACGCCTCGGCATGAAAGCAATAAAGGCCTTTCTGACGTTAAATGCTTCCAGTTCAATAATTGTTTGCAGTGCTCACGAACACCACTTTTAAAACCTCGTTAAAACACAGTGAGAAAAGAATGAATGAAGTACCAAAGTGAGTCTAGTCCTAAAAGGATCAAAAGCGTGGCAGTTTAGGCGAATTGTAATGTCATGACATTTTTAGTCTTGTAGCGCAGTTCAGGAAGAGCAAAAAACGAAGGAGGTAGGGGCAATTTCCGTTCCCTTTCATTAGCCGTACCTCCTTCCTTTTTTGCTCTTTCTGAGCTGCGCTACAAGCCTAAAAAAGGCCTCAAGGGATGCTGCGAGGTAATATACTGGCACATAATCAGTGTCCCAAGTTGATCACATGGTTGATTTCGACCCCGTTACCGCAGAACAGCAGACCGATGCACTTGCCATTCGACGACGGACTATCCAGCTACCAAGGTATTCGGGGAAAATCATGCGCTCACCGACTCATCTGCCACCGTGGAAACCTTGAAGTGAAACCTGTGTTCGTCTCCGTGGACGGGCGTCTAGGCACCCGCAGCCCCGACCAAACTGATACGGAACGCCAAGCAAAAACAAGACCGTATTTATGCAATCTACGGTGTGGCGTTGCACCGACACAACCAGTGCTCCGATTACCGCGCACCGGGATGTAGCAAAGTGCTCCGGCGTTTCGCCGAGCGACGCCCGCGTTCCAAGACGACTGCGGCATCCGAGCTCAGTGGTGAGGTTACGGGCCGCTCGGACGGGTTCGAGCAGCCGGTAATTACCTCAAAGGGTTCGCTGACAATAAACGGGGTCTTCTTGGTTTGGGGCTTGAACTTGGATTGTCTGCTGTACTCTTCCTTCAGTGCGTCGCCCCTGACACGGTGACAGTAGCGATAACAGCGCGATACTTGTATTACGAAAGCATCATACGCCACAGTCCGCGAAAATCCGACCTTGTCGTCGGCGGTGTGACCGAAGTATCGTACAAAAAGTGGCCGATGGCAAGCACTCCGTACAGATGGTTAACCAGCGAAGCTGAAACGTGCGGTGCCATTGTCTAGCACTGGGTTTATCGCGACGGTTCATTAGACGAGCCCTTGGTAGGCTGCCGGATCCTTGGTACACAGTTGCTGATTGCACACGGCTGCATGAGCATATTCTTCTGCCCGGGCTGCATCATTGGCATAGCGTAGGCGAGCTCATTCCCCGTTGTGCTCGCGGCGCTGCATGGCAAGTTGCCTGCTCCTCAGGAGTACGTATGGCTTGAGGCCTACCCTTCCAACTCCGGAGAGAAACTGGTGCGCGCGCTCTCGGCTGCGACTGAGAGCAACGACCCCGCTACTGATGCAGCCAATCGCGCGCCTCTCTTTCTATTTCCCCCTTTTTAGGCGCATGCCCATGGGGTTGCGCCAGAGAAGTTTTCGTCGTACAGGAGACAGGCGGCCGAATCGGCTAGCCATATACAGCTTCGGGGTAATAATCTAGCTTGTGTTAGTAAATTTCCTTTCCGCGGTGCCAAACCACTCATTGATGCGAAGAGAAGATGCAGTCAGAAAAGATTCAAGAACAAAAGTCGCGGGGCGACGCCGCCTTGAAATTCTGCCAAGAGCATGCCGTGATGTTGCAGATTTTGACAATGTCCGCTCGGGTCTAGTGAAATATTTATCGCTCAAAATGTACTGCATCGAATTCCACAAATGCCAAACACTGAACTTAGGCAGTTTCAGTAACGTTCACTGAACCACACCGACCGAAATGAGAAACAAGATTTCTTCAAAGTCGGCTACGTAAATCTGACGTATAGACCTTGGGGTTCTGGCACGAAATTAAATTTAAAACTTTAACCATCAGTTTCTCTTTTACTTATAAGCACATTACCGCAAAATAACAGATATCGGAGTTGTTCAAAATAACTTCATCAATCTCAACTTGTTCCGCGATTGTCGGTACTGCCCCTTTTAGTTGTCGCCATTACGTGAGCCGCTTCCTAGTGCGAATTCAGCAGGCTGCAATATATTCGGTACTACAGATTGGCTACAGGATATATGAGAACTAGTTATCTGTCGTTTTAGGTGTTGTTACATGGCTGAGACATAACATAACATAAGAGAAACATTTAATTTAACTCGGCCACAGGCGGCGTGCTGCATCGTGCGGCAAACTTGTACAACCAAAAATCATATATATTACGCACAAACCTAACCGCACACTTTGGCGAGCTTTCGTCAACTCGTGTGACGTTTAAATTAAAGAAATGCCTGCTTGCAAAGGGTTTCTAAAAGTTACAAGTTAGATAGGCTTCATTTGAGTTACGTAAAGATTTATCAAACGAAGACCTGAAGCTGTTTTCGTCGTACCAAGCAGAAAAACCTAGATATAAGAATGTCAATCACAAGAATTTATGTTAGCGTGATATATATTAAAAGAATTGCAAGTGAATATGCATTACCACCATTTCAATCCTCAACTTTATTCTGCGTGGCCATGGTTACGACATGCCTTTTTTATGCAAAATGCCTTGCGGTGTCGCAAATGTTTTTGTTAAGGGGCGCGTGTCGCATAAAATTCGGTGTTGGTATCGGTGGGCCTGCATGTGACCGAAAATTTACGTACATATTAATCAATGTGTCTATGCCTCTCCTTATTACATGACATGCGGTATATACGCTTTATATTGCCACGCCATTCTATCACTAAAGTTGCTCATACCTTGTCTGACATTACTGACAAATTTATTCCAGGGAAATTTGAGAATGAACCATTCTGCAAGATTACCTAAATTATAATGAATAGTGGTGCTCACGCTGGATGATAGAACGAAATGTCTCCAAATGAAAGTTAATGCATGTATCACGTAAACAGTCCATGTCGAAATTTCAATACTCTTTGGGCTCTGTGCATTTATGTGAGGTCGACAGTTACCGTTACCTTGGCTTTATCGTCCCTATACCAAACTAAATTGATCGAACCATGTTCTACAAATAACATCCGATGCCTCAAGATCCCTTAACTATATTAAAAGATCCCTGTCCTTGTCTCCTCCGTTGGTTCGTAAACTAGCATATGAAATTTTTATCCGTACCAAATTAGAATTTGCGTCTACAATTTGGAATCCGCATCAAAAGTACTTGATTGACACTTTAGAAGCTACTCAAAATCTTGCCTCCCATTTCATCTTATCGAACAATGAGAACACTTTTAGCGTTAATAACTTGAAATTATCTGTTGGTCTACCCCTTTTAGCATCAAGACGTGTAATTTCGCAACTATTCCTATTCCATAAATTGTACTATAACTTTCCTGCCCTTCGTTCCTCGCTTTTATTTCCACCCGTGCGCTCATCACATCGTCCATTCAATTCTTTAGGCATACAACGCCTTCATGGTTCTACAAACGCTGTCAAGAAATCCTTCCTTCCCGTTGCAATAGAACAATGGAACTCGCTCCCGGAATCCATTGTTGTAGAGCGAAACCCTTAGAAATTTAGAGAGCTACTAACCACCCATATTTGCAACAAATTATGCAAGAACCTGTTCTTTTTAGCGTCTTTTCAGTTGTTAGCTTTTTTTTGTACGTGACCATTCCTTCGATGTTTGTATTATTATTTTGCCCCCCCCCCTTATGTAATGCCCCACTGGGGCCCTTAAGGCAATGACAAATGATGATCATGATGATGAACAGTCCACAAACCAATGCCCTGAAAAAAAAGCCCGGACAGCCCATGGCTTTTGTATGAAATCATCTCAGACTAAAATATTCAAAATGTGAAACAATAACAGAAACCTGAAAATGGTGTAATTTTTTTGGTGCGAGGCTCTGCACTACCTACGGGATCGGCCCGCAGAAGAGGCGGCGTTTCTACCAGAAAACTTGCCTTCGTGCGTAGCATTCACCGCCACCGTTTCGCGGCAAGAATTACGGTTATATAAGCTACTGTAGCCGGGAAGCGTGAGAACCAGTCAGCTACCAGTGCATGCTATCGGGGCATTAAACTCTTAAATGGGAACCTCAAACGGCCTCCAAATTTTTGCACACAGTATGGTCGCACAAGAGCTCACATCCATAACACAGTGCACCAGGCGACAATATGAGACTACACTGTCCCCCTCCGACTCGATGGGTGAGCTATACCTGCTCAACGGAGCGAGAAGGGCTGCTCAGCGCGCTGGAATCCTGGACTGAGGGGGACCGCAATGCACAGCTACCCACACTCACGGGCTCTTTTGTATAAAGCTTGTTCTCTCTCTCTCTTCACGTTCGTCGCAAGGGACCTCATTCTCTGCTACTTGCGGTTCGTGTGAGTTTCGCGAGCCAGAAAAACGTCGGCAGCATTACGCGATAAGGGAACTGCTGGAACGCGATAGTGCCGGTGGTGCACAGTTGAGCGAAAATTAAACCTTTCGACTGCCCGCGTCGTTGTGAAGGGTAACGTCAGTGAGTATTTTTTGAAGAATGGAATAGAAGTAGACAAGTAGCATTTTCTTCCTCCTTATAAGAAAATGCAATTATATTTTTTCATGAGTGGTTGAGCCCTAGTTAGAGAAATCAAATGAATTTCTTCAGCATAGGGATAGTAGCCGAGTATCCTGGGAGAGCCCCAAATTGTGCCTTGTAGTTATCGTTTTTTATTAGTGATGTTCACAATAATACTGACGCCCTCGAGGTTCTCGAGCATTGATCGATCATTTCAGCTAACTTTACCTATCTGCAACTCTGTAAGGAACCACGTTTTTTTTCAGCGGAAATGTTTACAATATTTATCGACCCTCCTTTGAAGTTATGTGCCAAAAATTTGAGCATGGTAACAGAAATCCCTTCATAACTCGGAGTTGCCAACCTCATACGAGCTACGACAGAAAGAAGTTACGAAGAGTTGACCTCTTCAGTTTTATTCCATTGGTTAAAGCAACTTAAACGCAACTGACACTTTACGCGAAATCGCAACGCAAAGCCGCATGCTATGCATTCAAGATTGGTCTCTGATTGGTCTTAATTTCCACTGGGGCCAGTACGGCAGCGTTTGTAGTGTGGCCGAGGGACGAATTCTTCTTGTACTCCATGAATGTGCGAAGCGCCTTCATATTATTTGTTTCAGACAACTAAGCTTTTACATGAGCATTATAATCCTCCATAGTTTTCATAATTTTCCGCGTCAGAAAATGCAACACAAGATTTGTTTATAATCGAATTTTGAGATGTTTTTATTAAAAGAAGGTGCTTTTCCGAGCAGCTTTCTTGAGGCATATTTTCTTTCACATTGCTCAGCGCACGAACAAGCTACTTTTTGTTTTCAGTAGAAATATCTACAGTGAACGTGGAAGGCTCTGTTGCAACAATCAGACGTATTGAAACCTCCTCGGGGCGCGCAGCGTTATCAGTCGAAGTTAATTAGATAAAAGCGAAGTGCACTACTGTCAGACTGTACAGGGAAGCCGAAGCCTCCGTCAGGCATTCCAACCTTTAGCCCCGGCTTCCTCCTTTTTGTGAAAGGGAAAGTAAACTTCACTTTACTATTTTTTTGTACGTACCGTTGTGGACAAGCTTTATGGTTTCATCACTGACTCTTTGCAGGAAAGAGAGAATAGAAAATAATATAGACTGTTTCATTGAGGGCGTCCCCATTCTGTAATCACAGCATCGTCTATCGCGGTATATTACATCGACATGCTGGTATGTGGTCATGCGCTGGAGGGTGGTCAGCGGGCGCGCTGTTTACAAGTTGCA
Source organism: Dermacentor andersoni (assembly GCF_023375885.2). NCBI lineage: Eukaryota > Metazoa > Arthropoda > Arachnida > Ixodida > Ixodidae > Dermacentor > Dermacentor andersoni. The sequence continues at coordinate 31,442,369 of NC_092824.1, read as the reverse complement.
AGTTTTCGCGTTTTCCTGAGATGTCTGAAGAAGTTTTCGTGATTGGGAGAGTTCTTGCCATGTTGTTGGTAAGCTTTGCGCTTCGATACACCCTAAATATCAAACGGCGACTGGCCCTTGGACGCTGCCACAGCTCCACCTGCGATTGTATTAGAAGAATGGTCAAGTTTGAACATTGTCCACACGTAGCATACGAGCAACGTGTTGTCATTGCATGTCTAGCCTTGACCTTCAAATAAGGTGCTGCTCAGGTGATAAGAACCATAGGTGTGCTATGCGGTTGGGCGCACCAGCGTGCAACCCAATGCAGGTAGCTAGCGAAGCAGGGAGATAAGTTTTCGCAGCATTCCTGCTCATCAAATTTTCACGGTACCATTTTTAAGCGTTGTTTACCAGCACCTGAACATCGAGCTTCACGAAATCATTACCTGTAATATTACCGGGAGAGCCGTTAACACGGCGTACTCGACAAAGCGACTTCGGGACAGTGCCGCTAATATGGCCCGGTCAAGCAGACGCGTCTCACGCGCTGAAACGATGTACGCACTCGTTATTCTCGAGCTGTGCCTGCATAGGCAAGGGCACCTCGCTGGCTCAGGAGAGCTGAAAAAGAAGAAACGGCACTCTGCAACAGCAATTTTACTCCCTGGAGTAGGCGCTCGATGCGCCGCATTGCCCAGACAGCTTGCCTGCGAGACTTGGGAGCAGGGGTGAGCACATGTGAGCTAGGGGCGGCTGGCACACGATAGGCATAGGTTTGCATTCAGAACGAAAAAGAATGCACTTTCATTTTTGAAGTGGGCTCGTACTGTCTCAATAATACGTCCTAGGTAGAATTTCACCAGTACGTTGGTTGCCAAGCGTAGTAATCTTAGAAGAAATTTGAACGCAATAGCTTTATTGCGCGCGCACAAAAGAAAGTTGGCTTACTCCAATCGAACTTTTTGACCAACTCGAATACGTACCTTTCGTACATATCCTAGTTGGATCATGGGTGCAGGCATCATCCCCATGTGCTCACTCAAAACAAAATCTTCTGTACAAGCGATGAACCTGAGAGTGGCGAGCCTTTCCTGATTATGCTGGCTGTCCAAAGCCGACACTCGTTTGCAGTCTTAGCGGCGGAGTCAACGGAGTCGCTGTGACTCAAGAGGAACTTCACTTCCCAAAGTAGCTTTTGCAGCCGAATACAGCACAGTCGTAGCCCGTTTACCTTGAGTCATCTGAGATTGCAGCAATCGCAGACGGAACACGTTACAATTGCACTGGTAAGCAATGACACCGCTAGGACTCCTGGGTGGCGCTGCGAGAAACGGCGATCCGAAACAAGCTTTGGTTAGGATTTTGTGGCGAATTAACGTGCTTTTCTTGGCTCCGTGGTGGTTACGAAATTATAGGTCTTTGTGCATGCTTTGATCTTGCTTCTGTTTTTGATTTGCTGATCCTTTCCTTTTAAACGGTAATTGGGTGGTTTTCTTTCTCTTCGTTTTTTTTCCCTGTCTCTCGTATTTCTGGTGAGTGGGTGTGTTTCGTGTACATTCGGTTTCGCAGGATGGTTAAAGCACCCTTTAGCGCCACGTGCTTCTACACGTGCAGCCGGGTGGGACGTTGAGTGTTTGTAGTCTTTAAATGGTAGCTTGGAAGTGGCAAAAATTATAGCTATTAGTGGTTTTACTGTGTGTGTTCTGGTACAAAAGCGACATCGTGGCCGCGTGGTTGAGCGCATGCGAGAGCGTGTCATAACTTCGGTCTCCGCGGCACTGATTGCTTTTGATACAGGGGTGACATTTGCCTTACGCCATTTTAAAGATTTGGATTCTGTGCGTATCGGTTTTTGCGAAAACGCAGGTGCTCTGCATTGATTAAGTGCTATAGTATTTGCATCAGCAGTAGGATTATTATAGTAATATAGTATTTGTAAAAAGCCATGCAATATATGGCGGGAAAGCCTGGGAAGCAGGCAGTGCCTGGAGGGTCCCTCAAGGCATATGAGGATACGGAAGAGAATGGAGAGGGTGTCGAAACAACCGGCACACATTGTGATGTCGATACTAGGCTGCAGGAAATGGAGGCTTTCCAGGAAGAGCTTTTAAAACAGGTGGAAGAACTCATAAATGAGGTAAACAGGGTGCGTGGCGCGCGAAAGGTAGTTGAAAAGAGACTTGAAGCAGCCGAGGAAAAGCTGAACAGGGCCGCCATTGTGAAGGAGAATGTGCGTGACAGTAGAAAGCAGACCCTCGACGTGAAAGGAGAGGGAGTGTCAGCAAAGTACGTGGAATACGTGCAACATGATGAAGAGTTAGCTGGAAAGCGCGACACCTACCTTGAGGCCACCACGTGGAAAAAGCAGGAGCCCAGGGGACAATGCCCCTTGTCGAGTCGGAATCACGCGGGAAAAGACAAATGCAAGCAGGGAGAGCTACGAGAGAGCGAAAGGGCGATTATCGCCGGTGACTCAAACGTGGCTGGGTGCTCAAAAGCAATTGTGGAGAGGGTGAAAGGCGATAAAAGAGTGGCGATAGGGACGTTTCCAGGGCGGACACGGGGTTCTGTCACGGCGCCAGCAAAAGAAAAGCTCGCTGAAAATGCCCACGTGCGCAACATTGTCCTAGTAACAGGTGGGCTAAATATCGCCCTAAACAGGAAAGGGACATGACTAGGCCAGCGCTTGGCGAAGGGGGTGGATGACTTGCGTGAGCCATCCCCTCAGGTGCAGATCGTAGTGTGCACGGTACTGGAGGTGCCTGTGCGTGACAGTCACGTACAAAGAGCCGTAGTGGCTGCTAATGAGGCGATATGGAAAATGAGCCCAGAGAAAGGCTTCGAGGTTGTCGAAGTAAACATGGAAGTGAGAATGCGCGGTGGTTTTAAACGAGACGGCATCCACTTCAATTACAGGCTGGCACGAGACGTGGGCTGGCGACTTGGTGGTCGCGCTGTTGCTTTTTTAGGGGACCCGCGGGCGCTCAGGAGGCCAGAGTAGGTATTAATGAAGAAGGTCCCCAGGGGAACCTCAGAAGAGCACCACCATATACAACAGAAAAATGAGAAAAGCAAGACAGAGAGATTGCCATGCAATAGGCTACATAAACATGCAGGGTGGCAGAAGAAAGGAAAAGTGGGCCGAGATTGAGGAGCCGTTAAATGGCGTAGAAAAAGCGGTGTATTCGCTTAGAGAAACGCACATTAGAGATTCACAAGAGCCGCCAGTTATTGAGAATTAGGGTTAGGTAGTGGGCAACAGAACTAAGTCGGAGAGAAAGGGAGGGGTAGTCGGAACGCCCATCCATCAGGGAGCCAAAAGGAAAATTGTAAAATCACAATGTCAAGAGCATCTTCGGTTATCAGGTGCAATGAGTGGGAAAAAGTAGTAGTCTGAATGTAGTCTCCTACACTGAGGATTCTAGGCCGGCGTCCCTGTACTACAGGGAAATGAATTAAACTAGGAATCATAAACATAAAAATGATTTTGTTTGTGAAACTAATGTGACAATCGGCCGGGTCATTTGTGGAATAATTTCCAAATTTGTGGTTATATATTTTACATGACTGGTTTAATTCAGGTGAGAACAATTATTTGTTTATTGTCGCCTTCCACCTATCTGCATGCAATTCTTTAACCGACTAAAATTATTTCTATTAATAGGGTGTTTTAGGTTTGGCGCAACTTCCGCTAACGGTGATGATGAAGTACATCAGTTTTATGAACTGCAGCGTCATAGAGTACACTGATAAGAAAAAAACATATTCGAGACTAAACAAACTGCAAAAAAAAAAAAAAACATATCATATTTTTTTTTGACGGAGACGCACCAATTTCTCCTTTGTTTCTAGAAAACATCATCGGTTAGAGGGTTTCCGGAGAATTACGATGACGTCCTGGGAATCTTAGAGGCGGAGCTGCTTCAACACCTCACTGCGATAATTTGACTGCTAAATGTTTTGTCGGGTGGTGATGTGTGATCAATTACCAAAGGGACCACGCATCTAAATAAACTAAGTGTGTTCGAACATGAACTGCATCAAATTAGCTAAAAGTTTTCAGTAAACGCATGGAAGTACAGGCTCATAATTAATGTGAAGTGAGGAAGCCTCAAAGAAGGAAATTATGAGTGCGAACTGCAACGGCACCTTTGGTTGGTAAACTCTCGCGGCACTTGCCTAGGAACGTTCGACAGCAACAACTGGGCTGCAGCTAAACTTTTTCCACCAGCAAATACCGCCAGTGGGGCTGGTAGCGCCTGAAAGAATAATAGCTAGAGAAGCGCACGGCGGCTAACGGGCACTGTTTTGTCAGCACTTCACTGAATCAGAGTTGCGACGAATTCAATGATAGGCAGTACCATCAAAACGAGAAAGACAAATAGCTCAGATGCCACTGCCGGTGCGAATCACTGCTGTGCAAAGTAAAACATAACAAATTATTGGCTCGATGTACGTCTGAGTATGCCACTCTATTTGTAGAGCATCCGGCTATAGTCTAAAATGTGCTGGCTTGTAATGACAGCTCTGTAAATTTTTGTTTGTATTGAAAAGGCCCCGAACTAGGCGAGACGGGAACCTACTTATTGCAATATTCCGCAAAAGGACAACAAGTGTTGCATTAGAACACACGTACCTGTAACTGCTGCACCACTTATATGCGTTCGCGCAACGAAAAAAATGCGTTGCTAGCCCGAAGCGTGAGGCAACGCACAAGGTATATGAGCCATGCAGCGATATCAGTACCCCTCCGCAGATCCGCCGCACGATGTCACTCACTGCCAGGCAGTTTTGTATCTAGAAAGTGCATGTCACAGCACGTAGAACCACAGACGTGTCACGCATACCTCTTTTTTAGAGCGCAGCTCTTAGGCACCCGATCCTGCGCTCAAGTTTGGCGTTCCTCGGCTTCGTATCTCGGCGTAATCGAGAGAACGAGCACAGAGAAGGACGAAAGAGCGAATGAGGAGCCCAGCGGGAGATGAAAGACGTCAAGAGTGAAGCGAGCGCAATGAGGAAAGCGGAGGAGGAGGGTGCAGCGGAAGCGTGAAGAGGAAAGCGGAGGAAGCGATCTTGAAACACCAGCAGAAAGCGCTCACGTCCTCGCATCCGGGTAGGCAACACAGCAACACAGAACGTTAAACGGAAAGTCAGAGCGGCTGAAATATTCTCATGGATGCCTATGAGTATTCTCAGCCCACCATGAGTAACTACTTAAGATACAGACAAATAACTTTAATTACAAGGTCGTGAGAAGCTTTGCCCTAGGGCACAGCTGCGGGCCGCCCCCATTTGGGGACTGGTAGGCCGAGCCTAACCGCCGCATCGCGGGCTCTCTTGGCAGTCCAAGTTTGACGCTAAAGTTCTGAGCTCTGAACGGCAGAGCTCCATCCTTCTTCCGTGATACGACTGGGTCCCTGTAAGGAGGGACATCGCTAGAGCATGTGTGCAAGATTGCTAACAGCCCCACAGTCCGGGCAAGTAGAACTAAAGGCCTCTGGACTGATCGTATGGAAAAGGGCCAGGTTTGGATGGCACTTAGCCTGAAGTATGCGTAAGGTGGACGCCACAGGTCTAGCCAGTTTTCTATAAGGGGGAGGATAAGTCCTCCTACCCAGTATAGAGTGCGCAGTGATTTCGCTGAAAGTAGAGAGAGGGTCCCGAAACTCGAGAACCCCGGAGTCTGAGCTCGAGCCTGCTCGTGCGCGGTGGGTTAGGCGATGTCATTGAGATTGGGAAAGGAGTCAAGCTGGGTGTCGAGGTGAGCCGGAAACCACGTGATGGTGTGCCTTGAGAATATCTTATTCTTGAGAATCTTATAAGCCTCCTCAGCGATGGATACTGAAGCGAAAGCCCTAACCACCAATCTCGAATCAGTGAAGATTTGTGATTTGCTGTTATCTAGCAGTGTTATAGCAACTGCGACCTGCTCTGCTCTGGTTGGTGTTGAGCACTTCAGGGAAGCTGCATGCACTGTCAGTCCGTTGTGATCAACGAGCGCCATGGCGAAGTTAGTTGATATTGAGCTGCATCGACAAAACATGCCGAATAGGGATCGTCTTTCGTACGCTTGAGGAGGGCGAGCGCTCTTGCCCTGTGTGTGCCTGCATTGTGTTGAGAGTGAACATTACGGGGAAACGGTGTGACTGGTATGTTGTTCTTTGATCTTCTGAGACTTCATATTTCCGCTCTTTCATGAAGATAGGGCTCATCCCATGAACCGCCAGGATCTTCTTTCCAGCCGGGGTACAGGATAGAGGGGATAGTTGGGCTGACTCCTGAGCCTCGATTATCTCGTCCAATGTGTTGTGCGCTCCTCGTTATATAAGGAGATCCGTGCTCGCCCGTGACCGAATGCCTAGTACTTTTTGATACTTTTTCTGATGAGCGTGTTTAATCGTTTCTTCTCGGAGTTTTACCAATTGTGCATGGCTGGCACATAAACCATGACTCATGAGGAAGGCGGGGACCAACCTGATGAGGTTGTGTTCCTTTAAGCCTCCACGCCTATTCGAGAGTGTTGGTGAGTCTATCATGTTCTCCGTCTTGGCTGTGAGCTTGTTGAGCGTCGTATTGTTACTGTAACAGGATTCGATGAACATGCCAAGGACCCGAATGGTGTCTACTCTAAGGATGGTACAGCCGCTTTTAGTGTGGAGTTTGATTTTTATTTCACACGATGGTTTCCAGCCTCCAGGTTTTGGACCTCTCCTACTAGCCTGTAGAGCAGGAGCTCAGACTTGCTCGCCGAGCATCTAAGCCCCATATTTTCCACGTACATCTCTGTTTGATCTACAGCCTCCTGTCAACCTAATAGAACAGCTCCTTTGCTTCCTGCGACGCACCAGATTGTGATGTCATCAGCGTAGAGCTTATCATTGGCCCTTCTATGTTAGAGAGTCATTGCGATTGTTTCTTCATGGCGATGTTAAAAAGCAGTGGTGAGACTACAGGTCCTGGTGGCGTGCCTCTGGGGCCCAACCTGAAACTGTCGGACTTGAAGTCACCGATTTTGAGCATGGCCTTGCGATCCCTGAGGAACGAGCTTATGTATCTGTAGAAGGCTTGTCTCAAATTGAGCTGTGAGATCGAGTTCGGAATGTGAGCATGGGATACATTGGCAAAGGCCTTCTCCAGGTTTAAGCCTAAGATGCCTCTTATATCTCTTGTGGTGTTGTCAATGATGTGACAGTTGATGAGCTTGATTACGTCTTGCGTTGACAGGACCGGACGAAAGTCGATCATGTACGGAAACAATCCTTGTTTCTCGATGTGCTTGGAAATTCGATTGCCTATGACACGTTCCGCCACTTTCCCCACACAGGAAGTAAGCGAAATGGGTCTCATGTTTGAGAGACTCTTGGGTCTGCCAGACTATGGAATGAGGATGATCGAGGCCATTTTTCAGTACTCCAGGACGACCCCTCGTTTCCATATTTCATAGATCTCCTCTGTCAACCATTCTATACAACAGTAGTCCAGGTTTCTGAGGGCCCGGTGGATGCCATCAGGACCAGGTGCCTACCTGCGATTTAAATACTGGAGAGCTTCCCTTACTTCGCATGCCTTTAAAGGGTTATCTAGCTAGGGGGAAGATGACCCTTTCTAGGGGGGGGATAGTACTCGTCACTCCAGTTGCCGAGTGGCAGATACTTGCGAGCGAGCCTGTTGAGTACGGTCTTTAAGGTATCTGGTTATGGTGCCTCATGTAGAACCTTCACTGTCAGCTGTCTTTGGTTTGACTCGGTATTGGTATCATCGAGCAGATGCTTGAGTAGGTTCTATTTAGCTCCAACTCTCATCTGGCCATCCACGGAATTGCAGACCTCATCCCACTGTTGTCTCCTCAGGGTTTGGCAACGATATCCTGTAGTTTTGTTGGACTCCGGGATCTTTTTTAGGATCCTTCGGTTGAGTTTCTGTCCTTTCCATCTGTTTAGCAGTGACGTTTTAGCTTCTAGAACATTAGCGACGCGGCTATGCATCCTGTCTACTTTAGGTTCAGTTTGGACTTTGTCACCGCACTCCACTGATATCCTCTTTTAACTATTCAGCCCACTGCTCTAGGCTAAGTGCTGAGTCAGGTGTTTGTACTCGCTCTTCCTTAATATTGCGAAACTAATCCCAATCTGTAATAGTGAACTCTTTGCGGTCCCCGCTTCTCACCTTGACGGAGGTGGCCAGGATATTGTGATCACTGCAAAGGTCCACTTGGAGGTTGGACCAAGAGGCCGATTACACATTCCGTATTAAAAAGAGGCCAGGTGTGGGTCCCTAGAGGAGGAGTTGCCGAGTCTGGTCGGAAAAGCCGGATCTGTTATAAGCGTGAGGCTATTATTGACCGTAGTTTGCAATAGGTCCGCGTCCTTGCGGTTAGCATGTTGGTACCCCCATGCTTGATGCGGAACGCTGAATTCTCCGGCCACCAGGAGTGGAAATGTACTGGCCTTGCTAGTAGCCCTGTTGATAATTGCCGCGAATCTTTGCCTGAGGCCTGTGGGCATACTGTATATGTTAGGTATGAAGATACTTGTCTTAAACTGTCCGCTGCGGATGATTTCGACGAGCGAGTGTTCAACCTTATTAGATTCAAGATTGAGATCGCGGACTGTGAACGTACGTACGTTTGTGACTAACGTGCTGAAGCCCGTCTCTTCATCACCATATTGGGTATGCGATTTATAGCCGGGTAGAGTGAGCGTATCCGTGAGCGTTTCTTGTAATAGGATCACATGTGGCGTTTCCGGTTGGGTCCGAATGAACTGTTGGAGGACATTCCTTTTACGATGGAATCTCTGCGGTTCCACTGCCATACTATAATGACCCTGTGATGTGCCGCCCTGGTGGGATGTAGTAGTTAGCTTGTACTATAAAATGATCTGGAGTGATGCCGCTGCCGACATTTCAAGGTCGGTGTTATTCGATTCGTCAAACAACATAATTGTAGCCATGGCAGAAACATGGTGCTCCAGATTATCGCATCTCACCCCTAGTGCTCTGACCGCCTCCGCGAGTTTGTCAATTACAATTGTCCGGTAACATGTAGGGAAGATCAATTTAAACTCAACCAGTGCCTTCAAAACTTAAGCTCATGGTGTCAAAAGTGGGGTATGGAAATTAATTTAAAAAAAACCACTTACACACACATAACAAAGAGAAAGGAAGTGATCTCGTTCACATATAATATTGCTGATAATATACTGGTAAAAGTATGTAGCTTCAAATATTTGGGTATAACCATAACAGATAAATTGAACTGGCGTCCTCATGTTGAAAATATTTGTCAATCAACATACAGGAAGTTGCGCTACTTGCAAAGGAAATTACCCCAGGCGACGAAAGAAGTCAAGTTGATTGCATACAAGACATATATCCGTCCGAGCCTAGAATACGCTGGTGCTGTGTGGAGCCCCCATCAAAAGGTTTTAAAACATAAACTAGAACGAATTCAAAGAATGTCAGTTCGCTTTATCTGCTCTAAATATCGACGACCTGACTCGGTAACTGAAATGTTAAAGATATGTAACTTGGAACCACTGGAATCAAGAAGGCAGACGCAGCGATTGAAATTGCTTTTTCAAATACTACACGCAGATATGAAAATAAACAAGGATGATTATCTGACGCTCTTTCACAAAAGGTTACCACGAACAACACGCAGTACATTCGTGCAACCAATAATAGCTCGAACAGACTTATTCCGCTTTTCTTTCTTTCCTGACGCTATTAAAATGTGGAATGAATTACCGAATGATGTGGTACGAAAAAATGCTATGAGTGATTTTGAGGTTGGCCTTGATAAGTATTTCGCTCACACTGTATAGCTGATATTTGTTCCTCGCATGTAGCTGTGTTTTTTTTTCTACAAATGTTCTATGTATACAAATGTTCTCCTACAAATCTCCAATGTTTGTTCTATGTTCTGTGTACAATGCAATTACTGACCCTCCCTGTAACGACCCTCAAGTGAGGGTTAACAGTATGACTAAATAAATAAATAAATAAATTTAAACTTTTTCGAGGGATTCATCGATTTTATCTATCGTTTTTTATAATTAACGAACACTGGCGCTCTTGTTTGAGGCATAAAGTGCCAACGCCCTCTTTTTGGGTAGACCATTGGCCGTCGATTCCGCTACTGGGATCTCCATGCGCGTTTCTACCGCAGCAGCCTGAGTGGCTTGAACTGCCTCTCGCTTGCTGGCTTTTTTGAGTTCCGCAATTTCTGCTGTGAGCTACTACATTTCATACTTTAACGAAGCGCTTTATTTTTACAATTGTGCTATCCTATTGTGCTCTGGCGATTGACCCCCGTTACCGTTTTGGGTGATTCTTTGACCCGGTCAGCCTATGTTTTACCACGATAGCAGGCTCCTGGATCTGACCACCTGGCTCCCTGGAACGAGAGTGGCCTCTTGAGTGGCAGCGGGTCCTGGGGGCCTTGCGGCCCCTGAAAGACGAGCTCTCCGTCGAGGGACCCATGAAGGGGCACGGTTCCGGTAGCCGCTATCCTCGCCGCCGGAGCCTCGGGATCAGCTCCTGGTTGTATGCGAGCTGCTGAAGGCCTGCTTGAAGGGGGTTGGTGACCCAGTTGGTAGGTGGGATTGTTCACCGTTGCGCCGTTCTCTTCTCCGTTGTCTTACTACAAACGGTATTCGCAACCTTTGCTTGCAGATTCTGTCAGCCGTGGGATGAGGGCTTCCGCAGAGGGTGCACTTCGGTTTACATTCGTAATGCCCCGCTTTCCCGGCGCTGCCGACAGCCAGACAACGAACGGCTGGTCTGAACAGGCGCGGGCGTTCGCCGCCTCGCCGCTTTGAAAATGCGCTTGTCCGCTTAGACGCTCCGCTTTCGGTGTGAATGGGCCTTTAGCTCATTGTCTACAGACCGCCACTCGGAAATTAGGAAGCACATGAGGGTGCAATGTCCGGAGATCAATCACTTCGATGGGTGGCATGTTGCAAATGGTACGAAGAAATTCATGTTCACCTGCAATAGATGGCCTGTGTGTAACCTAGTGGGCTTAGTGAACGGACATGCAATCGTATAATAGATTGTTCAGTGGATACGTATGCTAAGGCCAGGAAATTCACACAATCATCATACCATCACGATTATGCCACGGCAGTGATGGGGATCGCAACGTTGTCACATATTTGTAGTGTTGTGCTCAGTATGATGCTATCGTCACCCCATTGTCATCATGCTATTTTCGTTGTATTGCCTTCATCATTCCATAGGCATCATTATTAATCATTCCATCGTCCATGTCTCACGAGTGTCGTCATACACTCGTCATGCGATCTGGTCATGGCTAACCCTGGCGATAAAAAAAATTCAGTACGAAGCATACATTCATTAGCATGTCAAATTTTACCAGAAAAGCTTGTCAGATAAGAAGGATGAATTGTGCTTTGTAACAAGTCATACTTCTTATTCAGCACTTGACCCATTTCTCTGTGTTGCTTTTTACGCGAAGTTAAAATTTCCTGAAACTGAACTAATTCATAAACAAGTACTACTACATGCCTCTTGTGTGAGCATTGTTTGTTAAGCTCCTGCAGGAAGTTGATTTTGGTTTATGAAGGAGTGGTATGGCTTTTATCTTGGTGGGCTATTCACTGCCCTCATAACTCCTCTGTTCATATCCTTAGTATTCAAGCTATATCAGCTTTGGTTAGATTCTTAGACGGAGGATGCGTTTAATGAGTGTGCTTGCAACCTCGCTTCGTACAATGCCTTACAGTGCTGATTTATCCTTATGAGGCTTATGGTACGCAAAGTGCAGATCCACCTGACATGGAAGAATAGTGAATTGTATTGATGCCTTGTTACAGGCATTAGTAAAAAGCTCGCTGCAGCTTCACGAAGGGCTGTAGGCAGTGCTATTACATAATGCACACAAACCATCACTAACTACCTGTACTGGTGTGCAAGCACTTGCGGTGGCAATGGGGACATGGTGGTGGTGGCATGGAGGAACATGCTGAAACACATAAAGAACATACATGAAGGACATGGTGGCCTGCACCCCCGCTGTCTTCATGGACAATCCCACCGAATGCAATGGCTCACTGCTGGTAGGCAATAATAACCAAACTACATCCAGATAAAGTGCAGCACTTATAAAAGAACTGTATTTGTAATTCCGTTTCTTGTCAGACTCTCCAGCCTACAAGCAAATTGAAAAAGTACATTGTGGCAACACCACTTTTGCTGAAGAACGTCCGCCAGCTGTCACCATCTGTTCAGACGAAGAGCCTGGAGACCTTCCACAGTGTGCTAAATGGTTTTGCCCCAAAGTCCACGGCATTCACGTATGAAGGCATGAACGCCCGCTGAGTTTGCGTAGGGTAATATTCTAGGAATGAGACTACAGTGGACTATTGACGCCGAGACAAAAACATTTCTGGTACACTGACTGCTGCGCTTTACTTTAAAGAGAACTCCCAGCGAGAGCAATCAAGGAGCTGTGACGGCACATAGCAGTGGCGCATAATGTCCTCCAAGGTCCGGCAAAGTACCTCGGAAGCATGTGCGCTCAAGACAGCTCCCACATTTGGATAGTCAATTTGAAAGTACTTGCTATGCTATGCTTTGCCTATTATTATGGCATGCAGCAATGTTTGTAAAAAATGGGAATGTTATAGTCCTCCGGCACTGTCTACCAAAAGCATCAACATCTCTTGCAAGGGACAGTGAAGTGACTTGAAGAGCTGTTTTTCACATACATTTTCTGAGCCTTAATGGCAGACTGCCCATAAAGACATTTTGCCAGATGAGTGGAATTTGGTTCACGATTGCCACATGCTGCCAAAAGTTATACATCATAGAGATGTCTCACTGAAAGGGTGCAATGACAGACATTCAGCTATAGAGAACATGGACAGTCAGGTAGCTTACTTTTGAAAGAGGTGTCGATGTACAACTTTGCTAGACATTGCCGATTTCCTAGTATACCATAGTGTAAAGCAGAATAGAAATAGTTGACGCTCACGTTATTTTTGAAATTAGCAACCTGTGCACAATCAATCAAATGGTATCACACATAAAGAAAGTTAAATTGCAGCGACCATGAGTTATGTGGATGAGAGGCAAGCTGCAAAGGTGTTATTTCTTATGAGGAGCACTGAACCAACACTTGAAGCCAGCGCATTTTTCTATTGAGGTGCCTCACCTTTTTTCGAGCATCTTGTACTTATTATGTAATATTATGCAATACGGCTCATACTACGAGAGTTGATCCAGAAATAAGGTTACCAATGAGCTTACCGATGTCACCCAAATCTTCGCGACAGCACATGATGGCAATACAAAGCGTTCACATTTTCGAAGCCGCTCCCACAGCCACCGTACAAATTGCCAGTACGCTGTGTACCAGTACCTTCTGTAAATAAAAAACACAAAACGTTTATTACACACTTGCATGGAAACATTCAGTGAATTGAAGGCACTTCACTTGGCTCGATGGATTTTTGCTTTGAGTAGCCTCTGTACAAGAGGCTCCAGGGTATGGGCCCCGAGCAATCTTTTATTGATATTAATAAAACAATTTGATGTGGGCTTATACTTGCATCCCATGTTAAATAACTGCTTACCGGACACTGAAAGTAAACAAGAACATTTAAGTGTTGTAAATCTATTCGTCATCCAGCAGGACTATGGTGGCTTTACTTCAGAAGAATAGAAGGGGATGCTCTCTCCCTACAGTTTTCTTTTCATAATACTGTCCCATGTTCTATGTAGTACATTTATAATGTATTTTTAAGTACCTAGTTCCTTGCTGATATATTACCTTACACAATGTGCCATAACTTTACTTCAACAATAGGTAGCAGTCGACATCCAGTGTACAAATCTAATGTGATATCACTTTTTCATTGTTTGTATGTTTACTGTAGCAAGACTGTGCTGCTCACAGATCCGTTAGGAGGTTCCTATTGGCGTCAGTGAATCAATCTATGTCAACCATGTGTATTAGTATTCTTCTACCCATCCGCTACATCTTGTTGCAACACATTTTGCCACACTTTCAACCCAAAGATATTTTAATACATAAACCTTGACCACTTTTGCTACATTACTTGGTGAATCAGCATGCTGAGCTGTCTATTTTTACTCATAAAATGATGCAACAAAAGTGGTCTAGGTTTGTGCATAAAAAAATATCTTTGGGTTGAAAGTGTAGCAAAGTAGGTTGCAACGACACGTAGTGCATGGTTTGAAGAATAGGTAGTTCAACTTCTTAAAAAATACCAATACACATGGTTGACATTAATGGATTCATTGACACCAATAGAAACCTCCTAATAGATCTGTGAGCAGCAGTCTTGTTATAGTAAACATACATTAGTGTGGAAACCTAGTTTTCCATACTTTCATCCCAAAGATATTTTTTATGCATAAACCTTAAACTCTTTTGCTACATTACTTTATGAATGAGCATACTCAACTGTCTATCTTTATTTTTGTTTTGAATATCTATCATTCTTTCGAATTGCCAATTTTAATAAGTAGCAGTCATCCTACAGTAATAGTCCTTGTAAATACATATAGACTTATCTGCTGTTTGTTGGATTCCTTCTTAATTTCTAACCATCCTGAACTGCTTTTATCACTGCAAGAATAAAAAAAAATGTTAAGGCAAACAGCTGTTTCAACATTTATTAGCTTTGCTGTTGGGATATGTCATGCAGTATGTGAACATCAAGATGTTTAGCAGCAGAGTGTTGCAGTGGCAAGGCTGGCCCAAAAGAATACAAAAAATGATGCCTAGGATCAAAGCGACTGAGTATTCCTGAGTGAACCTTTGGCAACAATTCGAAGGTGTGTGAAGAGGCCACTAAGGTAATTAATGTTAATAAAACAGTGTGCATGACCATTATAAATGAGAAAACTGCTTTGATGCACAGCTATTTGGTAACCAATGCTGAAATTAGGTGCACCAATGTAGTAACAAACTGGGTGTAACAAGTGTATGCAATATGAATTGCTCTAAAAGCATAAGAAACCTATCTGGATTCACTTCAAAGGTCAAATTCAGAACAAGAAACTATAATCTTGTCTGCCCGATGGTACCTGCGACCTCCTGGATGAGCATCAGCTTGATCAATATATATGTATGCCAGGGACGTACCAAGCATTTTTTTTCGGGAATGGGGGGGGGGGGGGTAGCTTTTCACTGCAAAATCAGGGGCGGGTCTACTTTTACTACTACACGTTTAACTTTCCCATCACTTGCTATAAAGGCACCTCGCAAAACCTGCAGGATGGAAATGAAACAAGGTGTTTCTGACAAGTACGCCTGTGGTATACACTTCTGCTATAATTGGCAAACAAGGAACCACATCACATTGACTAATGCAGAAAAGAGGCATAGAAAGAACACAGCCAAGAACAAGTAAAATGAAGATTTCTAGTTGTTTTTCTAACGAGCTCTGGGTGAATTATAGTGAAAGATAGGTTCGCAGAACAACCACAGTTCTTTGGGGTGCCTCGTGTACTGCTCTACCAAGTGAAGTACTAAGGCCCCTAGGGTTTCATACAATAATTACTAGAGGGAACTCTGGCGGTAGTGTCTAAGGGAGCTGCAATGGGAGTGGTTGAGGCGGCATGGGAATTATAGGAAGGGCATAAAGTTGCCTAAAGTTCGCTCTTCCGGCTTCATGCAGCTTTGCAAGCTCGCCGTTTTCAACAATGTACTGCTAAGTAAATATTTAGATAAACATTAATAAAACTGTCCAACCACAGGAATCGAACACAGGATCTCTAGACACAGACGCCCGATACTGAAACCATTATGACGCAGTCGCATGCATCGGCACGTCAAAACGCCCTTAGGAATTTATTGCGGACTCGCCAGCACCTTGAGACGCTAGGCGCGTTTCCATTTGGCCACCTCGACAATCTGAACCCTGGCAATTAGTAGCGATTGTTTGAGTTCGTAGCATCTTCTGCACTTGAAAAAGTATACATTGCTCTCAAATTTATTACAGTGAATGCATACAAAGCGTAATAAACAAATCCACAAGCACAAAGATAAGACAAATCCATGTACTTTCCATCATTCCCATGGTGGCTCAACAATTCAAGTGCCAGAGTTCCCTTTAGTACATTGTTGGAAACTCTATGCCAAAAGGGTCTCGTATAGTTGTTTGGGAAGTTGCCTAATGATGCGTGGCCGCTAGTCCTGTACAACTGTGTAGAGCGCCGAACGCTGTGGTCCTAGACGTACTGCGCACACCGTCGAAGGTTAGAAAAGCGCCCACATAGGCACAGCAATTGAAATAAGTGCCTACGTCGGGTGGCTCGAATGACAACTGTAGAAGCTCAATTCAAAACACATAGAATCATTCTCCATTTCCGGCGGCGTTATCTCTACTTCCTCTTAACCGAAAGATTTTCATCCGTAAATATTTTCATAAACAACGACTTAATTTTTTTCAGTTTTTGCAACTCTTGTTTCCCGATGGCACTTATGCACAAAAAATACTCTACATTTGGGGGGGAAAACGAGAGGAGGTAACAGATGACATTCATATTGCTTATGGGTTCAACAGTTATTGCATGTGTTTATTAAAATTTTGCCATTTTATGGATGACTTGGAAACGTAGATCGTTGAAAATATATCAGTGGGGCCTTTCTAGCGGGAGCACCTTTAGATTTCGAAACAAACATCCCAAAGGCGAAAACATACAGCCATTCTTTGCCTGGGACACTATCAATCCATTCCACACCCTCAGTTCAGTTTCCTTTCCCTTGACCCGATCAGCGATCGCTTCTATGCCTCGGCCATAATAATACTGTAACAGCAACCCAGTGTTGACTGCCGAAGAGCTGTCAAGTCTCAAGATTGACTTGCCGGCACTTTAGGAGTGGTGGCGTGACCGGGAGGAGGAGAGGGAGAGTATGCCGCTTGACTTGAGGGGTACCCCTACAGGCCCCTCCTTGGGTACGTGCCTGATGTATGCTCTCCTACCCTACACACAGCTAGAGCGTTGACGTGCACACAATTTTCAGTTCTGATGCAACCATTTGTCAACTGGAAGTCTTCACCTTGCTGTCTTTGCAAACTAATTCTGTTGACACAATGAAAGAAATATTTCTCGATGTTCTCTGTGTGTCCCTTGCAAAACAATGCGAATAGGCGAACAACATTTAAAAGAAGCTGACGTGTTTGCTTGTTTATTAAGCTATGTGTTTAGCGATGCACGTTTATTTCATTTGTCCAAAGAAAGCTGTGCAAACGAAGAACTTACTTGTCCCATTCATCGTTCATGGTGTGCCACCATGAACGAAGTTCTAGGTACGCCACACGGGGCACGACATTGTTCAAAGAACAATAAAGTCCGGATACTCCGTGATGCATCTCTGTCGTTGGGCGACAGATACGTGTGCACAAATCTCGCGAGAGCGCCAACACTGCTGCTTAAGAAAGTTTGCCAGCACCTGGCAGTGTCCACCTGTATTGTGCAATCTGAAAGTAACAGTAATGCACGCACGATAAAATAACGATAAGGTCATTCAGTATATGAAGCCGGTACAGATTACACACACAATTCGTAATGCTGCGCCCCGCACTGTTGACAGCTCGACTCATAGGTTCATCCAACACGAAGCTACAGGCACCGTGCTTGGTTAGGGCTTGGCTCTGAACTGCTTTCGATTGTTAAACACGAAAATGATATGCCGCCAATTAGCTGCCCGCAAAGGAGCAAACGAGCAGGTTTCGATTAGATTCAACTTCGCATTGCGAATGCCAGGTGAATGTTTCGAAGCGACCGATGCAGCACTTAATAACAAACATCTGTGAGTACCAGTCCATGCTTGAGTCACGATGCCATGTCCAGACATTGACCATCTTCGTCTCCCGAAGTAGGTCGGATAGCTGGAGTCCTCGTTGCTTTCGCGCTCCGGAGACCAGCTGTCGAGGCCGCCGAGGTAGTATTATGCAACGACGTCGGCAGTGCGAGCCCCCAGCAGCAGATCGCTCTCATCGCTTAAATCTTGCCTAAATCACTGAAGTCGAGCCAAGCATCGCGAGCCAATGCGTCGATGTCAGGATCCAGTGCGATGAGCGTCGAAGTTGGCGTCATAGAATGAAGAACCAGCTTATCGTGGCGCGCTTTTCCTTCCGCTAGGCACCATACTTCCGCTTTCGCACTGTTGTCGGCTCTGTCTTGGCTCTGTTTCGGCCGTGCGTTTGGGTTTTGCGCAGACAAGCTATAGCGCCGTCTGCGGACGCCGTTTTACTCACCGACGGTGCAACCTCACTAGGGGACCATGACGACACCACTCCTCGATCGGAGGGCGGGCGATTTGAACTGGGCTTGTGGTACGCGGGTGCTTCAGAACGCATTTTATCTTAAATTAGGTCTCTTTTTGGCACGAAACACTCGTTTTGGGGTTTCTGGAATGGTATTTCAAAAGTCCACGTTGACTTATCATTAATCTTTAGCTTTTCTTGAAATACTCATACAGGCGATCCTGGATATATTGAACTCGAAGGGGATCGCGTAATAGTTCTATATATCGATGATTCGAAATATAAAATATGCATCTCAAAAGCTTCACTAACAACTCCACACATCTCAAGGCACTTTCCCGATGTCGTGAACAACGGGAACTTACCAATCTGTGCACCCAAGACACGTAAAAAAACAAAAACACAGCGCAATGACGAGAGCACGTTATTTCAAAAAAAAAAAATACCTGAACTTTGCTTGCTTGTTCTTTTATACCATTAATTTCATTAAGGCGCCCTCAAGCTTGTTCAAATGAGAAAGGCCAGCTCCTTCCAATGTGGCACAACAGCCGGCGAATGACGCTGAAAGCTGATGCAAGTTCAGCTGCAGTGCATGGTGGTTCATCCTCTTTGTCGGAACCTTCGTCGCTGCCTGAGTCTGCGTCCTCGTCACCCATGATGTCACCCACAATCTCCGCATCAGCGTGATCCGCTACAGCTTTCTCGCCGTCGTCAGCGCTGACGAAATCGCGTGCTGTAACGCCACCTGTGATGGCACCTGGGAATGCCGAGAGCTTGCGAAATTCTCTGTCCATGCATCCAGCGTCATCGTCTTTCAGACTGGGATACATAGCGCAAAAAATGACACAGGGACAAGCAGAACACAGGACGAGCGCTGCTTGTCCCTGTGTAATTGTTTTGCGCTATGTATCCGAGTCTGAATGTATCCCACCAACACGCCCAAACTTCTTCCCTGCTAAAGTCATCGTCTTCACTGTCAAGACATCCGTCGTCTGCAGCTACCACAAAACCTGCTTTGCGGAAACCGTTCACAATTGTGCTTTTCCTCACGTCGTTCCAAGCACCAGCCAGCATATGAATGGCTCCGAGGAGGTCCACCTTCAGTTCCATTCTTAATCGAAGGTTGATTAGGAGCCTCTGCAGCAGTCGTCGTCTGTACCCAACATTAAACGCTTTCACAATGCCTTGGTCGAGAGGCCTAAGTGTTGCCTTTGTGTTTGGCGGCAGAATTGGTTGCCGGCGGCTGACGGCCCCATGATCCATGAGCACTGGGCCATCAACAGGTATGTTATTGGCAGGTGCCTCCAAAAACCAGGTGTACAATGCCTTCTCGACCTTGTCAAAGGTTGGGACGCGCACACGACACACTCCATGGCGACTGGACTGCACCGCCTTCAGCTTAACATCGGCTTTGTTCTTGAGGATTGAAGTCGGGGTGTTGCGAGGAATTCCGAACGCCGCGGTGGCCGACGACTTTTTCTCGCCAGCCTCCACCCGTCGAATGATGTCCGCCTTTGTTGAAAAATACAAATTCTTGTGTTTTTTCGCGGCCATGGCTCGGGAAGACGTGCCAAAAGCGGAAAGAAAAACGCACCGCACCGCACGAGTCTCAAGCCTTCGCGTTGGCCTCGTGTATAAAAGGAACAAAGCGAATCGAAAGACGCACCGCTCCGCGTCTTCGCACTACCACAAGCCCAAGCTGCACTGAGCTCGTTCGTCTCGCTGCACCAGCGGTGTCAGCCAAACAAAACACGGGAAACGGGCGCTTGCGGTCGGCGTGGTTTCTCCCTCCCGCTTCGCTTTCACACCCAATCGCACTCCAAGTGCTCCTCGTCACGTGTCTTTTACCCACACGCCCCTTTCTCAGAGTGCGGGCCTGCGCGCGTAAGTATCGTCAAAGACTCGTCTTTGTTTCATGCCAAAAAAAAAACGCGTAACGTATATTAGTAAATTACGTAACTGTTGCACTGCAATGAATAATGGTAGAGATACATAACCCGATATGACATCATATGCAACTTGCGGTGGTTCTCTTCGAATATTAAAGTGACTGACAACCAATTTTCCTAATACCCACTTTTTCTTCACTGAATTTAGAAGTACCGAAATTTCCCCGCCAGGCCTCGCCACTTACTGGTTCTTCTTTCTTTTCCACTTTAAAGTTATATTTCCTACTTAAATCCCGAACAGCGTGTAGCATTCTATCACTATAAATCATGGTCATTAATTTTCCAATAATGTCTCACAACA
Source organism: Dermacentor andersoni (assembly GCF_023375885.2). NCBI lineage: Eukaryota > Metazoa > Arthropoda > Arachnida > Ixodida > Ixodidae > Dermacentor > Dermacentor andersoni. The sequence continues at coordinate 31,421,871 of NC_092824.1, read as the reverse complement.
CATTCTGGCCAGCCGTTAGTACCCTTAACCGAGAAATTAGGCCTACGCAATACTACTAATCTTCATTTTTTGTTTAGGTCAGGGGCTCTCAATACTCCCGAGCACTTCATCACTCAAGTTTGTGCACCTTGCAATATCCAGGGATGCGTCCTCTAAACATGGTGAGTTAGAATATAGCAAGAAAACGATTATTTTAGTCCAATAAACTGTTGAAATGCTCTGCGTACATATGAAGGCTGCACGCCTAATTTCGTGAGACAGACCATGAGATTACAGTACTCGAGCTCGGCAGTAGACGCTGCATTTCGATAAGGGTAAACTTGACGTTTGAACAGTGTTTATCTGCAGACCAAGAACATTCAATCCACACTGCACAATATGTTCTCTTAGGCCAGTTGTGGTTAAGGATGCTACACCTCTATCACAGGTTTAATAGCCTAGGCCACATTACTGCAAAATATACCGCTGAAATTATTTCTCTATTAAATACTCCAGCTACGACATTCGGTGCATTTCTATTTGGGTTTTAGGCTTCACAGGAGTCCGTTTTGTGGACAGTAATTAGGTTGAAGCAGTTCTGCCACTAGTAAATATAATTTATAACGAATGCTCCGCATGTTGTCTGCGTCATGTATTTTTAGGATTTCCTGTATTCAGAACCATATGGTGAAAGCTAATTTCATTGTTATTTTTAAGCACACCGTATAATCAGTTGAGAAAAATTACCATTTCCTTAATCAGCAATACCATATTAACCTTACGTTCTGGCAAAGGTGCATAATTAAAATGGGCCCGAGGAAAGTGACATGTGTTCGGTCAGTAATGGCAGTGAAATAAAATTATAGCCGTAAGCCATAACCCCTCTATGTATAGTGCACTGTTCCCTTGTTTTGCGAGTTGCACTTTTTTGTTTTCTTTGATAACATAAGAAGGTAGTGGATGTATTTAGGGCATCTTCCACCAATATGTTACGGGGATGTTGGAAGTATAGAAAGAGGGTACTTACAATGTATACAAGATGCGTCAGAGTAGTTAAGATGGCTGACCACTAACAACACGCAGCCGCCAGCGTCTTGCGATCTTCTTTTTCTTCTTTAATCGTTCCGTAAAAATACATTTCTCAATATGTCTGCTTGTTCTTGATTTTATTTACCGTGTTGGATACCTCCAAAAATGTTACTGCCACCTTTTGTACACATTAGGTTCCACACTTGTCTTTTGTCTTACTCGCTAAGTTTTCGTGTTTTTTATCGCATATTCCTATTTCTTAACCTGTGAATATGCAAGGTGCTATAGGTTTACGGTTTTCTATGTTGTTGTTTCCCTCCTACCTCATTTCAGTGCTTACTGCCATGGCATCGTGTTTCTGCTAATTCGCATGCTCGCCTACTACTCATGTAAAACCCCTCCAGCAAGGGTATTTGAGGTACTGTAAATAAATAAGGAAAAATAAATACTACAGACCGTAAGGCATATGCGCGTTTTCATGAAGCAGTTGTGGGCGTTGCCCTGTCGTCATTTTGACTTTGTCATTGCACTGGACTGCAGCGCTGGCGTAGAGGTGGAGCATCCACCTCGCATGGAAATCCATGCGGTGCGCGCAATTTCCCACCGGATTAAAAAATCCGCCTGTTGATAAAATTTCAGAAACAGGCCTGTAGTGCGGCCTAATCCCGTTGACTAGAACAGGTAATGCACTCCCTCACCAAAGCTTGACTGGCCACCCTGGTGATGTACTAGACCGCACCCTTCTATATGAATACAACAATCAAACCCCAGCCCTCAGTCCCCAGCAGCTGTGAAGCAACTGCCCACGGCGGCGGTCAGACCTGTCACACAGCAGTGGGTGCTACGAATCTCTGGTCCCGGAAAGACTGCCATTGGAGTCTGAACCTGGCAACGTTTAACGCTAGAACGTTATCTACTGAGGCGAGGCTAGCAGTGCTGTTCGAGGAATTAGCGGGCAGTAAATGGGCTATAATAGGACTCAGTGACGCTAGGAGGACAAAAGAAGGATATACAGTGCTAAAAACCGGGCACATCCTGTGCTACCGGGGATAAGCGGAGATACGAGAAGTAGGAGTCGGATTCCCGATTAATAAGAATATAGCTGGTAACATACAGGAATTCTATAGCATTAACGAGAGGGTGGCAGGTCTTGTTGTCAAACTTAATGAAAGGTAATAATTGAAGGTCATACAGGTCTACGCCCCCACATCCAGTCATGATGACCAGGAAGTTGAAAGCTAGTATGAAGACGTGGAATCGGCGATGGGTAAGGTCAAAACAAGATACACTGTTCTGATGGGCGACTTCAATGCCAAGGTAGGCAAGAAGCAGGATGGAAAAAAGCCAGTGCAGGAATATGGCGTGCGTTATAGGAATAGCAGGGGAGAGTTATTAGTAGAGTTTACAGGACTGAATAACTTGCGGATAATGAGTACATTTTTTGCATGCTGGATAACCGAAATCGGTCGTGGAGGGGCCTGAATGGCGAGACTAGAAATGAAATAAACTTCATACTCTGCGCTAACCCTGGCTTTCTACAACATGTGGACGTGCTTGGCAAGGTGCACTGCAGTGACCATAGAACGGTAAGACCTCGAATTAGCCTAGACTTGAGGAGGGAACGGAATAAACTGGTACACAAGAAGCCGGTGAATTATTTAACGGTAAAAGGGAAAATAGAACAGGTATTCGGTTTTAACTCAGGAAGATGACCTTAGTGTTTAGGCAATGAACGACAATCTTATGTTCCTCATTAAGAAGCGGGCAATGGAAATCGGTGGTAACTTCATTAGACAGGACACCGGTAAGCTATTGCAGGAGATGAAACATCTGCTTAAGGAACACAAATGTACTAAATCCTCAAACAATACAGCTAGAATAGAACTGGCAGTACTTTCGAAGTTAATCAACAAGCGTAATATAGCTGACATAAGGAAGTATAATATTGATTGAATTTAGCATGCTCTCAGGAACGGAGGTAGCCTAAAAGCAGTCAAGAAAGTCGTAAAAGGTAAGAATCAGATGTTTGTTTTAAAAGACAAAGCCAGCAATATCATTACTAATATGGATAAGATAGTTGAAGTGGCTGAGGAGTTCTGCAGAGATGTATGCGGTACCAGTCGCACACACAAAGACAATGGACAAGGGAATAGTCTAGAGGAATTTGACATCCAGGAAGTAACGCCGGAAGAAGTAAAGAAAGCCTGGCAGCTATGCAAAGGGCACAAGGCACGTTGGGAGGATCAGGTTACAGCAGAATTGTTGAAGGATCGTGGGCAGATTGTTCTAGAGGAACGTTCGATCCTGTATATGCAATGCCTCAGGACTTCGAGCCTACGTGGATTGGGAAGAATGCCAAAATAATCTTAATCCGCAACAAAGGGGAGACCAAAGACTTCAAAAGCCATAAACCGATCAACCTACTGTCTGTTGTCTACAAAGTATTTACTAAGGTAATCGCAAATAGAGTCAGGAACATCTTAGACTTCTGTCAACCAAACGACCAGCCACAATTTCCTAAAGGCTACTCAGCAATTTACCATATTCACGCTATCATCGAGGGGATAGAGAATCGTGCGGAATATCACCAACCCTTATATATCGCTTTCATTGATTACGAGAAAGCGTTTCATTCAGTCAGACTCAGCAGCCATGGGTGCATTACGGAATCAGGGTGTACACAAGCCGTATGTAAGGATACCGAAAGATATCTATAGCGGCTCCACAGCCACTCTACTCCTCCATAAAGAAATGAACAAAATCCCAATAAAGAAAGGCGTCAGGCAGGGAGATACCAGTTCTCTAATGCCATTCACAGCGTATTGAAAGCAGGTATTCAGAGACCTGAATTGGGAAGAATTGGGGATAAGAGTTAATGGAGAATACCTCAGTAACTTGCGATTCGCTGATGATATTGCCTTGCTTAGTAACTCAGGGGACCAATTTCAATGCATGGTCACTGACCTGGACAGGCAAAGCAGAAGGTTGGTTCTAAAATTAATCTGCAGAAAACTAATGTAATGTTTGACAGTCTTGGAAGGGGACAGCAGTTTACGATAGGTAGCGAGGCATTGGAAGTGGTAAGGAAATACATCTACATAGGGCAGGTAGCGACCGCTGATCCGGAAAATGAGTCTAAAAGAATCAGAACAATAAGAATGGGCTGGGGTGCCTTTGGCAGGAATTCCCAGATCATGAACAGCAGGCTGCCATTATCACTCAAGAGAAAAGCGTATAACAGTTGTGTCTTACCAGTAGTCACCTACAGTGCAGAAACCTGGAGGTTTACGAAGAGGGTTCTACTTATATTGTGGACGACGCAACGAGCTATGGAAAGAAGAATGATGGGTGTAACGTTAAGGGTATAAGAAAAGAGCAGATTGGGTGTCTTCAAGAAAGTCAAGAAAAATAAATGTGCATGGGCAGGGCATGTAATGAGGAGGGAAATAGCCGGTGGTAATTAAGGATTACGGACTGGATTCCAATACAATGGAACCGAAGCAGGGGCCGACAGAAAGTTAGGTGGACGGATGAAATTAAGAACTTTGCAGGGACAACATGGCCACAATTAGCCCAGGACCGGGGCAGTTGAGAAGTATGGGAGAGGCCTTTGCCCTGCAGCGGGCGTAGCCAAGCTGCTGCTGATGATGATAAGTGCACTACCGTCGTGTAGTTCTCGTCATGGCGTCATCGCAGATAAGCTTCATGATACAGTCCTAGTCACATCATGGTCATCATATTCTCGTGGTCATCCGATTGTACTTATACTAGCGTCACTCTATCATCTTCAATGCGTCGTCGTCGTCGTCAGCGCGCACGCGATGGCCTCAATCATGTTCATTATAACTTCATCATTCAACTCCCTTCCTATCTTGGCCGTCAACTCATCGTCATCTGAAAAGCATACCATTGTCGTCATACCATCATGGTCAGGCTGAGGATTTTTCATTTTCATCACTTTAATAGCGTTGTAGCACTCTCCGACACCGCAACGCGTGGATGCTTAGGTTGGCGCTCTTAGCTGGTACCGTGGTGCCAGCTGCGAAAGTCGAGGAGAATTAAGATCGTGGTGATTCTAACTCCGTCCTTGCATCGACGTCAATCGGTCCCCATTCTATCGTTATCACGTTGTCCTTAGCAATCATGATGATGCCACAATTTTTCATGCCATCGTGGTCATATCGTTGTACTCAGACAGCTCCTATCAGCCATCCGTTTATATACCGCCCATTGCCTTGCAGTCGCATTCATTCTATCGTCTTCACTCAAGCTTCGCCATTCAGCTCTCAAAATTCAATCCTCGTCAGGCATTCATCGACATCGAAATTTCGTGATGCAGTCACTGTCATGCCTTGTCGCCATTCACTCATCGTAATCATATTGTCTTTATACCGGTGTCCATTCCTTGCCTTGATTATGGGGTCTTTGAAGAATCGTCCTCATGCAGTCGTCTTACATACGGCACAAGTTCATCACCTTGATTCCGCCACCGTCACTGAAGCATCATGATGCAGTCGCAGTCAAGCCTTGTCGCTATCCACTTGTCATGACGATTGTTTCAGTGATGACGACTGACTTAGTGATGGACGCCAGTTCGTATCGAGAGAATGAATGCCTATAATCACTTATTGCATCGTACGCTAGGCGAAATGGTTGGTGTGAAAATAAAGTGCGATTCGAAGGGATGTTTATCGCAAAATAATAAGGACGGCTTATTTGTGCTCGGAAGCAAAGATAAATCCGCACACAAGCAGGCATGATTTATCCATCTCCTCAATAAATTGTTCACTTGAAGAACATTTTAGCCGTCATTTGCTGACTGTTGAAAGTTCCCATGTAGCCCAAACTTTGGGGCGCCATAAGATTGACTGGCGTTGGCTGGGTGCTATTGCTGTGGTAGCATGTTTGTTCACCATAGGTATGCTTCAGGCGATGTACTTGCCTCATCATCAGAGTTGTCCCTCGATTCATTCCGCAGTGCTTCACCGTGGAAGTAATGTTTCTCCCGCGGAAATATTTCGCGTTTTTGCTTTAGCATCCAATCGTCTGCCCTCAGAACATAGTAGGACCTCGGCCTTGCTGTTCCTACTCTTATGGCCTTGCGTGACCATATGAGTCCTCCTTCCCGCGCACCACATAATTCATGTGAATGCGCGGCAGGTGTTCGCGAAAGATGCTTGTCTGGTTCTGCTTTCTAACCTTCACAATTTTCTCTTCCCATGCGTCAGCCAGTGGAGTATGCAGGTGGTGTTCCTGAAGAAGCTCTCCCTGGTACCGACTGTCATACATGGGGCTTGCCCTGTAAGTCATAACACCAAGCCAGAATTCTTCGCCAGCCTGAAAAAAATTCTTAGAATTCGTTTGTCAATCATGACTCATAGGTAGTGTGAAACGTGGGTGTCTCCTTCAAGCACCTGAGTAGCTACGCATAACCGGAGACGATAGAAAAATCTGGAAGTTTCTCAGACAGCGATTTGAACTGTTCCTGAAAGCAACGGAATGCGCCTCAAAGCCATGAAGAGAAGTGACAAAGACAGCTTTGTTCTTGAGCATGGTAGACTAGGACGTCATCGAAGTTTTCTTCGTATTCAGCGAGTGAGAGAACAACGAGGACTTCTGTATCGTCGTTGCCAAGTTTGAAGAATACTGCGCAGAGCTAAAATACGTTGTCCATGAGGAGTACGCGTGCCGTTCCCGAGAACAGGCTGAAGCAAAGCCCTTGAAGAATTTCTCGTGGGATCTAGAAAAGCAAACTTGGTACTACACCTTTGGCAGCCTCACGGACGACTTGGTTCGAGACCAGATAGTGTTTTGCATGAACTCGGCGAAGCTAAGGGAAAAACTGCTCAGGTAGCGACTAGCGAATAGCGACTGTAACATGCAAGGCAGCCTAGACTTCTTCGCCCGAGAGCGCGTTGCAGTAAAAGAAAATGATGCTCAAGCTGAGGTTGTTAGTTGAAGCCGGGCAACATGACACACACCTCAGCAGGAAGTCAGGTGTTCCCATAGTGGAAGATAACGTGCATCTCGACGGTGCCCAGAGTTTGCCAAAATTTGTCGTATTTTCAACACACTGAACCATTTTGAAACAAGCTAGTGTGTTTGGAGCGAGAACACATCATTAAAAACGTCAGTGAGCGAACGGACTGGGTAGCCGCCCCCGTTATTGTTCGAAAGAAACATGCCAAACTACGGGTTAGCATTTACCCTAGAAGCATATATACATCTCTAGAGAGGGAGAATCATAAAATATCCTGTCGAAAAAAAAAACATCAAGGCTTAGCTGACAAGCGCGAAGATTTTCGCTCGTCTCGATGCGAACGCCAACATGCATCGAGTTCCGTTATATCTTGGTTTATCAAAAGTGTGCACGTCTACACCTCAGTAAAATTGCGGTCGTTCTCTTGTCCTCGCACCTCCGTTGGAACGTGAAGTTTCTCGGACAATGATCGGCAGTTGTTGATCAAACGCAGACAGGAAGCGATGGAGATAAGATGTACAAGAAATATTTATAGGTAAACTTTTTGTATACAAGGCAGGTAAAACAAATGCATTACAAACTTGAACAATTGAGAAACAAAGCCTCACTCTTCGACTGTCTCAATGACTGTTAGAGCCCAGACTCATTTTAAAGTACATGTACAGAGCCTCACTGATCCAGCAGCAATTTTGATTTCAGTCAAGTCTGAGGGACAGCATGTCGTCCCAATTTTCATAGCCCAAATAGACAAAGAAAAGGTGTGGTTCGGCAGTGGGCCTGTCCCACAAATTCAGCTGCCAATGAGAGTCAAATGTTTCTAAAGCCACACCCCAAATGGATGGGCTTACTCTGAAAGTAAACGTATTGGAAAACAAAGTTATTTTCCTTCTTCCCTAAAACTCCGTTGCGCTCTCATTTGTACGCAGTCAGTGACGACCTCAGCAAAACACGCCAGGCCCGTACAAGTTATTGCTAGGCCGTCTCGAACCTAGATTGCGTCTCTAGACCGCAAACATCTCAGAAGCCGGGGCATCGACACCGCGTAGTGCAGCTGCACTTAAGGTTTGTCCACGTGGGAGATTGACGACCGTCCCTATCATCCGAAGTTATTGCCTGCAAGACAAAGTTATCCGAGTGCGTGTTCACAATACGCCAGCGTCCGAATGCTCTCTTCACATGCGCACCGAATCTCTACAGCGCACACTCTAAGCTGTCACTCGACATCACGCAGGCTTTTCTCCGCACCCAGCATCAAAGACCACAGATTGCCTTCCGGACGCGTAGAATAGATCCCCGCTCCGTACATGCACCTCGTGGCCAATGTTGCTAAGCCCTTCTTGACCTCGGCGGCGCCTCCAATTAGCCAGGTACTCAGTAGCTAGAACCACAACACCGCGCACGGCAGTCCTATTCAAAGCTGGTCTGTGTGGACAGTTGTGGCCGTCGGCGGACTGACAACTCCGTGTGCACAATACTGACTTTCCTGAATCCACACCTCGCACCCCTGGCTGACTCGTCACCCGACACCGCACGGTCCTTCTGACCCCTCAAAACAGAAAAAGTTGCCCCGCTAACACGGGGGGAAGCAAACCCCCTCTCTATACACAAAGCACGTGGGCGACTCGCGACACATAAGTACACAAACAATCAATACGGCCTTCCACGTCCCTCCTAATGAGCACACTGGGATCACAATGTGCCCATCTATACACCAGACCACCGTGAATTCAAAGCGCGCCGCCATATTGATGAGCGCTGGTCGCGCCATATATCCGAAGCGCCGCGAAGTAGCAGGCCTGGGCTGCCACGCCGGCAAATGCGACCCGCCGCGAAAGCGAAACTTGGGCTTTTTAGCTGGGCGGAAGGCGTGTTTCGCGTTTTTTCTAGCCTGTCATTTTCGCTGTCTCGATTCAATCAAACTTCAAGACCTCATGCAAGTCCGCAATGGCCACACTGAGTGATGTGCAGACTGCAGAAGCGAATACATCGGGTAACCACGTAACCTGTGAAGGATTTTACAGCACTGTGTTGGTGCCATATATTATTAAAGCACGCAGGACATTGTCCTCTGTACTTTCAGTTTGGTCTTGTTTGTCATGGTCACTACTGGGTTGGCCGCGTTTGGCAACCAACTGGCGAGGTCGTTGGACTGCCTGATTAGCAGACGCCTGCCCTTCACCACCTGCACATTGAAAACAAAATAGATGTTATAGTAAGAAGGGGTGTAGTTCTTTCCCATGCCATCACTGTTGCGAAGATATAAAGTCCTCTCAAAATTAAATAGAAAATGCACCAGGTCAATTGTATCGTGCAACCACTTAATAAGAGTACAACATTCAGAACACAAGCCTACAGCACTCGAACAAGCAGCTTATGATGCTATACCTGCACTCTTTGGAAAATGAGGAACTACAGTAGTTATAATGTTCAACTACATGTGCAGTCAAAGCCCGTGTAACAGGGCGAGAATGACGGATGCAGGTGTTGTACAGTTGCACAAACCATGACAGGGCACATAAAATTATCATCCCTACTTAAAGCTGCATCATCAGGGAAGCCTTTGGTACAAGACAACAACCGCACCTGCATTCCAAAAAATTAGCCCCACCAACTGCAGCTACCTGGTATCAGACCTGTTTCGCTTGTGCGAGGCCATATCGGATTGTTAGCGCTCCCTTGGAAAAGAAAACAGTAAAAAAAACTGGTGACAACGATCTAAATTTTGTTACAAAATACAACATTAATTAGGCACCTTATTTCCCTCGCCTTATGAACGGAAAAATTTTGCGCTTTGCCCTGCATAACAGCTCGCACGCAGTTTAGAGCTCAGGGGGCTCAAATGAATTCGTTACGAATGACACCTGCCACACAAGCTCGTAAAGACAGGTGCGCTGCAAGAACGCCTTCGGCGACGAGCAGTCGTCGTTCACGTTTTTGTGGACGCATGCTACGTGACGAGCAGACTTCGGTTTACTTTCATTAGCAATAACGTTCACCAGCAGGGCAACATACTATCGCCTCATGCCGTGCACCAGCTGCAAGTATCGCTAACCGCAAACTCAACTGTTCCGCTTCACCGTCGGGAGCTCTGCCTGAATGAAAACACGAAAAGGCTTGCCTTCTTGTTATAGCCAAGGCGAAACACCGGCGCGGGATTCTGCTCTGTGGGGTTGTCGAGAAAGTGCTCAGAGCAAACCTGCGTGTTACACATATAACGTTCGTAGGGCGCAAAGTTGAACGTGGCACCAAAATATACACAGATCGAGAACTCACTCGTGCATTTTCACTGGGTTGGTAGTTCTTCCTATTCACTGCAGCTATCCACCGGTGGCGCAGCTTGTCATTCTTCGTTGCGGATGGAAATCGGTGCAGGCTGAAAACACCGCACCGGCACGATTCCCTACGTGTATCGTGCTCATCGCAAACAGCGCTAAGCAACCTGCTCCTTTTCCGCTGGTTATTTTGGCATCTAAACACGACGCAACGATGCCCAGATGACTTCTTGTACTTTGGATCCGCGTGAATGGGCACATTTCCGCACTTTGGAGTGCTAGAGCTAGCGCTAGCCATGTCTGCTGGTCGCCGGCGAACACACTTTGGCAGCCCAGAACAAAATGGCGCTGGTCGACCGGGCAATCCGGGTGCGAGAGTATGCGTTCGATTAGTCTGGGTGCGAGGCTAGTGCATTCTGGTCTATAGTACAATAGCCAAAGGCCGCTGTATCCTAGAATTTAGGCTCTGCAGGTTCCATCAAAGAAAATAGACATACGCTGCCCAACTCGGGCGCTTGCGGAGCGCCAAAGGAGCAGAAAAATGAAATGAAAGGACCACACGAAAAAACAATTTTCTCACAGTGATAAACAAAGGGGCGAGAACTCAACAACTTCATGGTGGTGAGCATGCAAAAGGAATGCTCATGTAAGTACAGGAAACACTTTCCAACGCACTGCATGGCACAACAGCAGAAATTGATGTATGCAGGTTATATACATAGTATATACATAGTTCCACAGTCTTATAGCCTTCACACACATGGGCGACAACAGCAGAAAACGTTCCACCAAGGCTGAACTGTCCCACGCACACGTTCTTCGGGTGAACGGGAATATTCACGCCTGTCCCAGCTAGCATGGCTATTTCTGTCTGTCCTTTCTTTTCTGTTATTTTACTCGGTTGGCGCCCATGAATGATTCGAGAGCCTTGACAATTCATCAGTATTGGCGTTACATGCTCCTTTTCGGTGACGCAGTGTTACATTGTAGTTGTTGTAGTGAAGGCGCCTATCTTGCTAACCTAGCCCCCTGCGGGCTGCTGGTCGTCAAATATGAGAATAGGTTATAGTCAGAGACAACATTCACCACTGCTTCGAAAAGCCAGTAGACAAATTTCTTGAGTGCACAAATAATAGCGAAGGCTTCCCTCTCTACAGTCGACCAGCGCGCCTGGGTCGGGTCAAAGCGATGGCTCCGAAAAGCTATCGGCTTTTCGTTTCCATCCGCTGACATTTGAGTCACACAGGCACCGGCCGCTGTCCCCGACGCATCAGTTCTCATCAGCCAGGATGGGTGACGAGGCCCAGGAGTGTTCAAAGCGATAGTTTGACAGCGAGTTAATTTTAGACTGTCGAATGCGTACTGCGCATCTTCCGACCATGGAATTGAATTAGTGCTCCCTCGCCTGTGCTAAGTTAGTTAGAGTCATAGCCATAGTCGCCGTAGTTAAAGACATAGTCCCGATAATTCCCACAAAGGCCCAACAGACTTCGCAACTCTTTCTTTATGTGAGGTGGCACAAAACCTTCTATGGCAGCTATCCTCTTAGGGTCTGGTGCATGAGTTCCAGAGCCAACTATATGTCCCAAATGCCGGACATGTTTTTCACCACTTGGCATTTTTCGGAGCTGGCTTTCAGCCCGGCATCACTTAGCAACTTAAGCACGATGTCTACATGTTGGAGGTGTTGCTTCCAGGTATTCGAAAAGATTGTAATGTCACCTAGGTATGCTGACGCGTAGGCTTGGTGCGCAGCCAGCAATGAAATAACCATCCGTTAAAATAGCCGCAGAGGTTTTCAACCCAAATAGCATTACCATCCATTGCTGATCATTGCTTAATTTGCTGATCTTTGGCATATCTTCTAAAACTGGTTTCTTAGACTGAAATCCTGTTTGATTCCATTGCTTGCGATCATACCTGTTTTTTTAATGCGTCTTGTCCGCTATGCCTTGTAACGGGTTCCAGCGCCTGTTGTAAAGCTGATCTAGCAGCTTTTAGCCAGGAAGCCGTCCAGATGCTTCTGCGAAATAAATTGAATTGGATTGAATTGAAAAAATGCGTTGTGCCCATAATGTGTCACGAACGCAGTGAGATGTTTACTCTGGGGTTCCATCGGTACCTGCCAGTAGCCTCTCCTCAGATGAACAACGGTTATAAAATTCGAGTGACCAACTCTGAAGATCAGTTCCCGTGGATTGGTCATTAGAAACGTATCTACCCTAGTGACAGCATTAAGCGTTCTATAATCGACGCATATGCGAACTGACCCGTCTTTCTTACCAACCCACGCAACCGGGCGTGCAAATTCACTCTCCACCGGATATATCAGGCCCAACTCAAGAAGCTCTATTAACTTCTTTCTTTAATAAGCAGGAACTCTGTAAGCAAAGTCCTCTTTGGTTTACATCCTTCCTCCAGCTTGATGCGATGCCGGCCTACTAGCCCCCTCCGAGGTTTTACGTCAAAGACGCAGCGATGTTTCTCAAATACCGCATCAGGTCCCAAATGTGCTAGCTTGTCTTTAGGTATGGCGTGCTCACTCGCTCAGTGGGCTCGTCGGCTGGCCGCCAGTCAACATGACCAACCCGTTGCTTTTTTACATGCAGTTTTTCCTGTTCGGCACGACAGCGGTCAGCGCATTGCAAGATTCAACGCCCTTGCTCATCACCACGGCAGGTTTCTACGGAGACTGCGCATACGCACCGCCACACCATGAAGATCCCTGGGCGTCAATGCGTCCAGACCTATCGACATCATCAAGAGCGCATATAAGAAGCCAGCCACCACCAGAACCTTCCAGTGGGCTCGTCGGCTGGCCGCCAGTCAACATGACCAACCCGTTGCTTTTTTACATGCAGTTTTTCCTGTTCGGCACGACAGCGGTCAGCGCATTGCAAGATTCAACGCCCTTGCTCATCACCACGGCAGGTTTCTACGGAGACTGCGCATACGCACCGCCACACCATGAAGATCCCTGGGCGTCAATGCGTCCAGACCTATCGACATCATCAAGAGCGCATATAAGAAGCCAGCCACCACCAGAACCTTCCAGTGGGCTCGTCGGCTGGCCGCCAGTCAACATGACCAACCCGTTGCTTTTTACATGCAGGTCAGTAACAAAGCTTCTACTGTTAAATCCAGCGATAGATGTTTCATCCAGCTGACGTGCCCACGCAGCCTTTCTACGCTCTGTTTGGTTGTTCATGATTTTGTCTTCTCTCTTCTAATGCTTTCTGGGGACGTAGAGCCCAATCCTGGACCTGGGGCTACGACTGATGAACTGTTAGTCGAACTACTTAATGGTCAGAAAAAAATTGAAAAACGGTTAGATGAAATTGAAATGAAACTAAAGGTGGTTGAGGAGTCGGCATTGGCTATTAAAGAAGTCAGCAAAAAAGTCTCTGGCCTCGAGAAAAGTGTGCAGAGGTTGCAGGAGAAATTTGTCGATCTAGAAGATCGTTCCAGGCGGAACAACCTTCTGGTTTTTGGGGTCAAAGAAACAGCTGCCGAAACTCATGATGATCTGAAGCAAGCTGTGTTAGAGGGCGTGTTTAAGAGCGTTCTCGGTGTGCAAGTTTCCTCGGCTGAACGACTTCATAGGATCGGGCGCAGACACGGGACTAGACCACGCCCAGTCATAATCAAGCTTTTCGACCACCGCGAAAAAATGGCCGTACTACAGAATTGTTTCAAACTAAAAAACAAAGATATTTCGGTCTCGGAAGACTTCTCAGCGCCCACAAGACTTAAAAGAAAGAAACTCTGGGATAGCGCCTCCGAAATTAGAGCTGCTGGGGGGAAAGTCCAACTAGTGTACGACAAAATTAGGATTAATGGCGAGCTATTCCGATGGGATGGCACAAGTGACAAAAGGATTCCCACAGGCAGACAAACTGAAGAAAGAGGCCAGTCACAATGAACCCAAACAGATGCCCAAAAGCCGCTCCGTTTCATCAACCTTAATGCACGTAGCATCGTTAATAAAGCTGATGATATTGAAAGTATCGTTTTAACACACAAGCCACATATTCTTATAATCACGGAAACTTGCCTTCACCCCGATATCTCCGACGAGGAAGTAACACCACCAGGTTACGGAATTCATCGTAAAGATAGAAGTTCGCGCGGCGGTGGTGTTGCAATTATTTATCAACAGTCATTACTCGTGTCTAGGTTACCTGATATACCTGCAATTGAGTGCGTGCTCATTAAAGTATATTTCGATGGGCACACTGTAATTGTAGGAGGCTTCTACCGTCCCCCTACTCAAGATAACTTCTTTCTCGAGCTTAACGAATTCCTTTGTTCTAGCAAAAGCTATTCTTGTAATGTCCTCTTGGGTGGTGATTTCAATGTGCCTTCAATCGACTGGAGTACCGATTTTCCTGAGCCCCTTTCTAGTGCTGCTGAACCTTTTGTCGACCTCGTAGTGTTCCATGATTTAGCTCAGTTAGTAAAAGAACCCACGCGCATTCAGAATGATACAGCTTCAATTTTAGATCTATTCCTTGTAAGCAATGCAGTGCTCAGTCGTGATCCCGAAGTACATATTTTTGACGGAATATCTGATCACAAACTGGTATCTTTAACAGTTCAACTTGGCCGTCCGACTGAAACCAAGAAAAAAAGGTGCCTCGTTCCAAACTTTTGCCGCGCTAAGGACGTTGACATATTGGACGCCATGGATAGATCTCTGGATGATTTCATACTTCTTTCTGAATCGGGCACGTGCTGTGTGAACGAGCTGTGCTGCTTCTTTAGGAACCTAGTCTTAAAATGCGTCAGGGACTTTGTTCCAATGCGACTAAGCATTCAACAGCGCACACGCCCATGGATTACAAAGGAGATAGTGCGGCTGGAACGGAAGGCTAAACGAATAAGAAAACAGCACCATCAGTGTACCACAGAGGACAATGCCAGTAAACTTTCCAACATACGTCTGCAACTAAAGGCAAGCATTAAAAAAGCAAAGGAATACTACCAAAGTGTATCTCTGAAGAATTTTCTGCTGTCTTCCCCGGCAAAGTTCTGGCGTCATTTTTCTTCGAAAAAGCAACCCTTGTCTAGTTTCTGCATCGACGGGGATACCGTAACTGATAAAAGTTTGATAGCAAAGTCTTTCAATCAATTTTTCTGTTCGGTATTTACGGATGACGACGGTCGTAAACCAAGCTACCTTCCAGTTGATCGCCCGCCAATTGCAGATATCCCAGTGACCGAAGGTGTTTTGTCTCTCTTGTTAAATTTGAATGCAAAGAAATCGCCTGGAATGGACGGCATACCTACTGCCTTTCTCGTGAGATATGCCGAGTGGTGCTCAAAATATCTGTGCATCATATTTGGCAAGTCTTTATCGCGTGCGGAAGTTCCGGATGACTGGAAGTACGCAAAGGTTACCCCGATACCCAAATCAGAAAACAGGTCGCTTATCACTTCGTACAGACCAATTTCATTGTTACCCACATGTGCAAAAACCCTTGAGCATATTATATTTAAACATATTTCGGTCTTTCTTAATGACAACAATATCATTGATCCCAGGCAGCATGGGTTTCGGAAGGGACTGTCTACAACAACACAGCTACTGGAAACTGTCCACGAACTCGCAGCAGTTCTAGATAAACAGGGCCAAACTGATTTAATATTCATAGATTTCGAAAAAGCATTTGATCGTGTGTCTCACACTAAACTGCTGTTAAAGCTACAACCAATACTTAAAAATGATTCTTTGATTTCATGGATTTCAGCGTATCTGTCGTTAAGGCGGCAAAGTGTGTTTATTGACGGCGCGCGTTCTGGATCAGCACCGGTTCGATCGGGCATTCCACAGGGGTCCGTCCTTGGGCCTCTTTTCTTTCTAATCTTTGTCAATGACCTAATAAAAGAAGTAAACGTGAAAATACGTTTATTTGCAGACGACTGTATACTATATCAAGAAGTTACTAGCGTAAATGATCAGGTCCGCTTGAATTCTGCACTAGCCAAGGTAGAAGCGCGGTGTGCCACATGGCAAATGAATAATAATGCAAAGAAAATGGTTGCTATGTCAGTAACACGAAAACGCCACCCCTTAAAATTTTCTTACAGTTTCAGTGGTAATATTATATCTACGGTTAGTAGCTACAAATACTTAGGCCTCGTAATTTCATCCGACCTTAGATGGAACGATCACATATCTCATATTTCAAAAAAGGCAATGCGCCAACTTGGTTACTTGCGAAGGTCGCTTCGACAGTCCACGCAAGAAATCCGTCTGTTAGCGTACAAAACGTATATTAGGCCAATTCTTGAGTACGCCTCGGTAGTGTGGGACCCATACACCCTGAAGAACATTACTCAATTGGAAAATATTCAAAGAAAGTCTGTTAGATTCGTGTTTAACTGTTATAGCTGGCACGTATCTCCGACAGTTCTTATTAACGAAATTAGCCTGGAAACATTAAAATTAAGGCGATATAGGGACCGTCTGAAATACATGTATTTACTTTACCATGATATGCTGGGGATGGATAAGGATATGTATATTACTTTAGTCACTAGGCGTGCAACACGATCTAATCATCAGAAGAAAATAAAGGAATTTTCTTGCAGAACAAACTTATTTAAAAACACATTTTTTCCTCGGACGATAGGTGAGTGGAACGCGCTCTCTGCGAGTACAGTGGAATGCCCGACCGTCCAGTCATTCTGCAACCAGCTGAATAGCATTTAGACTTGATGTTATATGTATATGTATGCATGAATGTAATTTTTCTTTTTCCTTTTGATTTACAATATACGGAAGTGCTATTTTCGCTTGCTTGTCATTACTATTTGTAGATTTCTTGCTGCTCAACCTACCGAGCCTGCGCGATGTCTTTCAGCATACCAGTATAAATGCGACTCCTTGTTATCAACATCGCGTTGTTATCAATATGCTCTATACAGCTTTTGTTGTTCAGCGAATATCTGTATTTTAAAATATATTGAAATTTTGTGATGCATTTTTCGTTGGAATGTTCTGTACGGCTTGTGCGAATCAGGGAATGTGTCTATTGCATGTATTGAATTCTTGTAATGATTTTTGCTGTTAATTTTTGTTTTCTTCATCTGTATATCGCACTGTCCACTCCTGCCCAAGGCCTAAGACTAAGGCCGGCAGTATCCTGTAAATAAATAAATAAATAAATTGTTGCGAAGCACTTTGAGTAGTAAGCGTCCGCGACTAGAACGTTGGAGCCGCGAGAGGTAGTGTAGCCGACCGAGCACCGAAACAAGGTTGTTCTTTTTCGTCGTCGTTGTCTCTCTCCTAGGCACAGCCCCACTGCTCCCTATTTTACAGTACAGTTATCTCCCCCGCGGAGAAGGAAGCCGTCCCGGCGACCTACGGGTAGGACAGCACAGGCGGATCATAGTAGTGCATGCCCAGCGTCTCAAGCCCAATTTCGCGTCCACGACGGCGATGATCCAAAGGTAGCTCGAGGGGTTCCACAATATAGTTGACTGGAGACGTTTGTTTGATCACGCGGTATGGGCCTTGGTACTTCGACGCGAGTTTCAGTGACAATCCAGTGGTAGAGGCTGGAACCCAAAGCCACACTAGCGAGCCAGGAGCATAGGATACAGGAGCATTGGAACTTTCTCGATGGTGCTTCTGGCGTTGCTGGTCTTCTGACGTAAATATACGGGAAAGCTTGCGACACTCTTCTGCGTGTGCAGCAGCTTCGGATAGGGGAGTTGTTTCAGTGGAGTCAGGGCGGTACGGAAGGATAGTATCCATTGTGGAAAAAGGTTCGCGTCCGTCCAGGAGAAAGAAGGGCGAAAATCCCGTGGTAGTCTGCGTGGCGGTGTTGTAAGCGTAGGTCAGAAAAGGTAGAACATGGTCCCATTTGGTTTGGTCGGATCGAACGTACATGGCCAGCATGTCACCAAGAGTGCGATTAAATCGCTCGGTCATGACATTAGTCTGCGGATGATACGCAGTAGTGGTGCGATGAATGATACGGCATTCTTTGAGGAGAGCCTCGATGACGTCGGAGAGGAAGACGCGGCCTCTGTCACTGAGTAATTCCCTGGGAGCTCCGTGGCGAAGGATAATGTGGCGCAGGAGAAACCAGGCGACGTCACGTGCAGAAGCGCTGGACAAAGGGGAAGTTTCCGCATAGCGCGTAAGATGGTCGATGGCCACGATTACCCAGCGATTGCCATCTGATGTGGTTGGCAGAGGTCCATAAATGTCGATGCCTACTCGATCAAAAGCACGTGCTGGGCAAGGCAAAGGCTGCAATGGGGCGGTTGAACGACGAGGGGGATCTTTACGGCGTTGGCAAACCAGACAGGAGCGGACATAATGATGGATGAATCGATACATCCCACGCCAGTAGTAACGAAGGCGTAGACGCGCGTATTTCTTCAGTACTCCCGCATGCGCGCACTGGGGATCGTCGTGGAACGCTGCGCAAATATCCGAACGCAGGTGTCGTGGGATGACAAGCAACCATTGGCGGCCGTCCGGGAGGTAGTTGCGACGGTACAGGAGCCCGTCGCGAATGGAGAAGTGATGTGCTTGGCGACGTGATGCGCGATTGTTAGTGGGTGTCGATGGGTTGGACAAAAAACGCAGCATGGACACAATCCATGGGTCTTTCTTCTGCTCCAGAAGAATGTCCGTGGCAGCAAGGGAAGACTCGGACAATGAGGCCTTCGGGAAGCTAGCCTCGTCTGTTAGTGGCGAACGAGACAAGGCATCGGCATCCGAATGTTTTCGGCCAGAACGATACAGCACGCGAATGTCGTACTCCTGCAGTCGAAGGGCCCATCGAGCAAGACGACCGGACGGTGCTTTTAAGGACGACAGCCAGCACAGCAAATGGTGATCAGTTATGACGTCAAACGGGCGGCCATAAAGATACGGACAGAATTTGGTTATGGCCCAAATTATAGCGAGGCATTCCTTTTCTGTGACAGAATAGTTAGATTCAGGTTTAGTGAGTGCACGACTGGCGAAGGCAACGACGTACTCATCGAAGCCAGCCTTTCTCTGAGCGAGAACGGCCCCAAGGCCAACGCCACTGGCATCCGTGTGTATTTCAGTTGGAGCACTGGGGTCGAAATGGCGCAGGATTGGTGGTGACGTCAAGAGACGACGCAGCTTTGTGAAGGCGGCATCGCAATCCGGTGACCAGGTTGAAAGGTTGTTGCCACCATGAAGAAGCTGCGTTAAAGGTGTTATTATAGTGGCAAAATTGCGGATGAAACGGCGAAAGTATGACGCTAATCCAATGAAGCTGCGCAGTTCTTTCAAAGTCGTTGGTCGGGGAAACTGGGCAACAGCTTGTAGTTTCGCCGGATCAGGGAGTACACCTTCTTTCGACACGACATGGCCGAGGATGACCAGCTGCCGGGCAGCGAAGTGACACTTCTTCAAGTTAAGCTGGAGGCCAGCATCGGCGATGCACTTTAGGACGCGTTCAAGTCGAAGTAAGTGGGAAGGAAAGTCCGGTGAAAAGATAACAATGTCGTCCAGATAACACAGGCATATCTGCCATTTGAGACCGCGCAAGATGTTGTCCATCATTCTTTCAAATGTGGCAGGCGCATTACACAGGCCAAATGGCATCACGGTGAATTCAAATAAACCGTCAGGTGTGACGAAGGCCGTTTTCGGACGGTCGGACTCAGCCACTGGCACTTGCCAGTATCCGGATCGTAAGTCTAAGGATGAGTAGAATTCAGCGCCTTGGAGGCAGTCTAGCGCGTCGTCAATACGGGGTAGCGGATAAACGTCCTTGCGTGTGATCTTATTAAGTCGCCGGTAGTCCACGCAAAAGCGAATTGTGCCGTCTTTCTTTTTGACCAGCACTACAGGGGAAGCCCAGGGACTGTGTGAAGGTTGTATGACACCGCGTTGGAGCATGTCTGCAACTTGCTCAGCGATCACGCTACGCTCCGTGGCGGATACACGATACGGCCTGTGGCGTAAAGGCGCATGGTTGCCGGTGTCGATGTGATGCACAACAGTGGAAGTACGGCCTAAGCGAGATTGTTGTAGGTCGAATGACGCGCGAAAGCGGTCTAGAAGATGGACGATCTGGGCGTGCTGCGCTGGAGTGAGGTTGGGATCAATACTCTGGTAAATTGTTGAGTCACACGGCGGCGTGGGAGGAGAAACTTGAAGGGATAGAGCGTCAACCGAAGGAGAAGCCGGGTCGTCAGGCTCATCGTAAAGGAAGCTTGGTTCGATTTCGTCGGCATAACCAAGACACTCATTGCGGAGTAGCCTAGCAGGGCAAGGAAACAGGTTCGATACATAAAGTGCGCTCGCACCTTGTCGAATGGCAAGAAGGGCAAAAGGAAGCAAGAAAGGATGGCGGCGAGCAACAAGCTTAGACGGCGTGAAAAGAACTGTGGAGTCGGAAAACCCAACGCAGGAAACGGGTACAAGTGCGGCAGAGTATGGAGGAATCTCGGTGTCGGCGGTGACGAACACACGACCGTAAGTCTCATCAGTATCTTCAAAAACGTTGGTGCCGAATGCCGACAGCGTGAGTTCAGCACGGGCACAGTCTATAACGGCATGATGAGAGGACAGAAAGTCCCATCCTAAAATCATGGCATGGGAGTAGCGAGGCAGAACAACGAACTCAACATGGTATAAAGCGCCGCTTATAAGGACACGCACGGTACACTTCCCTAAAGGTTCAATCGGCGCAGCGCTTGCTGTACGTAATGAAATGGCAGAATATGGCGTCGCGACTTTTCTAAGGGTAAGACGAAGCTGGTCCGAAATCACTGATATTGCTGCTCCCGTGTCTACAAGCGCATGAACGGCAATGTCTTCTGCATAAACTTCAAGGACGTTCGCAGGAAATAAATGAGGTCTTGAGGAGTTCGCTGAGATCTCAGTTCTTGCCTCCGGAACTGCGGTCCTTAGTTTTCCCTCTCGGATAGCTTCAGGACGATGGATGAGCGGCGACAGAGAACGCCGACGGGGAGACGGAGACCGACGGGTATTGAAGGGTCGGGAAAGAGGAGACGAGGCGTCGAAGGGTTGAGCGGCAGTAGCAGAACGGGACGGAGAGTCGAAACCGTTACTGTGTGCCCTCGGAGAATCCGAAGGATACCATCCATGCCGGCGGCAAAGCCGTGCTACATGCCCAGGTAGGCCGCACGAATAACATATAGGCCGATTGTCATGGGTGCGCCATGGATTGAGAACAGCGGGCGGAGACTGTTGGAAATACTGCCGAGGTGGGCGCACGGGCTGCTGCGGCGGCCAGTAGCTGCTTGGGGGGGCAGGAGAATATGTTGCAGCCTCTTGCGGAGGTGAGGGAAAGCCGCTGGTAAGTCTGGATTGATTACCTGCAGAAGGAGGCCTTGGATTAGCGACAACGGCAGCGTACGTAAGTGGCACAGGCGTAGGAGGCGGTTGATGAGCAAGTGGTACTGCGTTAGCGACTTGTTCTTGTATCATGTGACAGAGATCTGGAGACAAGCGCGGCTCTGAGGCTGGTGCGACTGGCAGAAGAGAGAGTTGGCGCGCCACTTCTTCTCGTACAAATTGCTTGATTCTGTCGAAAATTTCAGAACTGCAAGGAGTAGAAGTGACAGCATCACTCAGAGCGGAAAGCGCGACGTCCGGAGCGAGTGCTTGGCGCGTAGAAAGCCGTTGTTTGCGCAGCTTCTCATAGCTCTGGCAAAGCGTTATGATGTCGTTGACCGTCTGAGGATTCCTTGCCAAGAGCATTTGGAAGGCGTCATCTTCTATGCCTTTCAAGATGTTCTTGACCTTGGCATCTTCGGTCATATCTGGGTCTATACGCCGGCAGATGTCAACTACATCTTCAATGTAGCTCGTGAAAGTTTCGCCCTTTTGTTGGGCACGACAGCGAAGCTGTTGTTCAGCCCGAAGTTTGCGCACAGCAGGGCGACCGAATACTTCTTGAAGTGCCGTTCGGAATGCTGCCCAGGTGGAAAAGTCAGCCTCATGGTTGCGGAACCAAAGATGGGCGACCCCGCAAAGGTAGAATGGGACGTAGCCAAGCTTGTCAGCTTCAGACCATTTGTTGTGAGCACTCACTCGGTTGTATGATGACAGCCAGTCCTCTACGTCATGATCGTCAGTGCCATTGAAGATGGGAGGATCCCGTTGGCGTGGCACACCAGGACAGACGACTGGAGGCGGTGCCATGGGTGGCGCGGTAGGACTAGTCTCCTCAGGCATGGGAGAGGTGACAGGGATCGTCCGGCTTCGGAGTTCCAGGTTGGCAATAAGTCCAGCACCTCCACCAAATGTTGCGAAGCACTTTGAGTAGTAAGCGTCCACGACTAGAACGTTGGAGCCGCGAGAGGTAGTGTAGCCGACCGAGCACCGAAACAAGGTTGTTCTTTTTCGTCGTCGTTGTCTCTCTCCTAGGCACAGCCCCACTGCTCCCTATTTTACAGTACAAAATAAATAAATAAATTGAATCTCCTGCAGTTCTTTGACATGCATCTAAATCTAAGTATACGGGTGTTTTTGCATTTCGCCCCCACTGAGGTGTGGCCACCGTGGCCAGAATATAAGTATGGTAAGGAGTGGAGAGAGAGAGAGAGAGAGCAAATGATAAATGAAAGGTAGGGAGGTTAACCAGGACTGAGCCCGGTTGGCTACCCTACACTGGGGAAAGGGAAACGGGGACGGAAAGATTAGAGAAAGAAGAGAAAGTCCACTGGGGATATCGTTCAGTCACTCAGTCCCGATTACAGACGCTGACTCAATCCTGTATCTTTCAGATATCGCAGCAGCGCTTTTGTGGCCTTTTGTAGCTGCGATATGCGAGGCCATGGTCCCAAGATCTTGTTCAAGGTGAACGGTCTTCTATCTAACTGGTTGAGGGCTGTGCAGAGATCTTGTCTTTCATTTTCAAATGATGGGCAGTAGCACAGTAGATGGTCTATAGTTTCTTCGACACCGCAGGCATTGCACTCGGCGCTATCAGCCATTCCAATCAAAAACGTATATGCATTCGTGAATGCGACGCCCAAGCGTAAGCGGCACAGCATTGTTTCCTCATTACGTGGAAGCCCTGGTAACAGCCGCAGTTGCATAGATGGATCGAGGGAATGCAATCGATGTTGAGTGAAATCAGGTGTGTGCCACTTCTCCAATGTCATACGGTGCGCTAGCTTGCCTAAGTGTTGGGCTGCGTCAGTACGCGATAAAGGTATAGAAACAAGGGTTGCTCCTTCGTGTGCTTTCTTAGCAGCGTCGTCAGCGAGGTCGTTGCCGGAGATACCGCAATTGCCAGGCAGCCACTGAAACACGACGTCGTGCCCTTTCGCAATCATGTGATGGTGAATTTCTCGTATCTCCGATACGAGTTGTTCACAGGACTCGCGACGAAGAGATGACAGAAGACATTGTAGGGCCGCCTTTGAATCACAGAATATTGCCCACCGATTAGCCGGTTGGTTGTTAATATAATCAACGGCACCTCGAAGGGCAACAAGCTCCGAACCGGTCGATGTTGTCAAGTGCGAAGTCTTGTATCGGATGCTTAGTGATCGTGATGGTACAACCACTGCCCCGGTGGAGCTGGTCTGCGTGGAAGAGCCATCCGTATATATGTGGACTCGGTCAAAGTAGAAAGTGTGCAAACAATCCAGAGCTGCTTGCTTCAAGGCCAAGGTACGCAGGTCGGTCTTCTTTCTTATCCCTGGAACCGTAAGACGCACTTGAGGTTGTTTTCAACACCACAAAGCTGAGGTTGAACGTGCTGATGGTGTGAACCCCGATGGTAGGGAGTGGAGAGTGCTGAAAGGGGTCTCGTCATGGTTGATAATATACCGACGCGGATGGATGAGGAACTCGAGAGAAATAAGTGCTTATAATCATCGGCGCAGTCCTGATAAGCTTAATAAGCACCGTTAAGACTTGATAATGGTCGCATCATGTCCTGCAAGGTCAATACAAACGGATATTGGCTGATAAGAGTAAAATCCATAGCGATAAGATCGATACTGACGTATAACGGTTGGTAAAATTCGGATCAAGTCTGATTAGGTTGATAACAGCCGGTAAGGGTTGGTGAAGACCAGATCCAGTTCGATAAAGTTTATAACAAGCGATAAAAACTGATAAGGTTCATACTGATCAGATAAAGTTTCAAAACGTTGAGACTGACACAGGACTGCTTGAAGGTGAGCAAGTGGCTCAATGTTTAGGTGGCGCACTTAGACTATTCCCAGAGGAGTTTCGGTGGAATTCTTTTAGCACATTACATTTCGGTGATTCACCTGCTGTTGTGGCAAGTGCCGCGTTGTACGCCTACTCTGCAGTGTGACAATCTTCGCGTACTATTTACTAGTGTCTTACCACGCGTAGCTTTTACTCCTTTTCGTTTTTATTTCAACTGCACCTTTCTTTATGGACTGTATTCGCCTTGGGCGATATTACTTTGCGCTAATAAACCTCTTGTTCTGTTGACAGACAGAGAGACAGACAACTAACTTTAGTTAATCCTGAGGAGCTACTGTCAGGACCTCCTAACGGGAGGCCATTGTAGCCGCTGGCCGCGCCCACGTAAAGGACAGAACGCCGTGACGCTCCGCTCTTGCCTGGGCCCTCTGGATAGCCTGGGCTTGCTTACGGAGTACCGTGCTTCTGATGGCCTCCTCCCATCCGGCTTCGCTGGAGAGGAAGTCGTTAGGCAACGCGGGACATCGCCAGAGCATGTGAGCCATTGAGCAAAAGGTTTCAGTGCAGTCGGGACAACTAGGGTCCACATCCGAGTACATCCTACTGAGGAATCCCCGCGACGGGAAAGATCCCGTCTGCAGCATTCTAAGTGTAGCTGACTGACCTCTACTGACCTTCGGGTGAGGCAGAGGATAAATTCTCCGACCAAGTTGGTAATGTTTAGTAATTTCATTAAATGTGAGGAGCGGATCGTTCTGCTGAGTCCCTTCCTGCCCCTCCGGAGCCTCCAGACCGTCACGGCGCGTGAGTTCTCGCGCACGGTCGTGGGCAAGCTCGTTGAGGTTTGGGAAGCCCTCGAGAACGTTCGTCCCCATGTGTGCGGGGAACCACGTGATATAATGAAAACCGCGGCAAGTCCTTTTCTCTAAAATAGTGGCCGCTTCTCGTGCGATGGTACCCGACTCAAAAGCTCTGATTGCGTCTCTCGAGTCAGTGTAAATGTAGGAACGCTCTGGGTCACACAAGGCCAGCGCAACCGCAATTTGCTCTGTGATACTCGCGGTGGCCGCTCTGACTGAGGCCGAAGAGCGTAGCCCCCCCCCCCCCCCCCCCGCCTGTCTATAACCGACAACGCGAACACTCTCCTGTTCCCATACTGCGCCGCATCGACAAAGACCGCGGAGTCTCTGTCATCTCTAACTTTCTTCAATATGGCTCGAGCACGGGCTTTACGTCTACCCTCGTTATGCTGCGGATGTACGTTCCGCGGGAAGGGCCTCACTAGTAGGTTGCCCTCTGTAGCAAAGCCACGGCACGCGGCCCGAACAGTTACGAAGCACAGACAGCTCGAACATAGAAGACGTTTATTTCGGGGCATGCGATAGCATTTATCCCCTGAAATGGGAAGGGAAGTGGGAGTGGAAAGAAGGAACAGAAGTACACTGCGCATGCGCAGAACTATCATGCCGAAGACACAACACTGCCCTCTCCTCAAAAATGGAACCGTTGCACTGGCTTGCCTGCCTCATTGACCGGCGCAGGACTTGCTGCGAAGCTTCGGCCGGACACAAGCTAGTTGGGAGAGGAGGGGTGTGAGGTCGAATGCTGTCATCCCCAATTTTGCCTGCATCTGGAGAATTAACTGGGGCGGCCCCTTCCAAGGAAGTGGTTGCATTGGTGACCGTGCTGGGACCTGGCGTCTGGTTGGACCCTCGACCACGAGCAGTCGTATCCGGAAACCTTGGTGATGAATCCGAGCGGCGGCGCACCTGATCGACGTGGTGCTTGACAATGGCAGTGGGAGTCTCTACGGTTACCATTCGTGCTCCGGTCGCCGATTTGACACGACCAGGTATCCACTTCTCTCCCTGTCCGTAATTGTGGAGGTACACGCTGCTGTCTGGCGGCACTGTCCAGTCGTGGCTCTCCTCAGTTGGACCTGTAACAGTCACAGGGAAGCAGGTGTTTAGACGCGATCTTATTTGATACCCGAGGAGCATCTCTGAAGGCGATTTTCCAGTCTTCAGAGGTGTTCGTCTATAATTGAGCAGTAGCCATACCAATGTCTCGTCGAAATCGCCTCCCTTTATTTTCTTAATACCTTCTTTTATCGTTCGCACCGCCCTTTCAGCAGCTCCGTTTGACTGTGGATAAAAAGGTGCCGTGCACAGATGCGTGATGTTGTTTGTTGCTGTAAATGTGGCAAATTTCTTACTCGTGAACTCTGTGCCGTTGCCCAATACTATGCTACATGGCACACCAAAACGGGTAAATATGCTCCTAAGAGTCCTTATTAAGCTTTCCACATTTGCATGCTTCATAGGAATCGCTTCGACCCATTTGGAGTGCGCGTCCACTACAACTAGAACCATCTTCCCGGTTAAGGGTCTTGCGAAGTCGATATGAATCCGAGACCACCGTTCTTCTCTCTTCCGCCAGTTTAGGGGAGGTGCAGCCGGTGGGATAGGTAAATTCGCTATGCAGTTCCTACAGTTGGCCGCGTGCTGCTCGATGTAGTGGTCAAGTCCTGGTCACCTAAACAGGGAGCGTGCCACGGCTGCCAAGTAGCAGAAACCGCTCTCTGGTGTCACTTGGTACGACGACGCGATTTCCCCAGTATATGAGGTCGTGGGCTAAGGACAATTCTAGCCTACACTCATAATAAGGCGCTAAATCGGGCTTTATGCTTGTCTTGCTTTTTGGCCAAACGCGTAGCACATAATCTAGAACCTTACGCAATGTCGAGTCGACGGCCGTTAGGTCCTTCAGTTCACGCGTTGTGACCATACCTTCATCGAAGCTTTCAAGTGTGAGGACGTAATCCGGGAGCTCACCTTCACCTCCGTCTCCGGTGGTCTGCTGTTGTAGTCTGCTTAGGGCATCCGAGTTCAGTAGTTGTTTCCCAGGAACATACTGAAGCTTTTATTTGTAGCCTCCGAGGTACAGTGCCCATCGTTGAATTCGCGCAGCCGCCATAGTCGGTGTCTGGCGGTCGGGTCTCAACAGGCTGACGAGTGGCTGATGATCCGTAACCAACGTAAATTCACGACCTAGAAGATAGTCCTGGAATTTTGTTTCACCGAAAACCAAAGCCAACGTTTCACGTTCTAACTGAGAGTAGTTCCGCTCTGCTTGGGTCAGCGTTCTTGAGCGAAAACCTATAGGTCTATTTCCGTTATTAATAGAGTGAAACAGAACTGCTCCGACCCCTAGTGACGACGCATCGCACTCTAGCTTGAGTTCCTTTGCAGGGTCAAAATGTGCAAGAATTGAAGCATTTTTCAGACGTTCTTTTGCTTCATTGAAGGCAGCCTTTTGCGGTGCGTTCCATTGCCACCGCGCATTCTTTTCCAATAATTGATACAGCGGGGCTAGGTACGTTGACATGTTTGGCAAAAATTTCGCGTAGAAAGTCAACATCCCGATAAATGACCGTACCCGCCGTGGTTGCTCAGTGGCTATGGTGTTGGGCTGCTGAGCACGAGGTCGCGGGATCGAATCCCGGCCAGGGCGGCTGCATTTCGATGGGGGCGAAATGCGAAAACACCCGTGTGCTTAGATTTAGGTGCACGGTAAAGAACCCCAGGTGGTCAAAATTTCCGGAGTCCTCCACTACGGCGTGCCTCATAATCAGAAAGTGGTTTTGGCACGTAAAACCCCAAATATTATTATTATTATAAATGACCGTAGTTCGGTCACGTTCCGCGATAAGGTGTGCGCATGATAGCTTCCACGTTGTGTTCTATTGGATGAAGGCCCTCGCCGTCAATGCGATGTCCGAGGTATATAACTGCCGGTTGTCAAAATTTACATTTGTCTTACCGTCACTTAACCCAATGATCCCGAAAACGCTCTTAAACGACTTTCAATCGCTCTCCATTATCGCCTTTCTTTTCGGACAGGATGACATCATCAAGATAGGCTTGAACTCCGGGTTAGCAACTGATAATCGTGTCGATTTTCCACTGGAAGATCCACGGTGCAGACCATATTCCGAACGGAAGACGATTATAGCAAAATAATCCTTTGTGCGTATTGATTACGCAAAGTTTGCGTGCGGCTTCGCCTAGAGGCACCTGACTGTAAGCGTCGTGCCAGTCAAGGGTGCTGAAACATTCACCGGCACTTAAAGCTGCGAACATATCGTTTACAGGAATAGGATAATGTTCGATTGCGCAAACCGGGTTCAATGTAACTTTAAGATCACCACAAATCCGCACCGAGCCATCTTTTTTTAACACCGGTACTATGGGCGTTGCCCAATCCGAATGGCTGACTGGCGATAAGATGCCAAGGGAAACGAGTCGGTCCAGCTCCAAAGCTACCTTGTCGCGTAGGGCATAAGGAAGAGATCTCGCCTTACAAATCTTTGTTATTGCTCCATCTTTGAGGTGCAGGCTTGCTGGAGGACCCTTCATTAGACCGAGTTGCGTGGTAAAGATGTCCTGGTAGTCTGTGAAAGTGGCCTATACCTTCCAGGTGTCCATCTCGCTCGTTGCTTTGGCTATTGTGTACCCGTATTTAATAAACATTATGATGAACGCATTACAATACACAAATGTGTAACATAATTCAGAAAGACTTTGATGGACCCACTGGATTAACACAATGAACCACTCATTGCACTTTCCATGAGGGTGATCTTGCAAAGCTCGATGTGTGGCATTCCAAATAAACAATGTGATAAACCCAAGCCAAACGTTTGCATAGCCTCATTAAGAATTACAGACATAGCGAGTAATATAGAAAGACTTGAATAAACCATTGGAATTAACCCAGTGATAAACAACGGGGCCGCACATTTCAGCTTCGCTGGTTTACCATCTGTACAGGGTGCATGGGCAGTAATTTTTTCTGTTATTGTTTGTTAAGTATTGTATAATGTTGTGCCAGTAAAACACGTTGGGCTAGTTGGTGCAATGCATTGGCACTGCTTTTTTTCCTGGTTTTTTCTGAATGTTGTGCCCTTCTTCCCTTTGTAACAACTATTTCATTCCCCGTCGCATAATACTCCAACCTTGCAGCCGGCGAGGTAAATAAATAAATAAGTACATAAGGACGTCATTCGTTCATCTGCATACACCTCACACTATTCCTTGCTCAACAAACGTCACTGTGTTGATGTCTCGCAGCGTGCATCTACATTAACTGCCGTTTGCTTTTCCGTATAGTTTGTGAACACTGCAATGCATAAAGATTACCTGACATTAGGGTTGTGACCTATGTGGTGCATAAGCAAACTTTGCAAAAGATGACTTGTTGGATTGTTGAAAATAAGACAAATTGTATATATCGCAGTTACTTTAACAGCATTTAATTGATCCCTTGACAAAAACTTCACTTCGAATAGATGCCAACATGAACACTGAGTCTGCAGTTTTTTTTGCTTATTAATATAGTCGTTACTGCATGGCCACATTGTAGATTTTAAAGCAAAGTTAAATAAATCTGTTTGTTGCAATATAACAATATGCGTAGCAATAACAATATGCGTAACAATATGCAACAATTGCAACACCAGAACGTGATACAAACATGCACAGTATAGGATGCAGACAATGCTCAGGAGAAACTCCAGAATGTTTGCATCCTGATACTTATGAAAGTGAAGAGTTTCATTCCATGGCTGTCAGTGAGAGGGAGAAAGAAAACTTAATTGTGTTCGTGAAACAACAACGTATTGATAAGCTTAGAGATATAGTCACTGCTTAACACTTTCGAAATTATTAACTATAGCTTGGTATCGACATTGGAGCAGCCTTTCGCCAGCAAGAAAAGGAATCAGTTTTC
Organism: Dermacentor andersoni; assembly: GCF_023375885.2. NCBI lineage: Eukaryota > Metazoa > Arthropoda > Arachnida > Ixodida > Ixodidae > Dermacentor > Dermacentor andersoni. The sequence goes on along the minus strand of NC_092824.1, from coordinate 31,391,660 downwards.
CATCTCTGAACATTGAATTGCAGGCAATGCAAGCAGGTATAGAATTCTGCCAATATGATGTGTTTATCAATACAAAATTGGAATAAACATTGAGACTTGCATTTCTACTTTCTCTGGCTGAGCAATCTAGTTTGAAATGACTCCCATAAGCATGTCGGAACAATGTTGATTTAATACAGCTTAATGATGACTAGCTTAAGAAGTCTGAATGATTGCTATAAATTGCCGTGAAGAAACTATAATATTTAATAACAATAATAATGTAATAATACTATTTCTTTCCACGAAACAGGCTAACCGTGAGTGGCGTGCGAGGATGAGCAGACAGCTGAAAAATTCTACGTCGAGTGCACCTGCCGTGGGCCTACGATACTGCATTATAAATAGCGCTTATTGGTATGGTCTTCTTGTTAGAAGTTCCGAATATACTATCAGCGTGACACACAGGACAACAAAGTGGACGAGAAGCGTGTGTACTAGATTGCTATGTTACAACGTACAGGTTTCGGCAAAAGTGACGGTAACTGCTCGATACATTTGATGCCTCGGATATTGCGCCTTTAGAGATATTTAGAGAGGGCTCCCATATATATATTCGCAGTGCAAGCACAGCGATGGACGAACCAGGCTGACGCTAAGGTTGAGTTTCACAACACAATTTTCACTCCACGTCATAATCACACAGATAATTTTAGGCTTAGTTCAGGGGCACACGTGGGCTTTCGGGTTAGTGCTTCTTGTTGCGTTTGGTGTAAGAATATGGCTAGGAGCAGGCACCATATGTGCGCAATCACGGGCAATATACACGCATCATTTCTCCAGAAGCTGATGCCGAGCACGGGTAGCGTGAGGATCTTGTTGGCCTGACACGACGACTTCGTGGCAGCCGAATTCCGAATACTGCATACGCGGTGACGGTAGCTATATAAACTTCTTGATAGGTCATATTGTAGGTTGTTGTAGCGCAGGCAGAACGACACGGTCATAGAAGGTAGATGAGACAACCAAGACAACACAAAGCGCTTTACGTGCCCCATGTCGAACTGAACTACAGAAACTGCCGTCGCGCATTCCAAGACAAATCCTAACTAACGTATTTAAATTAGTAAACGTACATATTATTTGCTTCTAATCGAGAGAAGTCAATAATATTATAATGTAAACGTTTTGTTCATTACAATAAAATTATTATGCAGCGTGTGCCACGAAACCTGGTAGTAAGCTACCCTGGGCGTCGCACCCGTCGCATTGTTGAAATCGCAATCATGTGAAACGAGCCCTCTGAAAATCGCATTGCGACGCGCGCGACAGCACCGATTTTCGTCGTTCCAGTCGCAGCATGTGAAACAGCCCTAACACGGACGCACGGCAACCAAGATTTCGAGATAATACAACGAGAGTATCTTACGTGGGAGGATGCTCACAAAGACTCGTTGCGCATCATTGCAATCGCAAGGGAAATACGGTACGATGAAGATACGAATTAGGTGAAAAATCATAAAAATGAAACACGACATAGACTAGTCAACATGTTTTATTCGAATCATTTGAACATCCATGCCCGTCGACCTTCTCTTCTTTATCGTCAACACTTGACAATTTCCTTTTTGTTCTACAATCTTTTCGTGAGAAGAGATGTGGTCACCCGGCATGTATTTGTTCCGACGGTGATATTCAATGACCCTTGTAATTACGAGGCACTGAAATTTTTACGCTACTCGCCGTGGTTGCATGGCGACTGTGGTGTTGCGCAGCTCAGTTCGACGTCAAGGGATCAAATCCCGGCATCGGCGGGCACATTTCGATGGGGGCGAATTGAAAAAAAAAACCACCCGTGTACTTAGATTCAGGTTCAGGTTAAAGAAACAATAGCGGTCAGAATAGCGGTCAGTCCCCTTCTACGACAAGCCACTTTATTAGCCCTTGTGGCGCATAAAATCTCATAATTTAATTATTTTTTGCTTACCTTTCATTGTTCAGTCACGCACTCGAACAAAGCCTTGCATGCATCTGTTCAGACGGCAATGTTTGCTGCGGCTGGTAAAAACCGGGAATCCCGGTTTTTTTTCTTGCATCTTTCAATCAGAGGCGATGCGTTTCATGGGCATGTATGTGTTCGGATGATAATGTTTGGTGTTGCTGAATAAAACTAGGCATTCCTCTTTTGTTTTTAAAACCTTCACTAGGGACCGATATGCTTATCTAATACATTTGAATGTTGGATGTCTTCGATAACAACCAGGAGCCTCAGTTTTACTCTTCAGTCTTTCACACGCGGCATATGCGCTTATCTGGCATGTGTATGTTCATGCGGTAATGGTGGATGCCCTTGTTAACAATCCACTATCTCCATTTTATTCTTCAGTCTTTTAATTGGTGCCGATGGACTGGACTGCTTAGGCATGTATTTGTTCGGGTGGCAATGTTCATGGTTGCTGGTACCAAACAGGTATCACGGTTTTATCCTTAATTGTTTCAGTAAAGACAGATGTAGGGCATGTAGGTGTATATTCAAACAGATATGCTTAACTGAAAGTACATGTTCAGATGGTAACGTCAACTTTCCGTGGTAACAACCCCGCACCTCGGCTTTATTGTTCGATCTTGCACATGGGAAATTATGCTTATGTACATGTTTTGGTATAGTAACGTTCGGTGTGCCTGGTAACAACCATTTGTCTGAGTGTTATTATTCAGCTCGAGCGACTAGGTTTCTGTGGCATGCGTATTATACGGCCGGTTATGTTTGATGTCCTTGGAAACAACAAGGTACTCTTGTTTAGTGTTTCATGTGCAAGAGATAGGCTTACCCGTTGAGATTGTGTTCGGAAGGTAATGTTCAGTCTCCTTAGTTACAACCAGGTACTGTGGTTTTATTCTTGAAATTTTCACTTTGAACACATATACCTTTCTGATATATATCTGTTCAGACGGCAATGTCTTGTGCCACTGGTAACAACCAGCTACCCCTGACGTATTCGTTATTCTTTCACTTCTATGAAATATGCCAATTGGCATATACGTCTTTGTTAGATAATGCTATCCCGTGTGTGCCGGATAGAGACATGGAAAAGCAAAATAAACACGCGAAGCTGAGAAAATGGTATTTTGGCATCCCCTATCCTTCTCTTCTACCAATGATAAACATTTTGACATTTAGAATAACAATAAAACCTTTAGTTGCTTTTACTTAATTATATGTAAGGGACCAAAACGTTCGCTGAAGTGTTCTGAACAAGACTTTCAGCAACGTGCATTTGGTAACATTCCTGAAGAATAACTCGTCTTTTTTGTTTAACTTGGAGCATGTTACCTCGGCAACCCGTAAGCGATGCCATGTGATTTAGGGAATATTCTCGTGAATTGCGCTTAGGAGTCATGTAGTATATTTTAAGGGAAGGGGGAGGGGTACACGCAATGGCTCATTTTTTTAATCTTCTATTGCGCATAAGGCTCACATGCAGTACACCATAAGTGGGTGTTTTTCTTTTTCGTCCAGAACCTGCTTTGCTACCACCTGGTGGAGCGAATCCTTTGGAGCGAGCTGTTCACCAAGGTGGGGAAACTCCAGGAAAACTACCCCCTCGAACATGTCCTCGTGGGGGAGAACACCCTGCAGGACATCTTCTTGAACTTCGCCAAAGAACAAGGAAGCCTCCGTGTTGTGGCTGTTGATTCAGCATCCAGCGTTGGTTCAGCATCCAGTAGCACAAGATCTACAAGGGCGCCTTCGACGGCTACGTCATCTTGAACGTACACCCAACTAAGGCTTCAGCAAATTGCTTGACGGGCGGAGCAATAACAGCTTTCATGACATCAAATGCTTTGAGCTCAATATTTTATTTTGCTGTTTATGACGGCTGTTCCTCGAAGCCTCACTTAAGCATGGACTAGAAAAGGAAGAATACAGAAGCAGGGGGGTTTAGCCTTAATGTGGCCTCCATTATGTGCAGAAGTTCAAAGGAAAACTTATGGTAATCTTTTTATTCCTGCCATTTATGTGTCTGTAGCAGTAGCAACGTTTGTGATTCCAAAACTCACAAGAAGAACATCGCTAACGTCTATTTATCTTAAACAAGGACTAAGGTCGCATTTATGAACAGATAAAACTGAATAACAAATAACATGTTTCCTCTACAATAAAACCAAGAAGCTGAATCTATTCTCAACGTGTGCACACATACGGAAGATGTAATCAGAGCTTTGATATCCGCCACGACGACTTGCATAATACTGACACCATCTAGATATAAATTTACGGCTGCAACACACCAGAACCGGTTCATAAAGTGCAAGCACAGAGACTTTGCACATTCCTACCATTAAATCAATAACTAAACTAGTAGGTGAGCAGAGCGAGAACAAGGTGAAAGCAGGAGCCAACGTTTCGACAAGTGGACTTTTCTTTTTCAAGGCACCATATGCTTTCTTCGCCCCAGTGTATATAGGTAGGGTTCTTCATAGGGAAGAGCGGCTAAGGCGGGTGGGTGCGGCATTCAGCGAAATTGTGTTAGCGGCGAGGATGTAGAATTCAAAATCAAGGACTGCTGCGCACAAGGCCGGTGACACGGCAGTCTATCAGTCGCGTGTCAACGGCGGTGTGTCAGCCAGCGTGTCAACTGCGTGCATAGCACCCCTCTACTACCTGTTTCGCTTGTGGTCATGGGCTATCGTCTCCCTGAAAGAGATAACAGAACGAGTGGCAGAAACCATCGCTCTTGAAAAAATTATCAAATAAAATACTAAAATTGAATAAATATATAAAAGGAAAAACGAAAATAAAGGATGGAAAGCCACTAAGCAACCAAACTACGAAAGAAAATACAGAGAATCATACCTCGTCCATAAGTTCAAGGCATTAAAACCAATAAGCATAAACGTTACAAAGGGAGCTTTAGAATCTCTTCGCTAGGCTGAATTTCAAGCTATAGGCAACAAGACTTAGTTTGGTTGCTTAGTGCCTTTTCTTACTTTCTTTCCTTTTTTAAAATTTATTTATTATTATTTCCGCAGTACTCCTTTATTCTCAATTCTAAACCCTCGCCACTAACACACTTTCCCTCTTTGCCGCATACACCCACCTTACCCGCTCTCCCCTTTAGAAGAACCCTACCTACATATACTGCGAAGAGAAAATCGTATGTCGCCTTGAAAAAGACAAGTCCTCTTGTCGGAACATTGGCTCCCGCTTCGATCTTGTTCTCGTTTTGCTCATCGTCTTGAATTTCCATCTCCCGCTTTCCCCCTGCCTTTCCTGAGGTAGTAAATGAAATATGAACAAGACTGTGACCACCTGTGCACTTCCTTCTAACTGTGCGCAAATCGTGTTTTCTACCGCAACAAGGAAGGCTATAGACTAAGTGTCTCTTCAAGTACATGCGTTTCTTCAGGCGCTATTAAAAAAATTATCTGTCTTGTGTAAATAATATTCGTCACGAAAACAAGGGTGTGTGTGCACAAACCCTTAAAGGGCGTGTAGGGAAATCGCTGATTCGATCTAAGCCATTTCTCACAAATTCAGCTGGCTCTATAAATATGCAACTGTAAATTGCCCACACTATACATAACAAAAAAAAAAGTAATCGGTCATCTTCATCATCATCATCATCAGCCAAGTTACGCCCACTGCAGGGCAAAGGCCTCTCCCATACTTCTCCAACTACCCCGGTCATGTACTAATTGTGGCCATGTTGTCCCTGCAAACGTCTTAATGTCATCTGCCCACCTAACTTTCTGCCGCCCCCTGCTACGCTTCCCTTCTCTTGGAATCCAGTCCGTAGCTCTTAGTGACCATCGGTTATCTTCCCTCCTCATTACATGTCCGGCCCATGCCCATTTCTTTTTCTTGATTTCAACTAAGATGTCGTTTACCCGCGTTTGTTGCCTCACCCAATGTGCTCTTTTCTTATCCCTTAACGTTACACCCATCATTCTTCTTTCCATAGCTCGTTGCGTCGTTCTCAATTTCAGCAAAACCCTTTTCGTAAGCCTCCAGGTTTCTGCCCCATATGTGAGTACTGGTAACACACAGCTGTTGTACACTTTCCTTTTGAGGGATAGTGGCAACCTACTGTTCATGATTTGAGAATGCCTGCCAAACGCACCCCAACCCATTCTTATTCTTCTGGTTATTTCAGTCTCATGATCCGGATCCGGGGTCACTACCTGCCCTAAGTAGATGTATTCCCTTACCACTTCCAGTGTTTCGCTACCTATCGTAAACTGCTGTTCTCTTCCGAGACTGTTAAACAGTACTTTCGTTTTCTGCAGATTAATTTTCAGACCCACCCTTCTGCTTTGCCTCTCCAGGTCAGTGAGCATGCATTGCAATTGGTCTCCTGAGTTACTAAGCAAGGCAATATCATCAGCGAATCGCAAGTTGCTAAGGTATTCTCCATCAAATTTATCCCCAATTCTTCCCACTCCAGGCCTCTGAATACCTCCTGTAAACATGCTGTGAATAGCATTGGAGATATCGTATCTCCCTGTCTGACGCCTTTCTTTATAGGGATTTTGTTGCTTTCTTTGTGGAGGACTACGGTGGCTGTGGAGCCGCTATAGATATCTTCCAGTATTTTTACATATGGCTCATCTACACCCTGATTCCGTAATGCCTCCATGACTGCTGAGCTTTCGACTGAATCAAACGCTTTCTCGTAATCAATGAAAGCTATATATAAGGGTTGGTTATATTCTGCACATTTCTCTATCACTTGATTGATAGTGTGAATATGGTCTATTGTTGAGTAGCCTTTACGGAATCCTGCCTGGTCCTTTGGTTGACAGAAGTCTAAGGTGTTCCTGATTCTATTTGCGATTACCTTAGTAAATACTTTGTAGGCAATGGACAGTAAGCTGATCGGTCTATAATTTTTCAAGTCTTTGGCGTCCCCTTTCTTATGGATTAGGATTATGTTAGCGTTCTTCCAAGATTCCGGTACGCTCGAGGTTATGAGGCATTGCGTATACAGGGTGGCCAGTTTCTCTAGAACAATCTGACCACCATCCTTCAACAAATCTGCTGTTACCTGATCCTCCCCAGCTGCCTTCCCCCTTTGCATAGCTCCTAAGGCTTTCTTTACTTCTTCTGGCGTTACCTGTGGGATTTCGAATTCCTCTAGGCTATTCTCTCGTCCACTATCGTCGTGGGTGTCACTAGTACTGTATAAATCTCTATAGAACTCCTCAGCCACTTGAACTATCTCGTCCATATTAGTAACGATATTGCCGGCTTTGTCTCTTAACGCACACATCTGATTCTTGCCTATTCCTAGTTTCTTCTTCACTGTTTTTAGGCTTCCTCCGTTCCTGAGAGCCTGTTCAATTCTATCCATATTATAGTTCCTGATGTCCGCTGTCTTACGCTTGTTGATTAACTTAGAAAGTTCTGCCAGTTCTATTCTAGCTGTAGGATTAGAGGCTTTCATACATTGGCGTTTCTTGATCAGATCTTTCGTCTCCTGCGATAGCTTACTGGTTTCCTGTCTAACGGCGTTACCACCGACTTCTATTGCGCACTCCTTAATGATGCCCATGAGAATGTCGTTCATTGCTTCAACACTAAGGTCCTCTTCCTGAGTTAAAGCCGAATACCTGTTCTGTAGTTTGATCCGGAATTCCTCTAGTTTCCCTCTTACCGCTAACTCATTGATTGGCTTCTTGTGTACCAGTTTATTTCGTTCCCACCTCAAGTCTAGGCTAATTCGAGTTCTTACCATCCTGTGGTCACTGCAGCGTACCTTGCCGAGCACGTCTACATCTTGAATGATGCCAGGGTTCGCGCAGAGTATGAAGTCGATTTCATTTCTAGTCTCACCATTCGGGCTCCTCCACGTCCACTTTCGGCTAACCCGCTTGCGGAAAAAGGTATTCATTATACGCATATTATTCTGTTCTGCAAACTCTACTAATAATTCTCCTCTGCTATTCCTAGAGCCTATGCCATATTCCCCCACTGACTTGTCTCCGGCCTGCTTCTTGCTTACCCTGGCATTGAAGTCGCCCATCAGTATAGTGTATTTTGTTTTGACTTTACCCATCGCCGATTCTACGTCTTCATAAAAGCTTTCGACTTCCTGGTCATCATGACTAGATGTAGGAGCGTAGACCTGTACCACCTTCATTTTGTACTTCTTATTAAGTTTCACAACAAGGCATGCCACCCTCTCGTTAATGCTATAGAATTCCCGTATGTTACCAGCTATTTCCTTATTAATCAGGAATCCGACTCCTAGTTCTCGTCTCTCCGCTAAGCCCCGGTAACACAGTACATGCCCGCTTTTTAGCACTGTATATGCTTCTTTTGTCCTCCTAACCTCACTGAGCCCTACTATATCCCATTTACTACCCTCTAATTCCTCCAATAACACTGCTAGACTCGCCTCACTAGATAGCGTTCTAACGTTAAACGTTGCCAGGTTCAGATTCCAATGGCGGCCTGTCCGGAGCCAGGTATTCTTAGCACCCTCTGCAGCGTCAGAGATCTGACCGCCGCCGTGGTCAGTTGCTTCGCGGCTGCTGGGGACTGAGGGCCGGGGTTCGATTGTTGTATTCATATAGGAGGTTGTGGCCAAGTACTGCACCAGGGTGGCCAATCCTGCTCTGGTGAGAGAGTGCGTTACCGGTTCTGGCCACCGGGATCAGGCCGCACTCCAGGCCTGTTTGTGCAATTTTCTCAACACACGGTTTTTTTTTTTGTATTTTCCGGTGGAGAATAGCGCGGCACCGGGATTTGAATCACGGTCCTCTTGCACTGGAGACGGATACTCTACCGTCCCCGTAGGAGTTAAATTAAAAATTAATTTATGGGGTTTTACGTGACAAAACCACTTTCTGATTATGCACGCCGTAGTGGAGGACTCCGAAAATTTCGACCACCTGGGGTTCTTTAACGTGCACCTAATTCTAAGTACACGGGTGTTTTCGCATTTCGCCCCCATCGAAATGCGGCCGCCGTGGTCGGGGTCCGATCCCGCGACCTCGTGCTCAGCAGTCTAACACCATAACCACTGAGCAACCACGGCGGGTCCCGCAGGAGTTGTACGCCTCATTTAACCTGCAGTGGTGCCCTACTTGGTCAGTCAAGGTGGACCAATCTGAGCTCGGTTATACCGCATGGATGGCACTCGGCTAGAGAACCTGGTATTTATGACCTGCACATGTGAGTGTGAGGCCATACATATTTGAAGATATATATCTTTCTTTCTTTTTTTTTTTTTAGGAGGGTTCCCGTACAGTGATAAAATAAAGGAAAAGACATTAAAAGAAAGAAAAAAAAAGAAAGAAAAAAGGGGCGGAAAAAGAAAAGGAACATAACAGGTGATTTGAACTCGTGACCCTTCGATGTTGCCCGGAAAGATAGCTCAGTCGGTTGGTTCGTCAGGCCCCAGGCTAATTTCAAGCGCCACAGCTCCTGCTCCGAGCCTCACACTTACGTGGAAAGAGACTCATGTTGTCCGCGATAGTCGGTTGGAAGGTATATTTTCTTTGAAATATGGCTGCTCGAGGAGAAGAGCGAACTCGAGCGGCTTTAGAGGCTAGGAAAACTGCCTTAAAATATTTAGACTTGAGGGAAAGCTTCGTTAACAAACTATAACACGGCAATCAGCACTCGAATACGACGAGAGAAATTACTGAGACGTGGAAAATTCCCTTGAAATAAATCTGGTTTGCTAGACAAATGCTTGTATGTATTGAACCTCTTAAAAGATGAGGGGTGAAATATGCGCTCACCGAGAGGGCATCTTCAGCACGAGACATCCACAAGGCACCTTACAGAGATGTGGAGAGCTTCGCGGCCGGAACGAAGCCTCCCTTCTCCGCCGGCCAAGAGGGGGAAACGCGCTTTCCGATCGCTCAAGGTTGCGCGGACAAAGCATAACTCTAGCGTCTAGGAAAAGCTTAACCAGGTGCGATGGCGGCACGCATAGCGTGGGAAGCTAGCCGCCAGAATAACTATACCAAGGGCTGCTGCTGATGAGGGCGAAATACCTTCGTGTAATTATAATAACCCTAATAGGACTACTTTCGAAAAAAAAAAAAAGGGAACGGCCCAGAGGGCTATGCTATGAGAGCTATGACTGATAGTTTTCTATATATATATATATATATATATATTCATCTCATCTATGGGATCGCATGCGCGCGCTGTTTCTTTGTCTCTGCGTGTAGTACAGTTAGAGAGCCAGTTTAAGGGCGGAGAAGAAGAAAGAAGAGAAAAGCAAAAACTGCAGCGCCGTGGTTTTAAAGCGCACCCGTGGTAGAGAAACGGAATGCGATATAAGCGTGCGTAGCCATGATACGCACACGACAAACTGCCTTAAAATATTTAGACTTGAGGGAAAGCTTCGTTAGCAAACGATAGCAAGGCAATCAGCACTCGAATATAATTATAACTCTAATAATAATTGTAAATATTCATCTCATCTATGGGATCTAATGCGCGCGCTGTTTCTTTGTCTCTGCGTGTAGTACAGTTAGAGAGCCAGTTTAAGGGCGGAGAAGAAGAAAGAAGAGAAAAGCAAAAACTGCAGCGCCGTGGTTTTAAAGCGCACCCGCGGTAGAGAAACGGAATGCGATATAAGCGTGCGTAGCCATGATACGCACACGAAAAACTGCCTTAAAATATTTAGACTTGAGGGAAAGCTTCGTTAGCAAACGATAGCACGGCAATCAGCACTCGAATATAATTATAACTCTAATAATAATTGTAAATATTCATCTCATCTATGGGATCTAATGCGCGCGCTGTTTCTTTGTGTCTGCGTGTAGTACAGTTAGAGAGCCAGTTTAAGGGCAGAGAAGAAGAAAGAAGAGAAAAGCAAAAACTGCAGCGCCGTGGTTTTCGGTCATCGGTCATCTATGGTGTTACAAAGCACTATTTAGGCGAACCATTCTAATGCCGCCCCGTCGAGGCTTCAACTCGGCGTGCAAGATAATGCGGTCGCTTCGATACAATAAAAAGAAAACATTATAAATATTCTTCACGCAAGGTGCCACAGATTCCTTTGACTGGCCCGCTTCTTCCTCATACGGAGATAATTTTGGTGCAGACGCCATCTACACCTATTGCAGTATCAACGGTTATGGTCTCGTTCTAATAGACGTTTCAGTTGGCGATGTTGTCCTTCGCCATCCGTCGAAGCTGTTGCCTGGAATGAGTAAACTTTATTTTCAGCGTCCAAGCAATATTATGACGTCGCCGTTAACACAACCTTTAATACGCCCCGAAGGTGTGGCGGACCGATCATATTCAAGGCGCTTATCTATGTCAAGATGAGTCCCCACAGGGGTTTGAGCCGTAGAAAACAATGTAATGATGATCATGTGCAGACGATGATGTGTCTAAGAAATGTCCGCACTAATTTCCCCCCGCAACATAAAGAAGCAAAGAACGCCTTGTGAAAGGATTTATATGAGAAACGTGGACAATCTTGGCCGCGCGACAGCGGAGGTAAGTTGGAACAAGAGGTGGGACGCGATAATTGACGTGAGAAGCCTGCTCCGAAACAGTGTATGGGCCTACGAACCGAAACTGAAACTAGTCGCAAAAGCCAGGAGTGCGAACTGGTGTTCGGAGGAGCACTTCGTCGCCAGGGTGGAAGAAGAATGCGCGATGAGATGCGTCATAGTGGTTCTTGCGGTCCTGTAGCCTTGCTTCAGTGTTGATGCGGGTAAGCTGGTGACATTGCAGGAGGCGGGATCTATATTGTTCACAAGAGCATGCAGCTGGAATGAAAGATGGTGAAACAATGAAGGATACGTGAAGAAAATAAGAGGGCAAATGGTCTTATACAAAGAAGAATGGCGAGTAACCACTTGCACGTCGTACGCCAGTATTAAACGCAAAAGTCGCGAATGGCAAACTTGCTTCCCAGTTGATTTGGTCCGATTGAATGCACACGGCTATCATGTCGGAGAGCGTGCGATGAGAGTGCTCAGTCAGGCCGTTGGTATGAGGGTGGTAATTGGAGGCTCTCTTGTTGGCGCAGGGTAGCGGGCGATGGGTGAAGCTTGACCACGCATAGCAAGTAGGCCCAGGACGTAGACAGGAGAAGATGATCAGAATGAACTGATTACGGAAATGCTTCTCCAGGTTATAAGCACCTGGTATTTACCAGGCGTAGCGAATTGGGGAAAAATAGGATGGGTGAGTGCCGCATTCTGGCAGTGGTGCCGCACCCAAATTAGGCCGGTGACGTTGGGGCGTTTCTATGCAGCGCTGAGTATGCCGATAGTGGCCGCTTTGGTCTTCATTGGAAGATTAGCTCACCTTTCTCTGTGACACATGCTCGCGAAAGCACTTCGCTACCATTTTTACAGCGAACAATCGCTATCGTGGCTATACCCACGCCGACAGTATCACACAAAACGGCACCATGCGTTTGCGATGCCAGTTTGTTTGTTTGACGTCTGCTGCCTACACTCATCGAAACCGCAGTATAAAATGTGCAGTTTTCATGATACGCTACAGCTATAAAAATGGCTTCGTGCTGGTAGATGGAGCTACGCCTATACACTAAGTGTACAAATGGCGACTTCCTGCATTAACTACATTTGTGCAGCCAGTGTAGGTAAAAAATAGCCGCATTGACTTAAAGAAGTGCCAAATTTATTCAATAGAGCGATCAATTACAGCTGACGTCGGAACGGCAATTGCGGAGGGAGTGTCATTCGCTCTGTTTGCACGCACAGGGTTCTGGGAGGCAGCAGGGAGGTAGACGGAGTGTAAATGCGTGTGCACATCTTGAAAGCGCGTGCGTGTGTACTTCAGTTTGTGTGCGCACACGTTCTTGTGCCTACCTATTTCAACCAGCGTGCGCAAGAGTGCATGTATTCGATTGCGAGCATGCGCGCATTTCATTGTGTATGCGTGTATACATGTTTGTGCGGGCTTATATTCATCGGCATGTGTAAATGTGTATAGGGGCGAACGTGTGATCTGTGTGTCTTTGTATGCGTGTGTGTGTGTGAGAGAGAGAGAGTGAGAAAGTGGTGTATGTGGTGTTCGTGTGTAAACGCGTGTGTGAAGGTGGGAGCATTTCGTCCTTGCATCTACCTTCAGAGACAAATGGGATAAAATGTTTGGGTTTTTACATGCAAAACCACGACTGATTATGAGGCACGCCTTAGTGGGAGACTATGGCATATTTTCGATAACGTGGGGTTCTTTAACGTGCATCAAAATCTAAGCACACGGGTGTTTATGCATTTGGCCGCCATCAAAATGCAGCCCCAGGGGCTAGGATTTAATCCCATGACTTCATGCTTAGCAGCCCCAACCCCATAGCCACTAAGAAACCACGGCGCGGATGTATAGTTGATTTAAACCCGTATTTATACCCACAGTGACAAGAACGGCTGTCACTGCCCATATAGCATTATGTCTTTCTGGGAGTGAAGTCAGCACATAAAGGAAAGCATTTAAGAGCCAATCGACAATGTGTAGGTGGATGATCAGCTAAGCTGTAACACCACACAGGGTTAGACAAGGGGACATGTATTTATTTTCCTCATTTGGTAATGGTAGTCACGATAGCTTTGTGATTACTGTGAGATTCACGGACTAGTTAGGTTACAAACTTAGAGGGAATATTGCCCAAAGTTAAATCTATACACGACTATTGTTGCATGGCGGGGCGCTTTGGATTGGTGTGCCTTGTCAAACCGAACTCTTCTTGAACAAACTCGCTCAACTATTTCTTGTCTGGTTTTTAATTGCCCACATTGAAGTCTCCAATGGTGATCACAGGAGTAGTAGGACCACAGCTAACCCATGCAGAGTGCGTAGCCATGAACTTATCAATGTCACACTTGGGTGTGCCTGGATACATATACGCACTGTATGTTACAAAGCCGTTTCTCGCTTATACGGCTCACACATCGCCGGAGTCCACTGCACTGTTCTCTTGGGAGTCAAGGGTGTATGGTTGTACATACGTTTTCTCTTCAGCATATATGGCAAAGCCACCTGCTCGTGAGTTCATGTGCTGTTCACAAACCATTCCTGCGTATCCGCCGACTTGAAACAATGCATCTTTTTTCATATGAACCTTTATTCAATAAAACATTAATTTATTTATTTATTTGAACCTCAAGGGTCCCTGGCGGGACACTACATGAGGGGTGGGCGCAAGAACGGCGGTTACCAATGAATCTTACATGAGAATCATGATGAGGACTTGGCTTCCTCGATGGCAGTCTTGAAATGGGCTGGATCAGGGATTAGTGCTAAGGCGCAGGGAAGGTCATTCCAGTCGCGAGCTGTGTGGACAAAAAATTATTTCTGAAACGTAGTTCTTCGGGAACGATGCGGGATGACGCTGTTTGGATTGCCTGTGCGGGCTCTTCGACGTACTGGTAGGATGAGCTTGCTGTCACGGGGCGAACAATGGAAAAACCTGTGATTAAGGAAGAAGGAAGTTTTAGTTGCAACTTCAGGGCGGATATACTAGAGTATCGCGAGTAGTTTGAAAGAATAAAGCGAGTGGCACAATTTTGAACAGATTCAAGGGCTGAGATAAGGTTAGACTGATGGGGGTCAAATATTGCGCAAGCATATTCAAGTTTAGGTCGCACAAATGTTTTATAAGCTAGTAATTTTAAGGAACAAGGTGTCATGCGCAGGTTACGACGGAGATACCCAACTGCTCGATTAGATGAATTTATTACGTGGTTAATACGGCAAGACCATGATAAGTCACTAGCAAGGTTAATGCCAAGATACTTAAAAGAATTAATGGAAATAATGGCAGTATCGTTAATTTTATAAGTAGGCGGAGTATAATTTCAGTGGCGGGTAAAAGAATTTTGTACGGTCTTTGTAGTATTTAGAGACATTAGCCACCTAGTGCACCACTGCTGTATGTTATCCAGGTCATTTTGGAGGATGTAAGCATCCTCGGCGTTAGTTATGGGGCGGTAGAGTACGCAATCATCCGCGATAAGGCGTATACTAGATGTTACTGTGGAAGGCAAGTCGTTAGTGTATATTAGAAAAAGCAAGGGGCCAAGAACTGTGCCTTGAAGTACTCCTGAAAGAACGTGTGAGTAAGATGATGAGAAGGCATTAGCGGAAACAAATTGCATGCGGTCAGTTAAAAAGGTTCGAATCCAGTTAAAGACACTAGGGTGAATGTTTAACCGGGACATTTTAAGTAAAAGGCGGGAATTGGGTACTTTATCGAAAACTTTCTCGAAATCTACAAATAGCGCATCAGTTGTGATATTGCGGTCAAGATAGAAATGAATGTCATGCACGAACAAAGCTAATTGGGTTTCGCACGAATGGTCTTTCTGGAATCCCTGTTGGTTTGGATGAAAGAAGTTGACCGATGTTAGAAATGTGGCAACATTAGAGTAAATGACGTGTTACATGATCTTAGAGCATACACTGGTTAGCGAAATGGGTTGGTAATTACCTGGGGATGATCGGTCACCTTTCTTGAAAACTGTAATGACCTTCCCAATTCGCCAGTCATGTGGAACTGAGCTTGTATCAAGCGACTGTTGAAAATAAGGGAAAGAATAAGACTGCAAACATGTTTAGTGTTCTTTAAGACTTTGGAATTAATTCCATCGATACCGCAGGAAGATGAAAATTTTAGCGAGTCGATAATATTAACAATACCATGTGCGTTGAAAGTGATGCCGTCCATTGGTGGATGCGGCAGAGGCGCAGGATCAGTGAAGTCACGAGTTGTTTCATTAGTAAAAACTGAAGAGAATGCATGGTTCAAGACATGGGCTATGTTGGATACCCCTACTGGTGAGCCAGTGCTGTCAATGAGAAAAATAGTAGTATCAATATCAGGAATGATTGTTTTCCAGAAGCGTTTAGCGTTGCTTTGTAGCATTTTAGGGAGGGTAGTGGAAAAAACCGGAGCTTAGTTTGGGTAGCGAGATCGGAATGTCGCTTGGTAGTGGTGTGGTAGTTGTTCCAGACACATATGGTGTTAGATAACTTGGCAGAACGGAAAAGGCACTTTTTGTTATTATTTAAACGCTTTAGTGTAAAATTAAACCACGGAGAACGTTTTCGCTCTGTTTTGCTGATGGTAGGGATGTAAAGTCGAATCAAACGCAGTATTTCTGACTTGAAGAGAGACCAGTTTGACTCGGCATAACGTAAGTGGTAGGTAGAAGCAAAATGTTTATAGAAAACAAGAAGGTCACGATTCATGCTAATGTAGTCTCCTTTGTCGTATAGCGTTAGTACTTTTTTTGGATTTAGAACTTTTGGTAACGCTGGTAGAAAAGGTAGTGTGAAGTACAACGTGGTCACTAAGGCCCGTAATGCACAAAGGTGCACAGAATTTGTCAGGGTGAGTGGTCAAAATAAGGTCAAGAATGTTTGATCTATGGTCAGTCGTGCGGGTGGGCTCAGTAAGAATTTGAGACAGCCCGATAGTTAAGCATGTGTTTAGGAATTCACTAGATGCCTGACTTTTTGTTAGGCTGCGGGACATTTTCCAATCTATGGAAAGAAAGTTGAAATCGCCGAAAAGCAAAATGGGGGTGCGTGGGTAAGATGAGATTAGCGAATCGAGCGTGTCATGGAAGAGCGTTATGAAGGAACTGTCCGTATCAGGCGGTCGATAGCATATACCGATGAGTAGGCGAGGGGATGAAGCATGACAGCGCACCCAAATCATTTCCAACGAGGTTACTACGTTAACAACTGAACAATTTAGAAGGCGCTTGGCAGCGATAAGAACACCACCGCCACGGCAGCCGTCAGGTCTGTCTTTTCGGAATATATCAAAGTCAGGAAGTTCGGGCAGGATTTCGGAATCTATGATGGATGAATTTAGCCATGTTTCAGTGAGCAGAACGACGTTACTGTATGATGAGCTGATGAGACTACATAAGAAATCATGCTTTGGTATCATATTGCGAATGTTAGTGTAAAAAATGGACAGATGATCGTTTCTGGACCATACGTTACTGCTGGGGGGAATTGGTGGCTGCTATGATTTACGTTCGAGCACTTCCTCAGCGGTGTAATCAAATATGTACGTTTTACCACTATTAACCTGTTGTGACGGAGCTTGTAGGGGATGTGGTTAGTTTTCGCAAATTCAATGAGGCGTTTACGGGTGAGTCGGGTGTTTGGGGAGAAGTCTACGCTAATTGCGCAATCAGTCGATTTAGGATTATAAGCTGATGATAAAACATGTTCTTTGTCCTTGAACTGCAGAAATTTAACTATGATTGGGCGGTGCTTTTCTCTTTTGAATGTGCCTAGACGATGCGCTCGCTCGATGTTATTGCTTTCGATGGTTATATTCAGGTTCTCCTGGCAGTGATCAATTATCAGTTTTTCAGAATCACTCCAGCTTTCGTGTTCCGCATCTTTGAGCCCATAAAACGCCAAATTGCTTCGGTGAGACATGTTGTCAAGGTCATCCATTCGGGCAGTCAAAGTAGGTACTTGAGCTGAGCAGTTGGCGGTAATGCTTTGCATACTTCAATTTGAGATCTTACATTTGAAATAGACTGGAAATCTGTCTCAATCTTCGTAAGCCTAGTGCTTAGGTGGCCAAATGCTTTCTCATGCTCCTCAAGAGTGGACCTGATTGAGCCTAGCTGCTCAAGGATTGTTGACTGCCTGTATTGTAAAACTGTAAGCGCGGCAAGTATATCATTGGAATTGTCAGCAGCAGAGGAGGGGGGAGGACCGGGATTAGTTTCCGCATCCCCGACCGCCAATAACAGTTTCAACAACATGTGGCAACACTCGTAAAACATAGCCATGGATCGCCGTGGGCCCGGCAGCACTAACAGACAAGGGTTACTGGAGCGCTTGGCGTAAAGGCTGTGATAATTCATTACCTGCGTAACGAATAAGCGAAGGCAGTTAGGGCGATCCATTTCTGCAGCGCCGCCGAGCCCACTAAGCGCTACGATGGCGCTACGAATCCAGGGGAGAGCACGGCGATTGTCACAGATATCGATGAAGGTGACCAGAAGTTATGAAGATAATGCAGTGGAAGCAAAGTATCCGTAGTTGCAGGTGGAGGCTCGCACTTGGCTGTCCAAGCTTGATCTTGCAGTGGTTGTTCCATGTCGGTATGGGCTTGCGCAGAGGAAAGCACAGGCAACGGGACGACTGTCGATGATGTGCAGGCGGACAGCACTCTAAGAACAGCGAGCAGATGGGGCCAGGAAAGTGGGGTGAAATGCGTAACGAAGAAGCGAAGGCAGTTAGGGCGATCCATCTCTGTAGCGCCGCCGAGCCCACTACGTTCAAAACACTGTTTGGACCGATAACTACTAAGGCTAGTGGCCGGCCCGATGCAAAAATTACAAGCAGTTCAGCCGCAGAGCGTGAAGGGCTGAAGAACAATTGAAATATATACAGCACTATACTATATAACTATAAAATAACATCTTTACGAATTACACGCAAAAAATCGAAGAGAAAAATATGACACAAGGAGAAAATTCGCATAAGGGTTACAGTTTCATTACATTTTTAATGTAGTATGGTGGTCATTTTAAAATGTCTCGCTGCTTTAACCACTATCGATTGTTCGTTCCACATTTTGACACCACTGAACTCGACCAGGCGTTTTCTATATACATGGTTACATTTGGGCAGGTTAAAATTGCCATTTGATGCTTGCCTTGTACTGCGAGAATTTAAAACGATGAGGCTGAGTGGAAGGGGAGAATTAGTGTTTATGATAGTGTTGATCAAGAGCGAAGTTATACAGCTGCACAAGGACCTAAACGTTAGTGCCTGGTTATCATGAACAACGTTGCTCCCGGAATGAACCGAATTAGTAGTTATTGCGCGCGATGCTCGTTTTTGCACATGAAGTGAACGAGATAAGTAGATTTTATACGTTCGCCCGCCAGATTCACAGCATTAACTCATGTATGAATGACAGAAAGCATAGTAGAGGGAGCGTCGTACGTTGTACGGAAAATAATACCTTGCCTTACACAGCGCGTGGCATTCAAAGGCAAATTTTTTACATACGTTGTTAATTTATTCTCTCCAGTGTAAATGAGTATCGAAAATAAATCCAACATATTTGAAATGCGAAACTGGCAGTTTTAACAAACTACAGAGAGTAAGTATAATTAAATTTTTGGTGGTCTTGTACCTAGAGTGAAAAATGGCGTAATTAGTACTGTCTACATTAAGTCTTCAGCGATTTTCAAAAAACAAAGAAGGCACATTTTTCAGTTCACTCATTATTGTGGTTTTAATTACCAGAAGAGATTCTCTAGTAACTATAAGAACCGCGTCATCTGCATACAATGATAATTGTGAAGAGGGAAGAGCCTGTGAGATGTTCATGTAAAGTGAAAACAATATGGGACCCATAACAGAGCCCTGTGGCCCACTCAAATTATTTATTTAACATGTGATATGAAATCATTAATATGTACCCTGGGCTTTCGGGAGGATAAACAACTACTAAGTAATTTAAGTGAGCTCTCTGTAAAGTGATAGCTTTCCCATTTCTGCAGCAGGATGAGATAATAAACCGTGTCGAATGCCTTTTTAATATCCAAGAAAATATCTACAGCCATCATATATTGATGCATCGCAAAATTAAGATCATGGAATAAAGTTAGTACAGCCGTAGAAGTAGATCTACCTTCTACAAAACAGTGCTGCTGAAGTGTAATAATATCATTCTGATTAATAAATTTTTCAACCCGCTGCGCAAATAGCTTTTCGAACAAAGTAAAAAAATTAAATTATGGGCTTTTACGTGCCAAAACCACTTTCTCATTATGAGGTACGCCATAGCGGAGGAACCACCTGGGATTCTTTAACGTGCATCGAAATCTAAGTACGCGGGTGTACTTAGAGGGGACCGCATTTCGCCCCCATTGAAATGCGGCCACCATCCAGCACGGCCACCATCCACCAGTCCAGCACCATAGCCACTGAGCAACCACGGCGGGTCTTCGAAGAGTGTTGAGGACACTAAGTAGTGATATTGGCCTGTAACTACTAGGTTGGTTTGGACCTCCATCTTTATATATGGGAACCACTTTCGCAAGTTTAAGTATGTGTGGGTAACAGCTATCTCCAAAGGAATGATTGCACAGGTGGCATAGGTAAGCACCATTGATAGCAATGTTTTCTTTTATTACCCGCAGCTGGATGCCATCAAGACCTGCAGCTTTATTTACCGCCCCATCCTACGGACAACAGAACTCAAATCTTGCTTAGAAATATCATTCACATAGAAGTTAGTGCATGCACTTTTGGGTGCACGTGAACTAAATAGCTGCAATGAAAATTGACTAGTAAGGCTAGAACCAGCATTAATGAAGCAATCGCTAAAACCATTAGCCACATGCGGGGAGATACTATTCCGTGTGACATTTTGTCGATCTATTCCAATTAAGTTTCTGACTATCTTTCAAAGTTGTTTCGTGTCACCTTTGTTTTGTCTAACAAGTTTTGTATGATACAGTTCTCTTGACTTTCTATTCATTGGTTCTGACTTATTCCTGTAATACTTAAACTGCTGCGGTAATACTCATTTGTTTTCTTTTTCTTCCATCTGTTGTAGTATGAATCCGTGCTCTTCAGAACAGCAAGTATGTTTTGGGTTATCCGGCGGCACATAAGTTCTTCATAATTATGTTTGCGATATTCGCGTGTAGGTTGGCCAAATACATTTTCAATATGAGAAACAAAATTTTCATATTCAATATCTACATTGTAACTTACCAGATTGTCGAAGTTATCACACTCAAGTAATGTGCTCCCTCTCGCGTAATCATTAGATGAAGATCGCTTTGGGTGACTTTGACGATGTGGTATCATACAGGCTCCTGGTAGGAACATAAACGTGGGGCAATGATCGGCGACAACATCGCAGATACCGGCTCGCAAATTCAAGTCAAGGTTGCACTACATGTATTGAATGAGAGATGCGGATTGACTGGTTATTCGTGTTGAGGTGATATTCACATATTTTTAAATGTATGACTGAAGAAGAATGACAGTCACTGCAGTCGTCCGATAATAGATCCATGTTAAAAGTCACCGCAGACTACAGAGGCATTGTTTGTTGTCGCATATGACAGGAAAATGGTTACCATTTCAGAAATGAACTTTTGCACTTTAGAATTCAGCGGAAGCTAAATCACGCCAATTACGAGACCACACTGAAGCTTTGGGAAAAGGGCTTCTGTTGCTTCACTGCTGTCTTTCTTAACTTCAGAAGTGCAATAGCCAAGTTCAGCTTCGCGAAAAAGGCTACGCCACCACCATGTGTGGAGCCGCTACTAGGCAGCGACAGCATTTTGTAGCCTAGTATAGAAACAGATTCCCCTTAATTGAAGCATGTTTCTGTGACGGCACTAATGTCATTTCGGAAAGAAAACTGTGACAGGTACGCCAGGAGCTTATCGGAATTTTACGGATACTTCTGACGTTGCAATGTAGAATAGATAACTCACCAAACGCAAGCCTGGTTTGTTCTATTTCGGGGGTGGTATACGCGATCACATTAAACAACTCTGCTCCAGTCCTCTGCGTATGTCACATGAAGTACTTTTGTTCTTTCTGCTTTCCGCATTAGCATGTTGCCATCGAACCCTCAAGTACATTTCCAGTCTTTTTCTCGGTTTGCTGCCAGGGCCTTTCCTAAAAGTAGTTTATTCGCCGTAAAGAAGTGTTCATTGATGAAGATAGGATTATTCAGCTGAAAGCCCAGCACGGATGCGTTTAGCCGGAAATTCTTGGCTGCTAGAAAAACATGGTGTCGGACCTTCATGGAGGCGAGCTTTACAACGATATTTGATTTGGTTTTATCTTTTGTTGGGACATGGTGTATAACATCTATGTCTGCTTGCTTCATATCAGATTTCAGCGAAAGAAAATGGTCTCCATTATGTCAAACAGGTTCTCATCCTGTGCTTTAGGAACGTCCTTTATTTCCAAATTTGTCTTTCGACTATTCAGCTGGAGGTCAACCATCTAGCTCCTCAGTTCTTTCAATTCCTTTGTGAGGCGGTTGTTTTTCTGTTTAGGGTGGTTGGTGTCATCTTTTACAGAAGGAAGGTCTCTTTTGAGCATTACCATCTCTGTCTCGAATTCTTCAAAGTTTTCATTCATGAATTTCATCGACTCTTTCATCCTCTCCAGTTCTCTCTCGATCACTTCTGTCACCGCCTTTTTCAGTCTCTCCTCCTTGCCATTGAGTTAAGCCTCAAAATCAGAAAATGCTTTTGCCGAATATGCTATCGTGGATGATGTCTTGTTGCCCATTTTACAAGAAAAGTACGCACTAAACACACAAAACAGACAGAAAACCAGAAACACTTGGAGTAGATCAGGAGCTAGAAAAATGTGGCTAAAAGACCAACATACCTGCGCAGAAACGAACAGCGGGTGAGTCACTGCGCAACCATGCGGCTGCCTGGACTGCTACAAAGTGATCATTAACCAATTTATGTCTGCTGCAAGACTGCAAGCTTCAATCACATCTCTGCATTGCATTAGCTAACTCCATATTATGCCAGTGAATTATGCTATGTGCAATTACTCCTCCTAATCTTCCGCTGCAAATTATTTCCCTCCTTTGCTCGGCCCCCATTGTGGTACTGTTATAGATTATCAGAGACCTGTTTCGCATATTAAATATGATAACTTATAATTTCTAGCCTCATCTTTTCCTTGGTAATACATAGGATATCATAGGTCATGCTGCACATCAAATTGTCCTGTCCAGTAGCAAGTATTATCAGTGCAAATGTGGTAATGTGCAGAAGACAGAGTGTGCAGCAGCAACACAAGGAAATTAGGTGACGATTGACTAGCTATGAAATGAGATGCATGCGGGTGTTAACTCACATTTGTTTTTAGAAAATTCGCCATATATACAATGATTACAAGCCAATCTTGTGATTTCATAATATAAATGTGCAAATAATAGAACGTTGGAATATGAATGAAATAGCAGTTGCTATTCGATTCGTACTTGATTCAAGAATTCACTATTTGAAGTCGTCGCAGAGTATATTTGTTTTGTTCAAATACTGTAAAAGACCACAACAGTTTTTGCAACATAGAAAGAGAAAGACTGAGATAAATGGAGAATCGTTGAATTATTCTGGCGCAAGAGAACTTGATTCGTTGCACAGATGATCCGGTTTCTGAACAAAGATATGGAAGAGATCATTTACATGCTATAGTTGAGTAACCATGCCCTGCCTTAGGCAGACATCGCATTCGCTGTGTCTAATTAGACAAACTTGTTTAATGTTTGGTCACTCTCGCCATATGTTTGGATTCTTTCATAATTATATGCGTGGCTGCAGTATTGCCCTTAGCTCCTTCAATGGGCTCTATACTCTACTATTCTCTACTACTCGCACATGTGTCTGGGATATGCTGTTCATTTTTTTATTAACGTCATTGTCGTCGTGCACCAGATATGATCGCACGTTTTCTTTTTTTTTTTCATTCACAAACATCCTACTTGACCTGACACCTAGTTGTTAATGGTATTAGCCGCATCCAACAATACCAACAGGCCTTTTGTTGCCAAACAGACTCCAGGGCCTTTTTGATTTCACTATTCTAGAAATTGGGAATATTGAATATTCGATGTGATATTCAGAGGTGCTTTTTCGCTAATATTGGTATTGAGTCAATTGGAATATTTCTCTGTTCAGGCGCGCCTATTCAATATTCAAACTGCAACAATAAAACGCTAGGGTGTCAGTGCGTGAGTACACTGTCGCTTATCATTGCTGAATGGCGCCTACGTATTATGTGCATAACATCTCTGCTTACATTATAAGCAAGAAAGGTGCAAGAAGGATTGCTTGGAGGCTGGGGACAGTTGCAGAGGTGGAGCTTGTTTGACGTCATGTCAAACGTTGGGAGCACCCAGATGGTAGTGATATCTGATGTCAAGCTCGGGTATAAAACTGGTTGTGTCTTGTTCTCCGCAACGGCTCTGAAAAGTGACAGAGGAGCGCTGCGCCAAGAAGGCTGCAGCAGAGAAAGGTCGCAGTACTTTGCATACTCGGGAACAAAGGGATGACATACCGTAAGAAGTTGAGGAATACGCCTTGAATTAGACAGCTCAAGCTGTCTTTGGCATACATGCTATTATCTGAAAGTGGCATATACCTAATAGGGGTTGCTTGAAATTTCCAGTTCTTCTTCATACACAGTGTGGCGACTTGTGTGCCAAAAGGCATGGAGTGTTTCATTCATCTCATGATTAAGAGCATTTTTATTGATTCACTATTTTTTGCATTTAAACTATAACACACGAGTTTTAGAATCCTTAAGTGTTGCGGTAAAGTGTAAATCTTGATTCAATTAAAAATATCGCACTGCAGAGCACTTCCTTCGTTTCACACAGCTATGCACAGACTTTTGCGTTGAGAGAAAAAGAATGTTTGCATTCACCGAGTGCGCTTCAGCGCTGCCCATGTATTCACTAAATTTACAGAAACCTTAGTTACTTCTGCTGCAAGATTTATGGCAACGCTTGCGTAGTGCTGTCAAACTTTACGGAGTTGTAACGACATCACCTGGTCTGCCCGAAAAAGATGCATTGACATGCATACATGCGCAGAATGGCAGGAAATGTGTTCACTTCACATCACGCGCAAGAGGGCCGCCTCTGCGTTCATGCGATTTCATGCAGCCCGACCTCTGCCATGGCTTTTACTGCAACGCTTTTATAGTGCGCTGAACTTGGACAAATTTGTGACGATGTCGCACGAAACGACATAATTTCGTGTTTTGAGACTGAATCATGAGTGGAGCAGTGGCAAATTATTGCAACAGAACTGATTCTTGGCCTAGTTGTTGCTTCCTAAAAGACATGTTTTTTTGCCGCAAGTTAAAGCACACACAAAAGCAAGACACATAGAAGACAACACGGGCAGCAACAAAGCCTCTATTGTTTTCTATGTGTCTTGCTTTTGTGTTTGTTTTCACTACCGGGAAAAAACATGCCTTTTAGAAAATGATTGCATTCACCTTAAGCATAAGTACACTGTGCTATCATTCGTTTGATACCACTATGTGCTACTTCTGCCGATGGCTTTCCCGCAAGGCTTTAGCAGTGCGGTGAAGTTTGACAAATTTGTAACGATGTCGCATGATGTCACCAAACTTCACGCTTTCAGTCTGATCTTGAGCTGAGCGGTAGCAAATTATTACGTTTACCTTAAGCACAAGCGCAGTGTGTAGTCATTCGTTTGATTCCACGATGTGTTACTTCTGCCGATGGCTTTACTGAAACGTTTTGGCAGTGTGATGAAATTCTACAAAGTTGTAACGATGTCGCACGATACGACCGAATTTCACGCTTTGAGAATGAATTTTGATAAGAGCGATCGCACATGGTTACATTAGCTTTAGGTACACGTGCACTGTGCATACATTCATGATTTCATGATGCCTTCCTTTGGTCGCGGGCTTTATCACAATAAATTTGTAGGGCGGTGAAGCTTCATAAAATTGTAAGGTCGCATGGTCTGATATAATTTCACGTACTAGAGCTACTAGAACTAGCTACTAGAGCTACTAGAACAAACTGTTGCATACAGTTGAATATAATGCCTTTAAATAAAAGCTACATACTATTCATGCTAGCAGTTTGTATTTTAGGTTTCCCAGATGAAATGCTAGCGTATCGATTACAGACGCGTCATGTGCACGAGAAACATTCGGGTAATACTGAATCTTGTGATTCTTAGTGCGAGGGGCTCATTGCAACGGCAATACTACTGCTTGATGATCTGAAATGTCGTCTGTTACCATACATGAGACATCATGTTGTATATTTCTACGAACAAAAAATAGATCGAGAACTCCATTTGAATCTTTGTGGGTTCTAGTGAAATCCTTAACTACCTGCAACAAGTCAAAATTAAAAGCAATATAAATTATTTCGTCATCAATATTTGTCGCGGAGCGGGATGTGAATGTGCTCCAGTCGACATTGGCAAGTTAAAATCACCGGTTAAGATTAGTTTATCTGCTAGCTTTATGTGGGTGTACAAATATTCTCTTAAGCATTCTAAGTTTGCAACAGGCTAGTTAGGGGGCCTGTATAGGGCACCAAAAATGTATTTGACGTTGTGAATACAAAACTTGCAGAAAACAATTTCCACCCCCGAGGTCACCTGCACTCTTAAAATTTGAAGGTAATGTTTAGAAAGA
This sequence comes from Dermacentor andersoni, assembly GCF_023375885.2. Taxonomy (NCBI): domain Eukaryota; kingdom Metazoa; phylum Arthropoda; class Arachnida; order Ixodida; family Ixodidae; genus Dermacentor; species Dermacentor andersoni. The sequence continues at coordinate 31,365,487 of NC_092824.1, read as the reverse complement.
ACAGCTAGCCCCTTCCTCTTCTATGGCTGTCTTTTCTCGTTATTCTGTAGTTTATCGGGAAAAAAAATTCTCAATCATATATGTCTTCATTTAACCAAGTTTTCGTCAATACGGCAATATTGGGGTCAAGCGAGGAAAGGATGGCTTCAAGCTGCTCTGCTTTGTTGACAACGCAGCGGCAGTTAAGGTTTAGGATGCTGAATGTTAATTCGCAAATGTTAGCATGTCATTTGCTGCCTCTTTTTACAGCGTTGGTGCTTTTCCACATCCCAAGCAAACATTTCACCATCTATGCTGCATTTATCAAAGTCTAGTTTAACTTTGGAGCCCTGATCACGTTCTTTTGAGCTTCACCATAATTTTTTTCTTATCTCCATAACCTTCAAAGAAAAGTCCTCTGTTGTACAAAGCGTGGTGCCTTTAAGCATTTTGCACTCGTTCAGCACTGAAATTTTATCGCGATAGTCCAAGAACTTTGAGAACACGGGGCGGGCTTTTTTTTTTTTCTATCCTAGCCTTTGACATCTCTCTACACTATCAATAGTAAGTTCAAGGCCTTCCTTGCAAGTATCTTGTTTGGTCGCATTCAAGAGACTCGTTCGTCCTGCAGTGGACATAAAATAGGCTGATGATTATGATGATGAAGTGTCTGGCTCTACTAGAGGATGTCTGGAATAAACGTAGCTGCAAAAGCCGTTCCTCTGTCAGGAATGAGGATTTCTGGGGCACCATGCCGCATCATACAGAATATAGCTTCTTCGACCGCAGTACTACTAGGTAGAATTTTCGTTTTCGGAGTATCGGGTAAGGTAGTCGATGGCCCAGACAATCCACTTGTTTCCTGCTGTTGACACCGGAAAAGTCCCAACAAGTTGATCCCACTCTCCTGAAACTGTCAGCAAGAATGTCTGATCGGCTATAGTAATCTCGCTAGCCTTATCGGAGGTATCCTCTGTCACTGGCAGTCTCGGCATGTCTTGACGTAACGGGCGACGTCAGCGGCGAGGCGCAGCCAATAGTGCTTCTCGTATTTTTGCGAGCGTGCGGAAAAAGCCGTGGTGCCCGGCTGTGTGATCATCACGCAGGGCATCTAGGACTTTTCGCCGGAGAGCTACGGGCATGACTAGAAGGTAGTTTGCGCGGACTGGGGAGAAGTTCTTTATGAGGACGCGGTTCTGTAGAGAAAATGGAGATAATCCGTTCGCAAGCACTCTCAGGTTAGACTCAATGTGGCCTTCCAAGTACACAGCAAGTATACTCTTCAGTATCCAAATCAATTCAAGGCGGCACTGTAATCGCACGTACACTGAGGTTAAAGCCCATTCCTTATGTTATGCCTCAACTGGGGCCATTGAGATATAATAAATAAATAAATAAATAAATAAATAAATAAATAAATAAATAAATAAATAAAAATAAATAAATAAGTAAATAAATGAAGTGATAGATAAATAAATAACTAAAAATGCTTCTTAGTTCTGTGTTTTCTCGCAGCTGTTCGACAAAGTCCACGGTGCTTATTGTCCTTAGGGGGGAGTCTTCGTTTTGGTCCTCTTGCGGTGGTGGATCGATCGGAGCGCGAGACAGGCAATCAGTATTGAAGTGTTTCCATTTGGACTCGTAGACCATGGTGGCATCAAATTCTTGCAACCTAAGGCTCCACCGTGTTAGGCGCCCTGAAGGGTCGTTTAGGTTTGCCAGCCAAGGCATTGCATAGGAGTCGCTCACGACTTCAGCTTCCCTTCCATATACATAAATTAGAAACTTTGCGGTAGCCCAATGATGACCAGGCATTCTTCTTTCGCCGTAGAATACTTAGGTACCGTTTTGGATAGCGGGCGACTAGCGCAAGCTGTGACAATTTCAAGCCTGTTTTTGATTGGGGCGAGCACGGCACCACATCGGCGCTTTCGGCGAAGTGGGCGAGTATTGCTGTTGACTTCAGGCGTCGTCAAAACTCTTAGAATGCTTCGGCTTATGGCACTTTCCACTTGAACTTGGCGTATGATTTCGTGAAATTGGTCAATGGCCCGGCAACGCAAATAAAACTCGTATGAAGCACCTATAGTAGGCGCAGAGGTCAAGGAATCTGCGCGCTCCTTTCTTGATGAGGTGCTGCGGGTATTTTTTTATCGCAGCTGTATTCTGTGGGTCTGGACTGTCTCCAATCTTGCTCATGACGCGGCCTAGAAACATCAGCTCTTCGCACACGAAGCAGTATTTTTCCACTTTCAGTGTGAGCCCGGATGACTTGATTGCCTTGAAAATGGTTCTAAGGCGCCTCAGGTGATCACGCAAAATTTCTGGCGATGACGACAACGTCATCCAAGTAGACGAGGCTTGTCTGCCACTTTAGGCCTGCCAAGACCGTGTTCATAACAACCTAGAATGTTTCAGGTGTGGAGCCATGGCAAAACGGCTTGCTCTTGAATTCGAAGATGCCGTCCCGCAAAATAAAGGCGGTCTTTTCTCTGTACTTCTCGTCGAATTTTATTTGCCAGTAGCCTCTCTTATCATCCGTCGAACGAGAACTATATTACTTCGCAGAATCGTCCAGTGAGTCTACTGTATGTGGGAGGGGGTACACGTCTTTCTTGTTGACCTTCTTTAGGCGACAATATTCAAAGTAAAAACGCAGAGTCCCATCCTTCTTCTTCACCAACACAACAGGAGACGACCGCGGGCTGTTGGACGGTTCAATGATTTGGTCGCGCAGTATTTCGTCGATTTGTTGCCTTAATGGATTTCGTTCTCTTTACGAAACTCAGTAGGGGCTCTGGTGGAGTGTTCGAAGGCGAGCCACATTTATTGTGCGATGCTTACCAGTTAGCGTTTGTCCAATCTTTCTTCACGCCGCAAGCGAATCTTTGTACTGGAGTAGAATATTATGCGAAGCATATTAACGTAGGTTTCGGGCCTTCGCGCGACGCCCGGCGGTGGCCACCATTGACCCTGAATTGGGGTCACGTGACATGACGTCACGTGATGACGTCACACAAGCTGCAGATGGGGCCTCATATCGAGCCGTCGGTCGCCTCCCGGCGGTGGCCACCATTGACCCTGAAGTGAGATCACTTGATGTGACATCACGTGATGACGTCACACCGGCTGCAGATGGGGCCTTATATTGCGCCGTCGGACGTCGCCCGGCGGAGGCCTCGACGCGTCGGTTCGCGCCGTCGCGCGCGACGCGGCGGTGGCGCCACCATTGCTGCATCACGTGATATGTGACGTCACGCCAGGGATGAAGCGGCGCGCGCCCGCCGTCGCGTCAGTCTCTGTGCCCGCAACCGCACCAGCGTCTTTGCGCCGGGCATGTATGCGGTCAAGATGCCTCCAAACGCTAAGGATACGCTAAGGTTAAGCCCAGTGGATGCGAAGCATCCACTGGGCTTAACCTTGATAAGTTTCTAATTTTTTCTAAGCTTATGCTGCTGATGCATGTGAAGACTTGAATTTATGTAGAAAGGTGGCTCGGAAACTCGAAGTAGCCTGGAATGTTTTTCTTAAAGACGTGTAGAGCCTTGATAACACACACAAACATATGTGGTTTTCATCATGTGCCCAAGGGTATATATTCATGTTTCCTGTAATAAACGCTGGTTGGGTCTCAGCTCTAGCCCTTGTCGCTTCTGTTCGTGTTCTGTGTCTACTTTTGCCGCTGGTGATATCAATAAAGAAGTAGAAGCGGCGAAAACCTAGGCGATAAAAAACATATTTCTGAGTTCTACAATTTCGCCGATGTATGCGATCATCGTGCACTTCTTGATGTTTTTGAACTCTTAGGTGAAGTGGTCAGCATCACTTTCGCCTTCCCTCCATGTAATCGAGCGACTCCTCCTGCGACGGAAATTTCACGGACGATCGGTTCACATTAGTCACTTTCAATGACGCCGTCTACGTACGCGGGTGTTTTGGTGCCAAAGAAAATGACGATGCTGGAGTGAGGTGACATACTGATATTATATGCGACCGTACTCATCGCATGGTGACTTCGAGGGCTCTCCGGCGGTATCAGTTGATCTTCGGATACCATTGTCGACTTTGACTTCAGATCAATCATTCCGCCACGTTGGTTCAAGAAGTCCACGCCGAGAATTACGTCTCGTGACCTCTGCTGGATGATAATGAAAGTGGCAGGGTATGTCCTACTGTTGCCGATAATTGCAACGACAATTGTTGCGCTGGAGATTCCATTCGGCGTTATCAGGTGTCCTGCAAAGGCCCGAATTTGTGGTTTTCCCATGCGCTCCTCCTTTCTTCAACTGGGCGCAGTATCATGGCGCAGTATTCGGCTCCTGTGTCCACTAAACCATTTACTACATGGCTTTCGAGAAGCCCGTCGAGATCGGTGGTTCTTCATCTTGCGTTACAGTTAGGTCTTGGCGTCAGATAACGGCTACGTTGCCTTGACCTGTGGCTGGTACGTCGCGTCGTCAATTATATTGTCGGCGTAGTCTGGACCTCCAGACTTCGTTGGTATCGCGGAGAGTCATTGCTACGTCGTCGAGATCGATCCTGAAGGGTCGTCATCGGCGGTGAAGAGTCTAGGGCACGTCGATTTACAGCAACCTCATCACCATCGGAGTCGCCTTTTAGATTTAGTTTTTTAGCGCTGCGGCAACAGGTAGTGGACTGGTGAGTTGTGACGGCAAAGGGTACTGTACTGCAAAGGGTAATGTTTTACTGGGCTCCACGAGGTCGTTCCACGAGGTCGTTCCACGAGGTCGTTCCCCTTGTTGTGGGCATGATGTGTTCATGGCTGACTCTAGAAGTCCAAAGTCATGGTACTCACATCAGCGGTAGACGTAGCGCGCTTCTCCACAGGTGTAACAGAGCGGGCGGTGGTCAGGGGCACGCCAGACGTGTCTTCCTTGTATAGCTGTGCTGAGCGACGGGTAGGCGAGCTGGCGGCGTGGCGGCCGACCACGGAACTGCGGCGTTATGGGCCCCTGGCGCAGCCGCGGACGGGTACGTTGACGGCAGGCGACGGCGGCGTAAGTCAACGCTGGTATAGGCTGGTATAGTGGTGAATTATTACGGCTGCACTTCGGGAACACCTATGACAACTCCATTTCTAGTCGCACAACGTCAGCGATCGAAGCAACATGATTCCTGATGACATCCCATGTAGCTTTCGCACACAATTTCTACGACTTTGGTGCTGTCTTCATGCTGCGGGTTAGACAGGGGCGTCGAGTACCCGAATGCAAAAGCACCTCTACCAGATGCTTCGTTATGGAAGCTGTAAGAACGATGCAATGCCAGATCTGCGAGTCACAAATCTAACTCTTTATTACGCGAACCTGTGCAAACCAAAACAAGTAACACTTGAGGACAACGATAGCTGCCACTGAAGTCGGTTTGTTTGCTTGGTTGTTTGTTGGCTTGTTTGTTTGATTGATGATTTGTTTTTGTCAAAATCTCGGACACATTTTTTTTCCAGATCCCACCCATACACAACTTCGATTTAACACACCCCCTTATAGGAGCGTTTTGTGGATTCCGTCACGAAGAAGCCGGCAGGGCAAACGCTGCTTTGAAGAGCGCAAGTTCCGGGCGAGCTGTGCACGGCGTATACACAGGCCATACCGAAGCTCTACAAAACAGCGAGACCTCGGTTGTCAGAGGTGGATAAAGTTGGTCGTTTGTTGAAGGTAATAGCCAAAATGTTTATCATTTCCTCGTCGGCTGGGAGAGCCTCAACTCAGTTACCGACACAATACGCCACTGCCGCACGTTCGAGATACTCAAGCCGTGGCACATCAAACGGACGTTTCGCCAGTCTCCTAACGTTTCAACTGCTGCTAGCATAGAGGACTGCCCATCGTTCAATAACAAGGCTTACTGTGCGGGAGGAGCTGAATCGACGCGGAAAAATGACCAATGACATACGTTTCCGTGATGCTTAGCAGTTTCAGCTTTCCACACAGACTCCTCTGTCCATTGCTCCAACAAGTGTGGAGCACTACCGCGCTAAGCCACCATCATGAATACAACATGCCTACCTCCAGGAGTCTAGTTACCGCAGCACCACTGCATATTATCTCCGCCGTCCCTCCACTGCAAACCTGGAGGCATTGAGCGCATTTTTTTTTCCAGAGCGTCCTAGCATATTTTTCAGAAATGCAACCTGTGGCGCGAGCTGCCTATATGTTACAGCTGCTGTGACATACGGCATTTATCTCGTTTTGTTCACCAGTGTTACAAGACACAAAATTCATGTGAACCACCACCGATGTTATCCTGGTCAGAAAGCCGAACCTTAGGCCATCCATGCTGTCAAGGCTCATTTTGGACGACGTTCCCTCACAACGTTAAAAGACAGAATTCATGATTGTATTGAGATCAGTACTATACTTACGGAATAACTTGGAGAACCAAATAAAGGAAAAAGAAATGGAGGGTCGTACGTCAACGCCCGTTCCTTTCTTGCTCTTTATGTTGGCTCATCATGTTCTTTCGCTAGTATAATACTCGGCGCAATAGAATCGTCAATGCTCACCAACTAGCCACCTTCACTACTTTACTAAACAGGACAGAATCACTACAGCGATTCTTCTGTTTCAGGCCGCAGCCCGAGATTGGCAGCTTTACACCAGCGTCGCTATCTGTCATCGCGACTACGTTCATCGTGACCACCACCGTTGGGAAACTAGCTGGTGTCACCGATGGAGGTGAGGTCACCCGAAACATTATCGCACAGATGCCTCTGCACGCTACAATGCTACGAACGAAGTGCACGTGCTAACTGATGGTGTGTCTACACTGACCTTGGTAAAGACTAGGGCTGTGATATCTGTTCTGAGCCTCTATTTCAACAACCGCCTTCGTCATAAAGTAATATTTTCTTTGGATTAGCATATTATATTTCATAGTGTAACCACAGCGTTGGTTCATCCTTTTTATAGTTGTGCTGCGAATGTTGTACTGGCTGACTAGTGTTTCTCAAATGAGTTCCTGGTTCTTGAACTGCTCATGCACGATGTTATCCTTGGTATTGCCTTTTATTGCAATAGCAATAATATGGGCATTGCAAGCGAATTTCTGCCATTGGTGTCAGCGTTGCCACGAGGTTCAGTATATCATTCAAGGAAGATTACACCCTCGCCGCGTGCTCTGCGCGGCATGTGCGAATGAAAGTGTGCGAGGGGAGCCAACGAGCCCACGAGGCGAGCCCACGGGAAAGGAACAATAGCGGAGAGGAAGCGCGCTCTTCCGTAGCGCGCGAGGCACCCAACGTTGCAAGGCACCGGGGGGAGGGGCTGGAGGGGGCCACTGTTCTACTCCGGTGGCAATAGCGCATGTGGCGGCTGCGCGCTGCTGCGCGGTGGTATCTTGAGAGCGATCTGCATTGGGGACCGAGTCCAGGTGCGACCGGATCGCATATTTGTGCGTGATGTCAGTTCTCTGCGCTGACGTTGCGTTGAAGCGATAGACAGTCTGAATATGTAGACAGCATGCAGGTCATTTCGCTCGCTGCTGCTGCCGCGTTTCCTCCCGCCAGCGCGTTGACCGCGAGTGTCCGAGGTCATCTATTGTGGTGTGTTGACGTTGGCGGTGCGCGCTGACACCACGCTTGGTAATGTGTTAGCAACGAAAAAAAATGTATACGAGTTCATACGCCTGATAAAAGTACTATCTTTGCTATGTAAGGCTGTCCTCTGATTTGCTATCGCTATCGATGCTTCACCTTTTCGGCGAAACTACGACTCTTTGCCAAATAGGTGAGGCATCTGTCTATTGCGGTACCGGTGCACTTTTTATTGGCAGTGTCCTTGCGCTAAGAATTTTTGATGAACGACCATGACAGTAGAGTACATTTGCTGTTTTTATTCAAGTGATGATGATTTCGGATTTTTATGGTTTTTAATCAAGTGACGCTGCCTCCATGGTCGCTAGTGTACACTCATGTCATCGCTTCGTTATTACCCATGGTTTATTTGAGGTCATGGTTCAACCACTGACAAATACGGGTGTTAAAAAGCACATAGTGGTGCTTAGTACCATCGTGTCCACAGCCAGAGGAACCACGTCCTTGTGGGCACTAAACGGCTCTGCTGGGCCTGTACTACTTCCGAAACACACGAAGCGCACTGAATTTGGCGACGACACATGCAATTCTATTGCGGTCGTCACTGACGAGCCGAATTCCCGACATCAAGAACCTATGTGCACCCTTGAACAAAAATTGAGAGGACGGTCAGCATGTCTCTCGCTTGACGTGAACGTGATTCCTTGATGCAAATGCTATCCCGGCATGCTTCCCTGTTTGAATTCTCCTAAGGTAAAAGCCGTCCGACTCTTCCATCTTCGCACAGTTGTCATTGAATTAACACTGCCTTTCATCGCATCGGAAGACTACTGCTGAGTAGGTGGAAGAGATGTTGACGAAAAGGTCGTCCACGAGTTATTGAGTCCAGGGGCTGGGCCAGTTATGCATAAGAAAAATGATGACTGCTTCAGGCACTAAATTGATTGGAGGCGGCTAAAACTGGTCACAAACAAGGATCGCTAACTACTCCCGCAAATCGATGTCGTAATAGACTGCCTGCATTGAGCCTCTCAATTTCTAACGCTTGGTTCAAAAATTGGAACGACAGTTAACCTTCAACTTTCGGAGTGGAACGCGATAACATTCAAAGATCCGCGACTGCTTTTCCCGTTTTCGGGCAAATGGAACGTACGTAACCGCAATGTTTACAGGAAAACGCTTTCCGCGAGCGCTGTGCACGGAGGCGGCCTTTCTGGGGAAACGCGGCCTGCTGCGTGGGCCTAGATGGATGGATGGATGGATTCATTTCATTTATTATCACAATGAAGGCCCGAAGGCATTGCACAATGGTGGGCAATACAAACACGTTTAAGAGCGGTTACGAACAAAACAACGAAAAAGAAAGAAACATTGCTGATTTTGTATGACATTAAACAATAAACGAAAATAACCTCAAATGAATGTAACTTTAAAGAATTTAACCCTTAAGTACCAGATTCTTTCGTTCACTCCTCAAGTCAAGGCTAATTCGAGTTCTTACCATCCTAGCGTCACTGCAGCGCACCTTGCCGAGCACGTCCACATCTTGTATGATGCCAGCGTTAGCGCACCAGTATGAAGTCTATTTCATTTCTAGTCTCGCCATTCAGGCTCCTCCACGTCCACTTTCGGCTATCCCGCTTGCGGAAGAAGGTATTCTTTATCAGCATATTTTTTTGTTCTGCAAACTCTACTAATAATTCTCCCCTGCTATTCCAAGAGCCTATGCCATATTCCCCCACTGACTTATCTCCAGCTTGCTTCTTGCCTACTTTGGCATTGAAGTCGCCCATCAGTATAGTGTATTTTGTTTTGACTTTTCTCATCGCCGATTCCACGTCTTCATAGAAGCTTTCGACTTCCTGGCCATCATGACTGGATGTAGGGGCGTACACCTATAAGACCTTCAATTTGTACCTATTATTAAGGTTCACAAGACCTGCTACCCGCTCGTTAATGCTATAGAATTCCTGTATATTACCAGCTATATTCTTATTAATCAGGAATCCGACTCCTAGTTCTCGTCTCTCCGCTAAGCCCCGGTAGCACAGGACGTGCCTGCTTTTTAGCACTGTATATGCTTCCAAGCCGAAGGGTGGGTCTAAAAATTAATCTGCAGAAAATAAAGTAATGTTTAACAGTCTAGGAAGAGAACAGCAGTTTATTATAAGTAGCGAGGCACTTGAAGTGGTAAGGGAATGCATCTACTTAGGATAGGTAGTGACTGCGGATCCGGATCATGAGACTGAAATAATCAGAAGAATAAGAATGGGCTGGGGTGCGTTTGGCAGGCAGTCTCAGATCATGAAAAGTAGGTTGCCATTATCCCTCAAGAGAAAAGTATATAACAGCTGTGTCTTACCAGTACTCACGTACGGGGCAGACACCTGGAGGCTTACGAAAAGGGTTCTACTGAAGTTCAAAACGACGCAACGAGCTATGGAAAGAAGAATGATAGGTGTAACGTTAAGGGATAAGAAAAGAGCAGATTGGGTGAGGGATTAAACGCGAGGGTTTACTATCTTAGTTGAAATTGGGAAACGAAATGGGGCATAGGCAGGACATTTAATGAGGAGGGAAGATAACCGATGGTCATTATAGGTTACGGACTGTATTCCAAGGGAAGGGAAGCGTATCAGAGGGCGGCAGAAAGTTAGGTGAGCGGAAGAGATTAAGAAGTTTGCAGGGACAACATGGCCACAATATTACATGACCGGGGCAGTGGGAGAAGTATGGGAGAGGCCTTTGCCCTGTAATGGGAGTCCCCAGGCTGATGATGATGATGATGATGCTTCTTTTGCCCTCTTAATCTGACTGAGCACTATTATATCCCATTTACTACCCTCTAATTCCTCCAATAACACTGCTAGACTCGCCTCACTAGATAACGTTCTAACGTTAAACGTTGCCAGGTTAAGATTCCAATGGCGGCCTTCCGCCTGCAACAGTGGAAGAATTCATTAAAAAGCCACAGAAATCGAGAGGGCGCTGCAGCAGCGTTGCCGGCAATACGAACGCCTGAATGACGATGCGCCTGCAGGAGCCGCAGTACTTACAGTGAGAGACGAGATCTCGCTGAGTGAACTAATAAAAGAGATTATGCGCAAGGATATTGTGAAGTAAGCTGTGATACCAAAGCAGTGTACTGTTGTTTCGGTCGATGAAATTGTCCACCATGAAATCTCGCAAGCATTTGCATCTCTTGAGCCACTCTCTGAACCGTGGGCAGAGAGGCGCTTCGAGCCGCGCGCATACAGCTACGCTTTCTACCGTGCCAGTACAGCAGTACCAACAGCGGCCACCGATTGCTGCCTGCATACAGAGGGAGTATTTCAGGTGACCCCAGCTTCTCACGACCGACGTATGGCGCATTGCTGATCGCCGACCATTGTGTTTTCACTGTGGCAAACTACGGCATATTGTTTTCGCCCTTAGCGCCAGGGCAACATCCAGGAAATGTCATCTGCCACTCCGCGACAGTTTCCAGAGAGATATGCACGCTTCGAAGAGAGTGTTACTTCGGAACAAGGCAGCTCAGCTAATCTCCTGTCATGCTCGCTCTCTTCGTTACGTTATTCTACGTCGAACCGTGGCAGTTTCGCCAACGTGGTAAGATGCCGCTCTCCAAGCTCACGGCGGGTAAACTCAAATCAAGTCATCGAACCGCCGAAAATCCACCATTATTACGGTGAAACGAGCAGAACAAGCCGGAGAAACGGAACGGAGACGAATTTGTGAGTGCCAACCTACTCTTAGCGGCTGATGGGCACGACGTGACAGCTTTAGTTGATACTGGCGAAGACTTTTCCATAATGAGTGAGCAGTTTATAGACCGGCTTAAGAAAATCAACATGCAATGGACGGGCCCTTACATTTTAAATGCCAGGGGCCAGATAATGACACCTACAGGAAAATATACTGCAGGACTACAGGTAGAAAATACAGCTTTTGTCGCCACCTTTATGATATTAAAAAAGTGCTGGACATAGCTCATTCTTGGAATGGACATCTTGTGGAAGTACGGCGCCGTGGCTAAAATAAGGGACGGCCAGATAACCTTGTCAACAAGTACAGAGACGAGCCACGACGAAGAGCGCCAAAGTACATATTTACGTGTCGTCGAAGACAACGTCTACATGCTATCAGGCAGTCTTGTCTCCGTCACTTGCGGAGAATGGTTTAACAAGGACGGTGTTGCCGAACAACTAACTGCACTTCTGTTCCATCAGGGTGTTGCCATCGCTCGGGGTATTGTCAGCCTAATCGGTGGTTGCACAGAGTTACTTGTGACAAATTTCAAGAATGGACGCCGGCACATCAGTAAAGACACCGCTGTGGCGTACATTGACTACATTTACCACGTTCAACGTTGCTTGATTATGGTAAGCTTTACAACAATTATGGTAAGCATTATCGGGTTAGGAAAAAAGATGCGGATCCCTTACCACGCATCGACGATTCCCTCGACAGGCTACGGCATGCAAGTTACTTTTCATCAATGGACTTAAAAGTGGATGCTGGGAAATAGTGGTTGATGAGCGGTATCGCGAAAAGACTGCTTGTGTAACGCCTGATGGACTCTCCGAATCTGAAGTTCTCCCTGTTGGTTTGTGCTCCGCCCCAGCCACGTTCCAATGTTCTGTCATATTTTAAGTGGAAGACTTGCGTAGTATATCGAGACGATGTCATTGTTTATTGTGCCAAATTTGATCAACATTTTAGACGGCTATGGTCAGTTCTTCAAGCCATACGGTCCGTTGTGCTTACCTTAAAACCTGAAAAGTGCCACTCTGGCGAGGAAGAACTACAGTTTTTGGGCCACGTTCTAAGTCACACAGTGGTCAGACTTGATCCTGAGAAAATCACAGCTGTCGCAAAGTTTTCAAGGCCTATAGACAAGAAGGCAGTAAGACGCTTCCTCGGCCTATACGCATATAACCAGTGATTTATTCCGGGTTTAGCACGCATCGCCTCACCGCTCACCTGCCCAACCAGAGTAGATGTCGCGTTTGTGTGGGGCGAGGAGCAGCAGGCGGCACTTAACGAGTTGCAGCCCCGTCTACAAACTCCGCCATTTCTTGCCCACTTTGACGTGGGTGCACCGACAATGATCCACACCGGTGCCAGCAACGTGGCTCTAGGCTCCGTCCTTGTTCAGCGGCAAGACAGCGCTGAGCGAGTCATCGCTTACGCGAGTAGAATACTGTCACGTGCCGAGTCGAACTTCTCCATCACAGAGAAGGAATGCTTGGCTGTAGTAAGGCAGTTATCCAGTTCCACCCGTACATATACGGGCGCCCATTTCAAATCATGCGTGACCACCATTCTCGCTGTTGGTTGATCAACATGAAAGCTTCATCTGCAGGTTTGGCGCGCTGGAGCCTACGGTTCCAAGAGTACGACATGACAGTGGTCTGTAAATTGGGACGGCAGCACTTAGACGCTGACCGCCTTTCCATATCGCCGATAGGATCGTCAGGCAGAGGTGATGACGAATCCGCAGGCTTTTTGGAAGTTGTTGATGCGGCCACCATCTCTCAACAACAGCAAGTGTACCAGCAGCTCGCTTCACTAATTGATTTGTTAGAAGTCCGCACCATAAACAAGCCCAGATTGTTCTCAAGGCAACTGTCATCATTCTGCACACGTAACAGTGTTCTTTAGAGGAGGAACTTCTCTTCAACAGGAAAGAGATATCTACTAGTCCTCCGTAAAACTCTCCGCAATAAAATCTTGCAGGCCTGTAACGATGAAGCTACCTCTGGCCACTTAGGCTACACAAGAACATTAGCACGGGTTAAAGAGATGTACTACTGGCCACGGCTCGCAGCGTCGGTAAAGCACTACGTTCAAACGGACCTTAACTGTCAGCGACGAAAACTGCCACCTACGAAACCTCCCGGACTATTAAATTCTGTTCCCGTGCGGGAAACGCCAATAACACAAATTTGGATGATCCTTTTGGGCCCATTCCCATTGTCGGCTGGCAGAAATAAGAGGATCATAGTAGCGACACATTAGCTGTCGTGATATTCTGAAACCAAGACACTTCCTAGCAGCACAGCAGCCCAGGCCGCCCAGTTCTTCATCGAAAACGTCGTCCTGAGGTACGGTGCTCCAGCGGTCATCGTAACCGACAGGGGAGCTGCGTTCACGGCTGAACATTTTCGAACTGTACTCACCCTCAGTGGCACGCCACACAGAAGGACGACAGGCTATCAGCCGCACAGGATTGAACTTACAGAGCGCTTCAACAAGACTCTCGCAGACATGCTGTGCAAGTATGTCGAAGTGGAACACAAGAACCGGGACCAAATATTACCCTACGGAACGTTTGCTTACAATACGGCTCGGCAAGAAACAAGAATGACGCCATTCAGTCTCCCCCAATGTCGAGAAATTACTACAATGCTGGATGCTATGCTTCTTCAGTATTCCAACGATTCCGAGAATGACGCTGCAGATTTTACAGAGCGCGGTGAAGAAGCAAGACAGATCGCGCGCGTTCGCATAACTAGCCAGCAAGCCCGTGATGCCCGACGTGACAAACAACACCACCGATGCGTCGTCTACCATCCCTGCCAAAAAGTCTGGGTTTGGGTTATATTACGCCGCCGAGGCCTCGTGGAGAAAATTTTGAGCCGATACTTCGGACCATACAAAGTTCTACGACGCCTGAGCGACGTCAGCAATGAAGTCGTTGCTGACAGCCCATCCCGCTCGAGGCGCCGTCAGGACGTGCCTGAGACGGTGCACGTGGTGCGCATGAAAGCTTATTTTTCTGCATGACATGGACGCTCTCTGGTTTGCTGGACACTGGATGGTAACCGCCGATTATCGGGACGGTGCTCCTTCTGGAGGGGGGTAAATACCGCGAACTCATCTGTGCCCCAACTACGCCGACGACGAAGACGACGACTTCGAGTGTGCAAGCGAGGTGCTAGAGAAGAAGCATGAGCTGAGCGCTTGTCCTGATTCTCTACATTAAATACCGCTCTCCGCTCTTGTCTCAAGTGAGCCGTGACAATATATGCGAGGTCATGCAGTGGATCCTAACCGTGAGTAATGCATAAGTGATCACTAAAACATTGCCCCGAGAAATCATGTGAGTACCGAATTGACCAAAGCACGGAAAGAGGAGTCGGAGAATTGCTGCGATTTGGATTTGGGAAGTTGCCGCGATGTAGGGCTATCGTTATGTGTTCAAGGAATTCTTATCGCTTTTAAGCTACAAGAGTGTAACAGACAACATAATTCTGGCCAAACGCATAACCTCATGCCGCGTGTGAGGAAGAATACTAAAGGTTGGAGTCTCCAACTCAACTTACCAACAAAAATAGAAGCTGTTTCTGGATGTCTAAATACGCGGCGCTCACTTAATCTTCCAATACCGCCTGCGATCAGGGAAGTGCGTGTTTCTGTGCTAATTACAGCACTCAAAACTAATTAAAAGCGACAACCAATGCTTGCCGAATAGGCCTCGCCAGCTTAGTTATTAGAAAGCACCCTAAAAAGATGGTTTAAAGAACAAACCCGTAAAGTAAATAGAGTCCTAGGCTAAAACAAAAGTTGTGCCCCCCCCCCCCCCCCCGACATGTGCTTTCCCGTTGTGCGCAATAAGATAAAAAGGCTATTAGCAGGCGGTCCCTTAGTGCCCAAAAACTAAAACTGTGGCGATTCCGCATGTGCACAAAATACACATAAGTGTAAAAAGAATGAGCCAAAATATGCGCAGTTTCGTTCGTTGGCGAATCATATAAAGCGAGTGCAAATTGGAGCGTTGGCTCAGGACGTTTTGGAAAGCTGGAATTATGAATAGTTGCGCCAACGGCCATGCAGTCGCCGCATCCCATGCTATTTGACAACCAGATGAACTACCTCATAAATTTAACGTGACATGTTATTGTCCTTTCCACTGTGTACACCACGGTGTCATTTGCACACAGTTGACCCCGCAGTTGCTTACACTTCGGGAGGTGTATGGTGTGCAATGACACCAATGACTCCAGCACATGGGTATTGAACCCTTCGGTGCCTCATCATGCATGGCGTAAAGCTGTTTCACATGGCGCGATTTTCAGTCAGCGACACAGCGAATTCCGTCGCTCAGCGACCGCCATGACGTCGTGGGCTCTCCGTGATTAGATTCCAACAACTTCGTCCCGCCGTCGCTGAGTCGGAGTGATCAGCGCGATGCGGGAGGACGCAGTGTATTCCGAAACAAGGAGCCGTCAAAATTGGTGCTTTCCTGTTGTACCACGCGTTGGTAGCTCTGAGGAGCAATGTCCCGCGCCAGTTTTAGTTTTGTTTTAATAAGGCGTACCCACCAGCCTCTACGATTTAGGAGCGTAATAATTTTTTAGAGTGCAGCTCTTTGGCGTCCGTTCCTGGGTTTCGCGTCGTCGTCGGCATTGTCGTCGGCCTCGTAACCAGCTCCGCCCCCCTTTCATCCCCCCAGCGCTAGCAGCGACCGACTGATACCGCTGGATGCCGCTGACGCCGCTAGAGAGTCAAGATAACGTGACTGCATAGAACACCGTCGCCGCCATGCAGAAAGAGGAGGAAAGGGTCCCCCCCCCCCCCTGTTCTTGTGTGGCGGATAGGGTGCTCTTCAGTTGCCGACGCGCCGGTTATTTCACGTAGGCCCCGGCACGTCGACGAATACGTGACCACCTTCCCACGGCTAGACCTGGTTCTTAGCGCTGCGGAAGCGAGGGTATCATATTGTTTGTGTCGGCATCGGCGGCATTGTCCCTGAAACCAACTCCGCAGCTGGGGTTGACTCACTATCGGCGTCAGCGGCATCAGTCAGTCGCTGCTATCTCTTCCCTCCTCCCTTTATCGTGTTGTCCGCTTGCTGCGCGCGCTTCTGCCCCCATCGTTTGCCGCTGGGTGTACACGCCGCCCCCCTCCCCCCTCTTCCTGCGAGTCTCCGGTTGTCAAAGCGCCGGCTCGAACTTAATTCCTTTCTTCGCTCCTCCTCCAATGCAACCCCTGTGCGGTGGCAATCAGAGAGCCAGATCGGTGGCGGCGGATGTGTATATGTGCACCGCCCGAGCCGAAATTGCCGCTGCCGTTCGCCCTGTGCGGTGGCAATCAGAGAGCCAGATCGGTGGCGGCGGATCTGTATATGTGTACCGCCCGAGCCGAAATTGCCGCTGCCGTTCGCCACTGCGAAATTATCTTGCTGGTAGTAGCTGCCTACTTCGCCCCTACCGCACTCACGAAAGACGTCGTGCACTTCCTGCAACTCGCATTAACCGTCCATCGATCCACACCGATGTTAGTAGTGGGGGACTTTAATGTTTACATAAAGACAAACAGCAATTTCCTAACACTTATGCGGGAGAACATCCCGTTCCTCTCGCTCGTAACGCGTCCCACGGCTGTGACAACCTCGCGAGGCACTTGTATAGATCTCGTCTTTGAGAATCAAGCATTGGTGTACCAAGTCGAACATATATCAGTCTATTTCTCCGACCACAAAGCTTCCTTCATGACTGTCAAGAACTGTTAGTGGAGTCTTTGTTAAAGGAATACGTGTGAAAAATAAAAAAAAATTCTGTGATAGCGCATACATGTGTTGCTCGATTTCTTTGCCTCAATCTATCGAAAAGGTGAAACAGCTTATTTGCTGCGCTCAAATTTCGCATTAGGAAGTAACGTAATCGTCGGTAATTTTTTTCTTCCGCTTACACAATTCGTTTAAAAGGAGAAGCTGCACGCTATCCAGGTGATCAGAAGGACGCCGCTTGCATGTACCCACCTGATCGCCAGCGTCGTCAACCTCTTCATCGCTGCAAATTTGCCAGCTGCTTATACGTGCATGCTCAATAGTAGCTTGTTCTTCTGCAAAAGCAAGTACTCATCCGGAAAATAACTTTTGGTTTCCATAGTAACAGCGGAACTTGAATGTACTGAACGGAACCACCCCACCGAAGCCACAAATGCCGCACGATCATACTTGTGGTGCTGTGAAGCGTATCACTCACCGCATCTGCAAGCTGTGGTAAAGTCTCAACGCTTTTAAACGTAAAAAATATAGAAAAATAATAATAGGAAAATTCGAATATTTGACTAGTTGCCTTCTTTTTGTTTAACGATGCACGCATGGATAGTTCGGGAGCAGGGGGCAACCTTAGACAGCGCTGCGACGGAAATCGCGCTGCCGCAAACGCATCTGAGAGGTGGGAGCGAAAATCACTCTGCGACGTGCGCGGCAGAACTATTCTTTTCTTTCGCCCAATCGCACCATGTGAAACAGCCTTTAGGCGTGTGCAAGAGAAAGTCGCTGAGGACAGTGGGGCCCTTGCAGTGTGCCAAAGCTTTTCAAGGACTATGAGCAGAGCAATCACGCGCTTGTCTTGGGCCTCACGCACGCCCTGGGCTGACCCATCCGTAAAACTTCAGTGGGCGCCTTTCGCTTTCCTCCTCTTCGATTGCTGTTTCTTTTTTCGTCTTTCTTTTCTCTCCTCTTTTCTCCTCTTTTCCGAATAGTTCTGTATTTCTCAGGCGGCTTAGTTCACCATTTTGTAGTCTGCCCAGTCTGGGGTATAATTAATCGAAGTACAGTACTGATGTACCGCTCGCCTATGAGTCGTTACATGATAAGCACTGCATGCAGCGTCCCCTAGTTGGACTCCGTGCTGAGAGGCTGCCTTTGCTATTTAAACAAAATACAAGGATATGGGAACCCCACCTTTTCCATGGCTACCTGATCCTCGCTACTTGACTACCTGATCCTGAGCCACACTTCTCCCCAACTTCGAATGGAATGTTGTTACATTCCTTTAGAAATTACCGCATCCCAGTAGCATTTACTTTAACGCAACCACTCACCTCTTTTCCCCATGTCGATATGTTAGAACTAGTTTCAGAAGATTGGTCGAATATTGATGCGAATGCATCAAATGGCCCATTCACTAAAATAGACGTCGTCTGTAGCAGTGAAACGACAAGTATACTCCCATTTGCTGCGGCGTCACGTCTCGTGCGCGCCTAGAGAAGCAGAGAGGGTGAAAGGAACACCTGCTGCCGCGCTGGTGCACCAGGTGTTGCGTGAGGGGAGAGGGTATCGCCGCGACGCCACGTCACTTCCATTCTCGGGTGTCTGTGTTCTCCGAGGTCAGCCTCTCGCCTGCGTCGTAACTTCGCCTCGGTAATCACTGGAAAGAAGGTAATGTTAAAAAAGACAGAAAATAAATTCGAAAGAACAGCGGTCGAGACAATGAGTTTCGAAAGTATGACTCTAAGCTCCGAAGCCGACTGTATTATCTACTGGGTTATGCCAGCGCTTCCTAGGTAACTGGCCTGTGCACCCTGCATTATGACGTCAGCCTACTTGGATATTTTTTCATTTCCAAGAGCGGGACGACTAATACGGGGAAGCCAAAATTACTTCTGTTTATTCGATGGCGTCCACTTTAGATTATATGGCAATCTTGCGGACAAACATGACGTCATGGAACGAAGTTCCTCGGTCTTGGGCTATCTCGGAGGCATTGCCCAAGCGTATTAACGCACTCGCGTTCCAGCGAGGAGTTCATAACTCGAAGGACCACTCAGCACAGCGTTCGATAGGACATTAATTTTTTCGTATTTACCACTCACATGAAGAAGTTAGGCGTCCTCGAATGTTTAAACAATGACCATATCTAACACGCCATTATATAAGCGAGTTTAGTATAGACGATGCAATAGCATACATTAGCGCTTTAATGAATGACTCAGCAAAAGCTTGCAGGAGACTTAGGCCTCGCCTTTAAGAGTGGAACGCGGTAGCATTCAAAGATGCCTGATTGGTTCTCACGCTTCCCGGCAACTGCAGCTTACGCAAGCACAACGTTTTCGTGGAAACGTTGGCGACGAACGCTATGCTGGAAGCCGAGTTTTCTAGTAGGAACGCGGCCTCTTGTTTGGGCTGATCGCAGAGGTTGTGCCCAGCCACGCCGAAGAAATAACAAACAATTAGGTTTATTTTATTGTTTGGCACTGTTATTATTTGAGTCTCAGAAGACACAACATAAAAAATTGTGCTTTCGGTGGTTTGTTTCAGGACATTTGTTTGTTGGCTGTCATTCTTAAAATTCCGTGGGAATAGCGTGTGATGAATGTAAGACACGGTATGAGATACTTCGGGGAGAGAATTGTTATGCAACATAACCCGTATATACACCATGTCATAAGCAAGGTGTGGCATATACATATACAATATTTTAAGATCGCGAAGATCTCGGCAGTCAAATAGAGCAATGTATCCCAGAATGCGAAAACTACGGGTGATAGTATGGGGTCATGTTGAAGAACAGTTCAAACTCGGTGAAGCCGAGTTTCTTGGCAGCTGGTCTACGCGGTACATAACCGTCTCCCGAGGCAAAGTCTTTCTACATCCAGAATAACGCTCCATTCTGTTGCCTGAGTTCAGACTGCATCTGTATGTGCCCCGGGTACCTTTCGTAAATTCGAGGCTGACAATAATGCTTTTGCGTGGACGCTGTAATGAGTTTTGTTGTTGTTGTTGTGGTTGTGTGTGGCAAATCCAGTATCAAGCAGACACCATTTATTATTTCATTTGCTAATCTGTTTTGTTTACATCAAGTATGATGTATTACGTGTGCTGTACCTTATGTACTTTTCGTTCATGCCACAGTTGTAAGCGTGCCTACGGGTGAATAAATTTCCTTGTCAGCGAAGTTTTGCTTTGGGGAATGCCGGCGCCAGGCACCGACACCGCATTTCCTGCGACACGCGACCCTTAAGGCAATCGCATTGAAGACGTTCTTTCCGCATACAAATGGCGAATGGCAATGGAAGACTGGTTGAATGGGGATTGCGCAGTGACACCAAAGAAACAAAACAAAGCATGGGCCACACTTCCTAGACACCCTAGCACAGAACATTTCACAAAATTAAAAATGTACGTCACATACTAGGCCGACAACATTGCAGACTGGTGAGCAAACTGGGGAAACTTTCAAAAGCGACGGTTTATTGCAATTTATTTTTTAGTTGAATCATCCATTTCACCGTAATGGCAACTTCTTCTACGGTGCATTTTTTCTGGACAATCGATAATTTTTACCTACATTTCTATTAACTAGCCGTGTTAACAAGCTCAGCAAGAATCACTTTTGTTGCAAGCATGTAAAATACTTTAATCATTATTTGTCACGTAAGATATTGCTTAAATAAAAGTATTTACTAGAAAGCATCACGCAACGGCAAGAACGTTGCATAACTTGAGTGAGAAATGTACTTATGAGCTTTATGAAATAGCGTGAACAATGTCAAGCTGTGCTTGCATTTGATATCTATGTTTATTGAGAGATTTACTGAGAAAGCTTTGAATATACCTAGCGTGGAATTAAATGCCGTTCCGTTTGGCATTTGCAACGCATTTTACTGTACAAAGGCTACACGCTAGCTGCCACGTATGCCATTAGGTACAGTAACAAAAAAACTAAAATCTCGGACTCGGATCTCGGACTACGCTTGCATCACCTAGTGAGCATCTGTGGGCTTTCTGTGTGACGTCAGTGCATTGCGTATGTAGAATGCTACCCTTCAAAGAGACAGCATGTGCTCATGCACTGGATAGAGCGTGTTGGCGACACTTTTCACTCTTGCTTACGCAATAAATACTGACACAATTTACTTCTTTAAATTAGCCTTGTCTGAGCCATTAGCGTTTTAAAATACTCTGTTGATGCACAGTATTATTTATTTTCAATCTGCACAGCTAGACCACATATCAATAGCACACTAAAGAATGCACATTCAGTCATGATGACCAGGAAGTCGAAACCTTCTATCAATACGTGGAATCGGTGATGGGTAAAGTCAAAACAAAATACACTATACTGATGGGCGACTTCAATGCGAGGGTAGGCAAGAAGCAGGCTGGAGACAATTCAGTGGGGGAATATGGCATAATTTATAGGAATATCAGGGGAGAGTTATTAGTAGAGTTTGCAAAACGGAACAATTTGCGGGTAATAGAGACATTTAGCGTGTCCGGTATTCCGGCAAGCGCGGCCGGTTAGCCGGTTTAGCGGGGGCGTAAACGTGAGCGGCCAAGTTGGTGGCGCCAGCTGGTGGCGCAAAGCTCAACCACCTAAACACAGAGCCAATTACTTTATTGTTCTTAGCTGGGGTGTAGGATTTCGACAGCGGCGTAATTGGGAACACAATTATGCCGCTGCCGAAATTCGCACCAGCAACGAAACAGAATAAAGTAGGTTACTGCAATTTTGGCTCTGTATTTGTCTGGTTGAGCTCTACGCCACCAGGCGGCTTCACCGCTCCGGCCGCTCGCATTTACGCCCCCGACCATCAGGTAATCCGCCCAAACCGCCCCAGTTTGCAGGAATAGCGGACACGCTAAAGGTCTCTAATGAATACCTCATTCCGCAAGCGAGATAACCGAAAGTGAAGCTGGAGGAGCCTGAATGGCGAGATTAGAAATGAAGTAGACTTCCTACTCCGCGCTAATCCTTGTATCATACAATTTGTGGACGTGCTTGGCAAGGTGCGGTGTAGTGACCATAGGATGGTAAGAACTCGAATTAACATAGGCTTGAGGAGGAAACGGAAGAAACTGCTACATAAGAAGCCGATCAATGAGTTAGCGGTAAGAGGGAAAATAGAGAACGTCCGGGATCAAGCTGCAGAACAAGTATTCGTCTTTAGCTCAAGAAAAGGACTTTAGTGTCGAAGCAATGAACGACCATATAAGGGGCATCATTAAGGGTTGTGCAATAGAATTTGGTGGTAACTTCGTTAGACAAGATACCGGTAAGCTATCGCAGGAGACGAAAGATCCGATTATGAAACACCGACGTATGAAAGATTCTAACCCTAAAGCTATAATATCACTGGCAGAACTTTCATAGTTAATCAACAGGTGTAAGATAGCTGACACAAGGAAGTATATTATGGATATGGTTGAGCATGCTATCCGGAACGGAGGAAGCCTAAAAGCAGTGAATAAACTAGAAATAGGCAAGAATCAGATGTATGCGTCAAGAGACAAAGTAGGCAATATCATTACTAAAGTAGATGTGATAGTTCAAGTGGCTGAGGAGTTCTATGGAGTACCATAGGAGTTCTATACCTATGGAGGTCTATACAGTACCAGTGGCAACCACGACGATAATGGAAGAGAGAATAGTCTAGAAGAATTTGACATCGCCAAAGTAACGCCGGAAGAAGTAAAGAAAGCCTTGGGAGCTATGAAAAGAGCGAAAGCAGCTAGGGAGGATAAGGTAACAGCAGACTTGTTGAAGAATCGTGGGCAGATTGTTTTTGAATAACTGGTTGCCCTGTATTCGCAATGGCTCATGAGCTCGAGCGTGCCGGAATCTTCGAAGAAGGCCAACATGATAATCTTAATCCATAAAAACGAGGGCGCCAAAGACTTGAAAATTTATAGACATATCAGCCCACTGTCCGCTGCCTACAAAGTATTTACTAAGGTAATTGCAAATAGAATTAAGAACACACTAGGCTTCGGCCAACCAAAGGACCAGGGAGGCTTCCGTAAAGGCTACTCGACAATAGACCATATTCACACTATCAATCAGGTGATAGAGAAATGTGCGGAATATAACCATCCCTTATATATAGCTTTCACTGATTACAGGAAAGCGTTTGAGTCAGTCGAAACCTCAGCAGTCATGCAGGCATCACGGACGAGGCGTTTGTAAAAATGCAACGAAATTCCACTAAAGAAGGGAGTCAGGCAGGGAGGTACGATCTCTGCAATGCTATTCACAGCGTGTTTACAGGACGTATTCAGAGAACTGGATTAGGAAGAATTCTGGGTAACAGTAAAAGAATACCTTAGGGACTTGAAATTCGCTAATGATATTGCCTTGCTTAGTAACTCAGGGTACCAATTTCACTACATGCTCACTGACCTGGACAGGCAAAGCAGAAGGGTGGGTCTAAAAATAATTCTGCAGAATATTAAAGTAATGTTTAGCAGCCCCGGAAGAGAACAGCAGTTTCCGGTAGGCAGTGATGCACTGGAAGTTGTAAAAGAATACATCTATTTAGGCCAGGTAGGTTAACGCCGATCCGGATCATGAGACTGAAAATCAGAAGGGTGGGTCTAAATGGGGGGCTGGGGTGCGTTTGGCAGGCATTCTCAGATCTGAACAGCAGGTTGCCATTATCCCTCAAGAGAAAGGTGTGTAAGAGCCGTGTCTTACCAGTACTCACCTACGGGGCAGAAACCAGGAGGCTTACGAAAAGGGTTCTACTTAAATTGAGGACGACGCAACGAGGTATGGAAAGAGGAATGATGGGCGTAAAGTTAAAGGGGGTAGATAAGAAGATAGCAGATTGGGTGAAGGAACAAACGCGAGCTAGGCACATCTTAGTTGAAATAAAAACAAAAGAGAGAAATAGGCATGGGCAGGGTATGTAACGAGGAGTATTCAGTCGTGTTTGTACTCAGTATTCAGTCGTGTTTGCAGCAGCGGAACCTTTTGTACCGCAACCATTTCACGAAGCAACGGAAGCACGAGTAAATCGCACCTGTTAAGAGCGTGTATACGTTCAGGGCGAGAGCACAGGGAAAACTGACTTGACTGTTGGCTTGGCTTGTTTCTGCTCGCGGCCCGTTATCTGTTGTGGCTCCACATTCGCAACTGCTATAAAGAGCTCGCACTTGATTCTTTGTTATTCATTTTTGGTTAAAGTTTGTGCAAGACAAATATTTGAAGGCCGGAGTGGGAAGTAGCATATTTGCTTTAAGAACAGCACCTCTGGTTGTGCTGGGTATCAAACGCAATTTACGGCTCTAGAGCAATCACACAAAACTGTCCCCGCTGTGCTGTGTATGACTGAGTTACGGCTATGCACGGCGCATTAGCGTTCGCTACCGAATATTCGCGTTAAGTGCAAAGAAGTTGTAGTTCTGTATGGCTAGGGGTTAGCGAAGACAGCACCGCCATTTGTGGGCAACAGAACAAAGCAAATGCCACTCGTCGGGTAGTAGGAACCACCTTCTTCATTTCAACTGAGCCAGAGAGTGCCGCAGCAGTCAGCAGAATTGAAGCATCTGGTAATCATGAGCTAATTAGGCATAACTTAGCTTCTATACCTCCTCCTCTTCCTACGGTGCTTACACGAGCAACAATATCTCACCAGCAGATGTGCGCTTCATTTTGAGAGGACCATGAAAAAAGTAGTGATATCATTGAATTATTGCACATGTTTGTTTTTGATGTTGTAAGGGAGGGTTAGTGTGCGTAGATCATTCGGTGGAAAGGTAGCAAGTTTTATCAGGGCGCCCCTGCTATGGTGCAAAACTCTGCACAGTCTCGACAAGCTACTGGCGCACTCAAACGTCTCGTTCTTTTTTTTCCAGCCGTGGGCTATCATTTTAATCGAAACCCAGAAGTAACAAAAGATTTATTAGTTTCCGTTCTTTCTCGGCATTGAGTGCGCATGCGCGGTGATTCAATAACGCGCTGTCGACAGTGCACGCCAGTTGTAGGACATCGAAACATGAGGCATGGCTGAAGAAAGCAGCAACGAATATACGCCTCTTGATTTAAGCGTGAAGGGCGAAGCAACACCAAGTACAAGCCGTGACGGTACCCAGAGCGCTTCATCTACTTTGGGCGCCTACATAACGTGAGCTTTACCACTTTTCAGTTTTTTCTTTGAATACTGTTACCCTTAGACACGACCCATATATTAGGCTTTAATATCTGTACATTTGTTCCCACCTAAAATGGGCCTTCTTGAGAGCGAGCTTAAGCTTTGAAATTAGAGACATTCTTAGATCAAGACGAGTCGACGCAAGGGTGGTGCGAAAATATTGCTGCACGCGCGTGGTATTTGATAGTTTGAACGAGGCGCGTGGGCGCCATCGCTCGAGGAAAGAGGAGGAAGAACGCTCTCTGGCGCTCGAGCTGTCGGCTGAACTGAGTAGCGCTGCATTATCCCTTGTAAATACATTTTGTAAACAGTCGCCAGTCTTAATGCTTAGTTCCCGTGACATTATGGTCGAGGATGCCGTTCCCCGTCCTCTCCACAGAGCTCCGCAGCGACCGTACCGTCCTGCTTTGCGCCATTGCTCCCGGTGACAGCACCTCGTCTCTTTCTACTCCTGCGACCCCGACAAGAATGTGACATCTTCAGCCCAAAGCCAGCTGTTTAGCGCTCAGGATAAGATTTTTCAGAACATGAAGCAAATGCATACTTATTGAAGAACATATTTGTCATTGATGTACAAGTAATGCACTCCACACACGCGAAGGTGTGCTATAGCTCTAAGTCCCGGGTACAAATTAAACATAATTTCACCTCTTTTTTTCTTCTCTGAGCTAGTAACTGTCTGACGAATACTTTATTAATTGCAGGAAGGCTGACTTCGCCATGCGCTACAGGGGAACACGCAGCACACGCCGATGACCGACGAGACTTGCCACGTCGACGGTACGTAGGCGGTTGTCACTTGCCTTTACCACAAATATCGCAGATAGCCCCTACGGTTACAGTGGTAGAGGTACATTTATTGCGTATAAAAATACACTGTACTAGCGCGGCCAAGACGGTTTCCGCGTGAGCCAGCTTATAACTGTCCTTACTAAGAAATTTATGCTCATCTGAATATATCCAAATTCATACATAACCTATGCAGTAGAAGTTTTTGAATGAATGTGTTCTTGTATCGGTGGACTGGTAAAGCACTCAAGGATGCTGAGCGCTGAAGCCGAGCCTGTACAATCCATGCAGTGATTAATTCGCTGGTAAATGGAATCAGCGCTTGACCATTGGTCTACAATTTTATTTGCCAAGCAGAATCACAGTGCGCTCAACCTACTAACATGAGGATAATGTTCCCCTAAACCGATCACGCTCGTTTACAAAGCAAGTGCTTTGGTGCGAATGCCGTGTGTGATGTGCAATTAGGGCGGCGTTTCAGATGTCCTTACAGGAGAGTCATAACGGTTTTGTTAAGGTTTAGGCAGTGTATGAGAATTGCTCACCAATAGCATGTTACGAGTACCAGACATGTCCCGCTGCTGCTTAATGCTGAAGTTACAGCGCACAATTCGGGGCATCCCAAAAGAGATTATTGTGGAGCTCTTGGTTCTTTCATACCAAGCACGCCAAGCCACAGCATAAACAAACCTAAAAAGTTTTTGAAAATGCAACACAAGGAGAAAGAAATTGTTGTGTAGTTGTTTGCGCTCTGTTGCCATAAATTTTTACCAAATATCCCCACTTTGGGCATCTGAAACTTAAACATTTTTCGTATTGACAGAGTAACAATCACTTTACCCAATGATTTCTAGTGAGTGTGCCACTACATAAAAATTGTAACGCTTTGTTAACAATAAAATCTACGCCATGCTGATACACCGGCCTTCCAAACTGAACGTTCATTTTTGTAAGGTGATTAGTCCCTTGGATACGTCAAGCATTATTCGTTCTACCAGTATCTGCGCAACCTCTTTTGCAGGCCTGATGAACGTTGCGACATTAACGGCGTGACTTATAATGTTGAGAATGCCAGAGAATAAGAAAGTGAGTTCCTTAAGTTACGCCTATGCTATCACACTGTAGTTCTTTCGAAGTCAAAGATAAAACTGAAATCTTTAGTTCCGGTGGTTGGGAATCCGCTTTGAATGCTTTCCGTTGCGTACGAAAGCATAGTCACTAAAGCATGTGGGTGTATTAATGCCGTAAACATTCTTCGTCACCCCCCCCCTTCATATTGTAAATAAAGGTGCATCCAAAAATACGGCGTCTCCCTGCATTTTTAACGCTAATTGCAGTAGCATCGATGGTCATCCTGAAAAGAGTTCTGCCGTAACTTGCGCCTTTTATGTCTCTCGCGTTTTCCTTTCAGTTTCACGCTATTTCTGGCTGTTATAGGGAAGATTTCCATCTAGCCACAATACTAGCAGTGCTATCCATACAATCCGCACTTTTAATGTGCTTTGAAACTTTCTGTAGCATAGTTTAGAGGCATTGCCCCGTGAATTAACACTGCCGATTTTCTTTTCAAGCTAATGTACTGTCTCTAATAGGACCCTTACATATGCGCATTAAAAGACCTTTTTGAAAGTTCTCCTATAGTCTATTCATGGCCTACACAAGAACATTGGCGAGGATAACCGGTTTAATGCTCGTAATTAGCTGGTAAACCTGCAGTGCTTACAGCCGGTGCTTACGAACTTCAGGTAAACGAGCCACCAAATTGGGTTCGGACGACCCCTTTCTGAAAGCGAGTACGTATTTCGATAACGCACCTGTGTCATAGGTCATTAAATTAAGGGCCTACGTCAAACAAAAATGTTACATCCCTCGTTACAAATGAGTCCTCTCACTTGTTCATTGTCACTGTCGGCATCGGGCTATGCCTGCTGCTCGTAAAAGATGAAGAATAAGCAAGAACTTCGTGAGGCATCTAATGTGCTTATTACTAGATAACACAGCAAATATAGTGCGCCAAAGGTTTCTCGCACAAGAGACCGAGATGTCTTTTTTTCATTTCCAGCACTCGTGTTCTGCCTGTGGTTTGAGATAAAATGTGACAAGCTTCAGAAGAATCCAACGCTAAAGAATCTTGATCGTGCTCGGCTTCCCTATCGCCACGAAGTTCTTGCATGCATTCAAGACATAGATAAAGCACCGCGTATCGAAGCACCGCAGTAAAGTTTCTCTACGACTAAAGGCTTCTTGCCTTGAACCATAAGAATAAAATATCCATTCCCATGAATTGCCCTTGCACTAAGGCGAATGAACACCTTAACTATACTTTTCTGCCATATAGGTGTCACTGACAATGGCAGCACACGTTACCAGAACCTGAAGTCCATCAGGACGATCGATTACATGAGGCCCAGCACAAGTCGCGCTGGCATGGAGGAAGCATCAGCCATGTCTGAAGACGGCGCCGCGAAAGTTCACATTTAGAAAAATTCCGTGAAATGCATCTCGGAGACAAGAGGAATGGCTACCCGTGTAACAATATGCCCCTACTTGGTAATATCGTCTTGGGAGGTCTAGCTCTGATGGCTGAAACAGTACTGCATTGGCAGTTTTGAGCGTTAGGCTGGCGCGGCGGGCCTTGACAAACTTCACGGTTCCAACAGCGCGACCGGACACCACACGCATGTGTGCACACCCCATGCGGCAACCATGAAGCTATACAAGCTTGCCCGATTTTCCATCCTGCTAACACGCCGCAATGTGCGGCACACTTGCAGGTTTGCTCTGCATTGTGGAATATGTAAAGATTGTGAAGGGAAGATGCTCATCCGAGTCCAGGCTCATAAAATGAAGCAGGGTTTTCCTGTTTTCCTGTAAAATTATTGCAATAATTAGGCTGGCACTGACGCACTTGCGCGAGGGATAAATGTCCCGATGACTTAAATGCCGAATATCAGCTGGTTTTTAGACAACAGGCTGTCATCGTAAACAAGAACATTTACCCCGGGGAAGACTACCTAGGTACATTTGGAGATAAATGCATGTGCTTGGCAACACCCTGTACGAGTATTGAAGTTTGTGGTATTTAAAGGAATGTGCTAGTATGGTAACTGAAGCTGTTGCATTTTAGATTCGTCATATACTTCAGAAGGCGTTGAGAAACTCAAGAAACTCGGGAAAAAAAAGAACGCCATGATTCAATCAACTGCCGCAAATAGCTCATTTAAAGCGCTCAAAATGGATGTATTACATAGCGCACTGAAATTTACTCTTTTCATTCGCCAGTCCTCAGACACATTGTACCGATTTCAAGCAAATTGCAAAATGAATATAAAGAAAGTTATCCGCTTGGGATGCTCCAAGAGATGCTACTAATAGAACTGCGATATATGCTTTTTCGTGTAGTCAACTTTGTAAATTCTAAAATTCTATTGTTTTTAAGCTTAGCGAGTTCATAATTTTTCGCAGTTACAAACCTAAATAAAAGTTATAATAGATACATTTACCAGAATTTACCTGGCCCTATCAAACGAAATTTGATTGTTTGATAGTTCTAATTTCATCATGAAATAATCTGGTCTAGACGCCGGCGAAGCTGGCTTGATTAGAAACGACGTATAAGGTAACACAACCCGGCTGCAAACAAACCTCAACATCGCATGAGTCATGTGAACATGGGCAACAAGAATAAATCAAAGCACATTACCGCAAGAATAGCGACCAATGTTTATCTAGTGCTTAGCGTAGAGATTTCAAAAGAGCTACTGGCTTTACAAAAGACATACACCGTACGCGCTGTCTCTGCCCTACTGCCCGTTGTATTCTGCTTTACTAAACGGTTGAAAAGACATCGCACCAGCAATGCCTCAACTCAACGCTTCCAACATTCATTATCTTACCGAGAAAAAGAATAAGAGAATCCTAATTTCCGCAGCACATTCCATCCAATGTACACGGAAACACTGAATTACTTGAATTATCTGTGCTTGCTACGTATGGGGGAAATGGTTTTGTGTGTCGTTCTCACGATGCCTTCGTTAGCAATGGTGTGCAGTTCGAATGCAAGTCAAATTTTTTATGACTTCATACAAACACTGCAGGAAAACTTAAACACTGCGGTTTTTCTTCGTATTTCTTCTTCTTCAGTTAAGACGTGTGATTTCCGACGGGCAGTCAGTCCAGCTCAGAAATAAAGCGAATAGCTAGCTTTTACGCGATTTCTATTTCTTAAAGCGAGTGACTCAAGTGACTAATTGCAATGGCTTATACCCGGAAAATGCGGCTCTAGTGCAGTGAGAAAGAAATATCATCAGGAATATCTCATACCTCCGTAAGTAAGCAATCATGTAATGGCTGGATATGAACGAACGAACCAGCGAGGGAAAAAAGTCAATGAAAACGGAGACGATATAACATTTAGGTATTGCATTAGGTTCTCTCATGTGACGTTGAGGAGGTCAACCTACAGTGCCAAACGTATACTTTGTATTGCGGCTCACTATGTCTGACCCATCAGATCGTAAAACTTTAGGCATTAGCACGTTTACAGCAGGCTTGCGTCTTCACGTGTTAGAAGAGTGTAACGTGCTGCCGAACATTTTTACCCTTCCTCGCATACAATCTGTGCTTAAAAATTCGCTCATCATTACAGCAGCCCATAATGTGAAATTTGAGAGCAACTGTGTACGTGTTTTCATTTCGCGATATATTGAGGCAAATATTTTGAGAGAGACATGTAACAGAGGTCATGCGCGACGGCTTTTTTAAATGACTGATCGAAGAATCTATTGTTTGAAGTTTGAAGTTTATTTCCTTTCTTCATTACAGAAAGAGGAAACAAGAGCTAAAGGCCATTTGGCCTGACAGGGGCTCTTGCTCCTAAGTGCGTTCGCCTTACATGAGGATCCAATGTACGAAAAAAGCAATTATTAGAAGAAACAAGCAAGTAAGATGTAGAAAATGCAAATAAACAAGATAATGTGTACATTATACAATGACTATGTGAAAAAACCATTTATGATTCAATTTTTGTTTGTGCAATCACATTACCGCGCAGATTAAGGAATACATATATACTGCATAAAAAAAATTTAGTGCGTGAGCAATTTATGTGTAAATAATTTGATAGTGTATGAGTAGGTTTTTTTATACATTGCTTAAAATTAGGCGCACAGAAATGAATTTTTTGCTCAACAATGTTTAGTAGCCTTGGTATTTGATAGTTTATATCCTGACGTCCGTAGTTAGTACGCGTGAATGGTATTTTCTTGATTTGACAACGTAATGGGTATCCAAGAGAAGTGGGTATGCTGACAACATGGAGCCTGTGTTTTTTTATATGTAAGAGTAATCTATAATAAAATACTTAATTTGCTCGGATCAATAAATGTTTGCCGAAGAGATTGTGTGTGGGTAAGTCACGCGGCCTACCATGGTTGTTTTCAAAAATTCGGACTACTCGTTTTTGCAAGCTTAATAACTTATCATAGTTTTTTATTCTAGTTGTTCCCCAGATCAAGACACAATAAGTTAGCTTCGAGTAAAAAAAGGCCGTAGTATATTGCTTTCTTTAGCCATAAAGGTATTAGATCACCTATTTTATACATACAGCCTACTACTTTGCTAAGATGATTGCAAAGCTTATTGACATGATTGTCGCAGGAGAAGTTTTCTTGGAACCGTACCCCCAAAAAGTTTCGCGTTGTTACTTGTTCTAATCTCTTTGCTTGAAATAGAACAGGTATATTAACTGGCAATGGCTTGTTTATCGGTCTAAATATTATATATTTGATTTTGTTGACGTTCAATTGTAGTTTGTTGATGTACAGCCATTCAGATAATAAATTTCAATAATCATTTATTTCTTTTTGTATGAATTGCAAGGAAGAATTTGCAATGAAAAGATTAGTATCGTCTGCGTACATGATGATATTAGGTGGGGAAGAAATGTTAGGAAGGTCATTGATATATAGATTAAATTAAATAGATTAAATAGGTGGTGCAGCTTGCTTCCATAAAATAGTACACAATTCACGTCACGCAGAAATCCAGATGGTAAAACAATCGCAAACCAAGACACCCAAACAAAGCAAACCAATCAAGCCGGAGCGAGAGCCGACGCGAGCTAATCGTAGCACGAAATGAGCCCTCTGGCTGAGACCGGATGCCAGTACGAAACGAGCGGTCGGGCGGGTCCGCGTGAAACCAGTTTTCCGCACTCATATCACTGAAGGGGCAGCTTTCATTGGTCTCCGCCTCTCGACCGTTCAGGGCTCGCGTCTTCTGCCGCTCCGCGTTCGCTCTGTCATCTTTCGCTCTTGCGCTTGTTCGCTCAGTTACGCCGCCGACGCTCGCCGCAAGAATGGGTCATTAAGAGCAGCGCCATAAAACGGAGACGTATTTTAGCCGACGCAAAACAGTCTTTATCAAGTCTCACTTCCGAGGGTGCGTTTCTGGACTTTTGCCTGAATACTCCTTTTGAGCGTGTTGAAAATTGAGTTGTATTTTTAACACTGAGACCAGCTAGTCTTACTTAGCATCACTGATATTTCTACTCTCCTTCACCTGTTTCACGTAGAACATACATGATGTATGAGATAATTAAATGCTTCTGTTATGCTTGCATGTCGAACGACGAAAGTTCTTAATTTACAATTTAACATTACAGACCACCGAGAGCACCAGTGTTCAATTTCTACCAATCTAGAGCCCAAATCAAACGTTAAATATCAATGCAGAAACTTACCCCTAAGATGCAGCGAGTCGACTTACCATTAAGGTGCGATTTAGTTTGTCAAACTTCCAATGTGTCAATGTCTTTTTCTCGTCCCCTAAGAAGAGTAGGCTAGTTTGTGCTAATTTGTCCCTATCCTGGCAGGAATGCTACTGGAATCGAAGGAAGAGAGCAACAAGTGGCCTGTGGTGTCAGTGGAAAGGTTTCCAGAAGACGGGCCACCTTACACGGGAAACTCAATGAACACACGGGCGATACAGCCCCCATTTTAAGAGCACGTGATCGATCGTCAGTGATGAAGTCGAGCCGCAAATGCGAAATATGGGGTAAATTGTTCAGCAGTGCTGCTACTCTAACTGCACATTACCGCACGCATACAGGAGAGAGACCCTACAAATGCGAAATATGTGAGAGATCATTCGCGGAGAAGTCGAATTTCCGTAATTATGAACGGATTCACACAGGCGTGAAACCCCATATCTGCCAAATATATACTAAACCATTCAAAAGCAAACGGCAACTTAAAATGCATCTCGGCTTGCATAGTAGCAACAAACATTTTGTTTGCGAAATATGTAATCTCTCCTTTAAGCGCAACTCACATCTCAGAAATCACCGCCAAAGAATTCATGATGGTAAAATGCCGTACGAGTGCAAGCAGTGTGGATTTCGGTACACAAAAAAGGATAACCTCGGCGCACATCTCTGCAAGAATTTTAGTTGCTAATTTTGTGTAGATTTGTTTATAGATGCACCTCAACTGATTGCACATGTCGTGACGCAGACGGGTGGGCAGTTATAACAGTCTGAGAAGTGCGCAATGGAAGTAAATCACCCACGGGTTTAGCATATGAACGTTACCATGATACCGCGCAGGAAAATAACGCTAACATTCTTCCACAGGGGTGAGAAACTTACCGAAGCCATCGTGAGGATTGATGGGCCTCTTTTGACGTTTAAAACTGCTGAGTGAAATACGAGGCGTAAAGTATGCCGCATTATTTTTTCCAAAGTACGAGACAAGACGTCGTCTCCAGCAGAATATGTCATGCTTAAATATCGAAGAATACAGGAGATCCTGGCTAGAGCCCACTGTTTGCAAAACTAAGTTGTTCGCCAAAGTAGCTTTAGCAAACTCATTTCTAAACGAACCCTAATGAGTCGCAATATTGTGTTTCGTGCTAATAGAAGATTGCAATGTTCGCACAACATCCTTGACACCTTGTTTAGTTCTGTACAATCGTTTTGACAGTGTACTAGTCAACAAGCTTTGCCTAAACATGCTTTTAATGATCATACAGTGCGAATAGAATGGAGCACCAAAAAAGGAGGCACTGTGATTTGTCACCTAAAAATTTATCTCTCCCAATTATTCAGTTCCTTAGGTCTTTCTGCCTTCCAGAGACTGCCTTTAGGACAATATGTAGACAGCCAAGGGAAAAATTATTTCCCTTACAAATTATTGAATGCACGTAATTTTTTCTTCTATGGCTCTTGTATTCATGCCGAAGATTTTAATGTCTAATCATGCTGATGACAGCAGTGAGACCATATTGGACTCAGACCATTTTGAGCCTACCTATATACCTTCTTCCACTACGAGTATTCTAGTTATAGTTGTATTCAGGTGGAACGTCTGCCAGTTTTCAGGCACAGTTTTTTATTCACTTGGTAGTTGCCTCTTTTGACTTGCGCTCCACTCTAGCTACAGCTGCGGAATTTTTTTGGCCTGATGTGACACGCATCCCTGCGGGCAATGACATGACGAGTGAGATAGTTTTTTGCTTATATTATTGACCTGCGTACTGCTATACCTTCCAGCGAATGCGTTTCGCCGAATAACGAATGTTAACTTGCAGATCAAGGCATGAGGCACCAGCATGTATCAGAATACTCTACGATATTCTCGTCGATTATATCTTTTTCCTTTCTTGTACTCAAGGCTTTTCTAATCGAAATGCATGCGCAACGCGAATACAGTTGTGCATTCTGAAAGACACGTGAGCACCAGCGATTACAGTGTCTTCTACGAATAATGTGAGAATAGCCGACTCTTCGTAATCACCGATGATTTGTTCGATGATCGACTCATGTGCCCGGCGCTATCTTTATGCACGAATGTAACTTGTTTTGTGGGCTTAGGTTCACCTAATAAAGTCCTTCATGACCCACGGTTCTTCGGACTGTTGTTCACCGTCACTACAACGTGAAATCTCGTAGAGGTGCTTCGTGGAGACCAGATAAATCCTGCCAGCCATGAAAATAACGAGAAAATTGTCATGGGCGGCCCATCTAGCCGCAGGCTACGACTACCGCCCGAGTACGCACCTGTGCCCGAGAAGCCTAGGAAGCAAGTGGCCCAGACAACTGTCACAATGAGAGAGCCCGTGTCACCTGCAGGGACGTGTGCTGCAAATGCCAAGGAAGTCACCGTCCATTCGCAGATTCTCGTTTGGAGATCTCAAAAGCTGGCCGCAAACCTTACGCAAGAACCGCTATGTTTAACATTTCTATCTTCGAGATGCTTCGGTTTCGCATTTTCGCAGTGTATTTCGACAAACATTTCCTAACGTCATGTCCAAGGAGTGGGCCGAAGTTCAATGAGAACACCGTGATCTTCAGGGCGGCATCAACTGTTAATTCAGACACGTCGACCGCGCATGTCAGACTTGAAAGCGTTCTTCCTCCTCTGTGGTTTTGAAGCAAGCAGTTTAGACCGGATTGATACGTAAACCGGCCAAGACCGCTACAATATTCCTAAGGGAAGCCCCGGATGTCAAAAAGGCGTTGGAAAAGTGCACTCGGCGACATCTGTCGCCTAGTGTTCTCACCGAGGGGGAAAATTCAAGCACTAGGCTCCGGCGAACTCCGAAAGGCCACCAGAACAGTTGCACGCGAAGAACTACTTAAGATGTTCTCTTGTACGCAGCCTCAAGCAGTCGTAATATTTGACACCGACTGAGAGGCGTTCATGCAGCCATTTGCCGTGACGGAATTGCCGTAGCTGAATGCTGGAGTAATGGTCTACGTCACCGTCTTCAGCCGTCTGCGTCCCCCTTTGCGCCCGCACCTGCCGACTGCTCGCTCTGCTTCCACTGCGGAGAAACCTGACACGTCTGTTGACTATACCCATACCGTGAGATGGCACTGCGATGTTTGCCTTCAACTCTGCACCCGCAGCAAGGCGAATGACACCGTGAAATTCCTGACTGCTTAACTGCTTGGCTGCAACTAGGCGGAGACCCGAACGACTTACTCGATCGCTGTCGCCAAGGCACTGCCTCTCACTACAGTACCAAGTGTAGACTGGGCCAATACATGGCCGATATGTGGTCCGTATCCGGGAAACAAAACACAGCAACCTATGGAGGTGCAGTTGTTTCTCGTCGCAGTGCCGAATGTCCTCCACCGCCAACGCAAGATCGGTCCACACGAAAAAGGAAGCACACGCTGCCATTTCGACGAAGCTCCGAAGGAAAAACCACGCTTCCTAAAGCATACCTGACGACGCCGCGAAACAATGGGACAGTGCATGAAGCGATGATCAGACACCTTGCAATAAGTATAGCATTAAACCACCAAGATCAACGCTGTCACCATGCAGTGGCAGCTTTAGTGGAAAGACGACCTAACTACTCCGTCGTCAATGAATCCTGAACCGCGCAATCGATGACAGTTACGAATACAAGGCAAGAACCCCAACTCCGGGCAGCTGGAGGTCAACGGGCAAGGATGACTGGAATGAGCACGTACGTTGAACACAAGACGTGTTAGGACACGCTTGCGTCACAGTATCACCCTTCTGTCGCAGGATCGGGACAACTCACCCAACTACGCATGAGGATCCAGCCAAGGACTGTCAGACAACGCTGCAATATTCGACGACTACAATAGTCGAACACCAGGGCGGTGACTATGATTGGGTTCGGACCCCTATAGGCCGACGTGGACTGAGCGAAACACTGTTATTTCGGACTGTACAAGAATATTCACCGAATGTGCGCACGGCCCGTATAGCCGTAACATGCCCGGAAGCAGTCCAACTTGTGCGCCAGTAACCGGTTTTACCGTAGATAACCAGCTATAATTTCGTAGTTTTTTCGTTGCTGCGTGTTCTTTTGGTCTCCGTTCTCGTTTGGTGTTCGTAACGCTGGCACGACACATTTTAATGCGGCCGCAGTGACACGTGTACTTATATTTTTCCGGTGATCCCGTTTCACCGCGCGAAGTGTTAAGTTATCGCTCCGCGCATGACGCACTTGCATGTATCAGAACCTTCTGGCTCATCCTCGCTGATTTCGTCTGCTATCTATGTTGCAGTGGAACCTTGTGTAATCAGATTCCATGCGTGACGAGTATAGTGTTCCACATACTGTAAAGCGCTTGATCCCATGCGATTAGTCTGGAATCGTCGGCCAAATAATTATAAATATCCGACTCGCTTGAGCCGCAGATTAGTTTTCCGTCGATCGACGTGTATGCTCGGTGCTAACATTCAGCCCAAGTGAAACTAGTTTTTTGGGCACAGTTTCGCTGAATAAAGAGTTGGTTCCGTGACTCCCGGTTCTTACTACTGTGTTCCTCACCGTCACTGCAAGGTGAAGATACCGACGATTTACCTGCATCTTAGCGGAACCTTAGTCAATAATAAAAGCCAAACCTCTTATCCAGGTGGAAGGTATCTGTGTTGTCTCGCATTGTTTTAGTTGCAGCTGTACTATCTGTCCCAAATGAAACGCGAACATTGGAGCCTGTGTCGCATTCACAACTGAAACAAATGTGGGCACCGTCGGCTAGTCTTACTGCAGTGGGCGACTATGCTCGCCTTAAACTGCTATATTTTCCCATCCATTTTCTTTGATTTTCTGTTTTCTCACTTAGAAATTAAATAAAAACAAAATTGGGGAGAAAATTTCGCAGTGAAGTACCAGCATGATCGACTGGTGAGGTCAAACCAGACGTGCCCGCCTCTCAATACTGATGACTGGCGGATGGCGCACACTAGACTCTTATGTTGAGCTTCGGAAACGCACTCCGCTGTTTGCGTCTCATACGGTGCCGATAGCAGAATATTTCAGCATATTGTGACAAGGAAGAAAAGGGGGAAACGAATGAAAGGCAACTGTTGCTGACAAACATAAGCACACACCCAGAATCTTTCCCAGAAGTTTTTGCGCACTATTTTAATTAAAGAAATAATAAACTAATGAAATTGAAAGTGGCTGAAAAAAACGACTTCCCGCAGGTGGGGCAGTATCCCACATATTCGCAATGCGCGTGCGATGCTCTATGCCATACGACAATTTTAGCTCTTGGGGACGCTGACACCGGATTTTCTGTCATATGTACGCGCCCTTAACGCTTTCGTGTTAAAAGCTATCGGTCTCTAATTGATATTTAATAGACGCAAAAGACCTTTGACCTCGAGGAATGATGATTGCAGCAAGACGGGAAAAAAACACAACAAAGTAATGGGCATACTTTGTCGACACCCAAGCACGGAAAATTTTATCTAATCAAAATGGACAGTCATACCGTACCTGGCATGGTGGCAGCCTGAAGAGCAAGCTGGGGAAAGTTTATCGCAATATATTTTATTAGATTCGGGCACGTCATCGTAATGGCAACTTTGAGTGCAGTGTGTTTTTCCTTGATAACGAATAAATTTTTTCACATAGGTTTGCATACACTGTGTTTAACACGTTTAGCAAGCATCAACATTGTAGCAAACATGTAGAAACACTGTTATCCTTCATTATTCGAGTAAGATATATTCTATAAACAAAAGTATATGCTAGTCAGTGTCATGCAGTGGGAAAAGTCTTGCGTAAATTGAGTTTCTATTTTATTTTATTTTTATATAGGAATATTGTAGCCCTCACTTGAGGGCCATTACAAGAGAAGAAAAAAAACAGATAAATTCAACAGCAACAATACAATTACAATACAATTTACAATACAATACACACAATTTACAGAGAGGATGAACAAGTATACGCAGAATAACAGTAAGCATGATTAATTCTTAATTATCTCGTT
The DNA here is from genome assembly GCF_023375885.2 of Dermacentor andersoni. Classification (NCBI taxonomy): domain Eukaryota; kingdom Metazoa; phylum Arthropoda; class Arachnida; order Ixodida; family Ixodidae; genus Dermacentor; species Dermacentor andersoni. Next base: position 31,326,725 of record NC_092824.1, on the reverse strand, counting down.
GCCTGTAATACGATTCTAGTAGAGTATATAATTGGCTAACATTTTGTGCTGTTACAGTGCAGTCCGGAAAGCCATTCCATATATTAATACAAGAAGGAAAGAACGAGTATTTAAAACCATCAAGGTGTGTTTTATAATGCTGTACACTAGCAGTGTACTTTTAATGGGGGGAATGTATGTTGCTTTGTTTATCCTTATTTGATTTCTGGATATATGGAAAAAAAATTTCATTCGTTATTTTATTCGTTGTTCGTTGTCCGAAAGGTTAAAAATTTACATCTAGGAATTGCGTAATTACGTGAACAATGTCCAGCTATGCAAGCACTTTATATCATTGTTTATTGACAGATTGATTTAGAAAGCATTGAATATAGTAAACCCGGAAATAAATGGCCTTCCGTTTAGCATTTGGAGCCCATATTCCTCTACGAAGGCTACAAACTCTCATGTGTGTCGTTTCCGAAAGGTATGAATAACCAGAAGTATAACATGTATGTGGTGGTAGCAAAAAATAAATTACTTGAGGCAACGCGCAGAAAGGCACGCAAGGACAACAGAAGTTAGCAAAGAGACAACGCTTCACTTCTATTGTCCTACGTGCCTTCTTGTGCTTAGCCTGAAATTTTGAAGTACCAACTAGCCCACCTGTCTGTGTTCATGAAGAAATAAGTTACTGCACTATGTTTGTGTCACCTAATGAGCACCTGTGGGCTATAATTGTGACGTCAATGAATTGATAATGTAGACTGCTACCGTTGCGAGAGACTGATCTTGCTCTCGCGCTGAATCACGCCGTGGCGAGACTTTTCACTTTTGCTTACGCAGCAAAAACTCACATAATTTACTTCAATAAGTTAACGTTGTCTGAGCCACTAGCGGGTTAACATTGGACGTTGGTCGCCTTCGATGACGCCTTCTACGTCAGCGGGTGTTTCGGTGCCGACCGAAATAACAATGCTGGAGCGAGGCGGGATGCTCACTTGATGTTCGAGCACACTCAAGGCGTGGTGACTACGAGGGCTTTCCGGCGGTATCGCATGATCTTCCGACAGCGTTATTGACTTCGACTTCAGGTCGATGACTGCGCCGTGTTGGTTGAGGAAGTCCATGCCGAGAATGACGTCTCGTGAACACTGTTGGAGGATAACGAAGGTGACGGGGTAAGTCCGGTCGTAAGTGGTAATTCTTGCCGTGCACATTCCTGTCGGCGTAATCAGGTGTCCTCCAGTGGTCCGAATTTGAGGGCCTTCCAATGCAGCCTTAACCTTCTTCAACTGGACGGCGATTTGTCCACTCATGACGGAGTAATCGGCTTCTGTGTCTACTAAGGCGGTGACTGCGTGGCCGTCGAGAAGCACGTCGAGGTCGGTGGTTCTTTGTCTTGCGTTACAGTTAGGTCTTGGCGTCGGATCACGGCTGCGTCGTGTTGAACTGAAGTTGAAACGTCGCGTCGTCAAGTCGTCTTTCATCGGTGTAGTCTTGGCTTCCTGATTTCGTCGGGACGGCGGCGTGTCGTTATGTCGTCGAGGTAGTTTCTTCGGTGTCTTCGTCGGCGGCGGAGGATCTTCGTCAGTTCGATGAACAGCAACCGCACCTCCATCGGTTGCTGCTTTTAGTTTTCCGGATATGGGCTCGCTGACCGGCCCCGGGCTGGGCCGGTGTATGGTCGGCGATGCGGCGACATGTAGCGGCCTGGTGACGGCGAACGGGACGGTCGTCGAGGGTTCCACTGGGTAGCGGCGAGGTAGTCGGCGATGTCACGAGGGCGTTGACCTTCCCGAGGGCGCGGTGCATCGACGGCGAACCCTCGCAATCCCAGGTTGCGGTATGGGCATTGGCGGTATACATGGCCGGCTTCGCCGCAGTGGTAGCAGAGCGGGCGGTGGTCGGGGGCTCGCCAAATGTCCGTCTTCCTCGCGTAGCTGTGCTGGGCGACGGGTGGGCGTGCTGGCGGCGGCGGCGGTGGCCGACGGAACTGCGGCGTGACAGGGCCCTGGCGCGGTCGCGGAGGGGGACCTTGACGGCGTGCGACGGCGGCGTAGGTCATCGCTTGCGGCTCAGGCTGGGGCGATACAGGGGCTACTCCAAGTTGTTGTTGGAGCTCCTCCCGTACGGCGTCGGCAATCGAAGCCACTTGGGGCTGTGATGATGGGAACAGCTTTTGTAGCTCCTCCCGTACGACCGCTCTGATAGTCTCGCGTAGATCGCCGGTAGCCAGTGATTGAACCCCGGCGGAGCTTGTAGAGTTCGTGCGGCGATCGAATTGCCGGTTTCGGATCTCGAGTGTCTTCTCAATGTTGGTCGCCTCACGAAGAAACTCTTCGACGGTCTTCGGTGGGCTTCTTACCATTCCGGCGAAAAGTTCCTCCTTTACACCACGCATCAGTAGGCGGACTTTCTTCTCCTCGGCCATATCCGGGTCGGCGTGGCGGAACAAACGGCTCATTTCTTCCGTGAAGATGGCAACGTTCTCGTTTGGTAGCTGCACTCGGGCATCCAGCATAGCTTCAGCCCTTTCCTTGCGCACGACGCTTGTAAAGGTGCGTAGGAAGCGGCTACGGAACAGGTCCCATGTTGTCAAGGTCGATTCCCTGTTCTCAAACCAAGTTCTGGCGGTGTCTTCTAAGGCGAAGTAGACATGCCGCAGCTTCTCGTCGGGGTCCCAGTTGTTGAATGTTGCGATTCGTTCGTAGGTCTCCAGCCATGATTCCGGGTCTTCAGTCGCTGCTCCATGGAAGGTTGGTGGGTCCCGAGGTTGTTGTAGGATAACGGGGGACGCTGGGGCAGCCATTGGGGTTGTCTTGACCACGATCTTCTTTGTCGTCTCAGGTAGAAGTCCGTGCTCTGGGGGCAGTCCTTGCAGTCTGCGGCTAGCACGCTGGTCTTGGGCGTTGTTGGTTCTGTCCTCGGACTTCGGGCTTGGATCGCGGCTTTGCGGGGGCGTTCGGTACATGAACGCACAAGCACCTCCACCAGATGTCACGTGGTCGTGACGTCAAAGAACACAGTAGCAATACTGTGAAAGGCAAAAACTAGCTTTTATTGGGCGAACTTGTGCCCATAAAACAGGCTAAACTTACAGCAGAACGATAGCGGCGAACACAGTCGGCAATCGTCGTAAATCTGATCAGCGGGTCAAGCGCGTCGGCTTTTATACAGCAGTCATCGAATGTTCCAGACTAACCGTTGGGACCCGCATGCCTTCTACAAAGTTCTACACAATTCGCGTCAAGCGATGAAATCAGATAAGGCGAGGTTCGGCGACAACAGACAGCCGGGTAGAAGGCATCGATAACTTTCCAGGAACGTCGGATACATGCAGGCGCGTCCCGCGCAGTGCGATTACAGTTGTTAAGTGGCGAAACGTGGTCGCCCGACAAAGATAAGTACACGTGTAAATATTTATAATTCGAAGAATACTTATATAGGGTCCAGCGAGTGACACAGAAGAAACTTAGCATCACTTGAAAACAAACATTTAAGAAGTGCATTCTAGTTTATCATTACTTCATTCCAACTCTTCATTTTGTTCGTAAGTATTCAAATTAATAGTTGGCTAAGAGGCAGAAATCGGCTTGTATTCCTCAGAGCGAGGCAATTAAGCCCTTAATTTCAAGTATTACCTCAAATTCGATATATTCATCATAGCTGCCGGATCTACAAGTCATGATTGTATTGGTGTGAAAACGCCACATTCACCACGGTGTTGCCGAATCGCTTCGGGGAGGCACAAATACTAATTATTGTAATATCAGCGCAGGTTTGCATCATAATTGCAGTAACCATCTGCACCGTGTCATTGTTATACATCAACCTGTTTTATTGATGCAAAAACATGTTCCAAAGAAGATTTTATTCCGAAATTATTGTAAGGATTCTGTCACTGTAGCAAGCGGAGCAAGAATTTTATATAGGAAACGACATAGGACACGTTCTGAGTTTTTTAACAGCAAAACTGGCAGTATTCGTGCAAGTCAATGCGCCGTTTCGTCTACGGTGGATAACTGCTCTGTACCATGTATTGCCCCGAGTGTGCCGTTCATCCTATGTCCGGCAGCATAGTCCGTATTTAAAGAGAATGAACCATTGCGAGCAGCGAGTTTACAAACAACGAATTTGCTTACCTAATTTCACCTTTTTTGTCATAGCTAGTAACTGTCTGACGAATACTTTATTAATTGTACGATTTCTGACGACGCCGTGCGTTACCAGGGGAAAACGCAGCCCATGCGCATGACCAAAGAGAATTGCAACGTCGACGGTACGTAGGCGATTGTCACTCGCCTTTACCACAAACATGGCAGATAGCCCCTACGGTTTCCATGGTAGCGGTACATTTATTGCGTATAAAAATGCACATACCCAGTGCCGCCAAGACGGTTCCTGCATGAACCAGTTCATAACTGTCCTTATTAAAAAGTTTGTGCGTATCTGAATGTATGCAAATTGATACATAATCTATGGAGACGAAGTTTTTGAATGAATTTCTTCTTGTATCAGTGGTCTGGTAAAGCAAGCTGCTAGAAGATAAGGGCAGAAGCCGACACTGTAGTTTCCTGCAGAGAATTCACTTGTAAATGGAATCATCGCTCCACCAATGGTCGACACTTATTTGCATAGCAGAATCTCAGTGGGTTTTAGCGGCTCACATCGCAAATGTTTTCCTTCAACCGAGCTGGTTGACAAAGCAATTGCTTTGACACAAATTCCGTGTGTGATGCGTAATTGCTGCGACGTCTTATCGACGTCATGATGTCTTATCGGTGCTGTTACGATTTAGGTAGTATGTGAGAATTTCTCACCAATAGCATGTTACGAGCAGCAGACATGTCCGGCTGCTGCCGAATGCAGAAGTTACAGCGCACAATTTGGGGCACCAAAAACAGTTTATATTGGACCTCTTGGTTCTTTTATAGCAAGCACGCCAAGCCACAGCCGCAGCATAAACAACCTTCAAAAATTAATGAAAATTTAATGCAAGGAGCACACAAAATTGTTAGGTAGTTTGCCATCTGTTGGCATAAATCTTTACCAAATAACCCAATTATATGCTTCTCAAACATCAACATTATACCTTTTGACAGAGTAATAATTACCGCACGCAACGATTACCAGTGAGTCTGCACTACTTCAAAACTGTAACGCTTTGTTAATAAGAATATTTACGCCATTCTGAGACACGGGACTTCCGAACTGAACATTCTTTTTTGTAAGGTGATTAGGTTTCCTTGGATACGTCAAGCATTATTTGTTCTGCCAGTATCTGCGCAGCCTCTATCGCAGGCCTGATGAACGTTGTGACAATAACGGTGCGACATATAAAGTTGAGAATGCCGGAGAATAAAAAAAAGAGTTCCTTAAGTCACGCCTGTGCTATCACACTGCAGTTCATTAGAAGTCAAAGCTGAAACTCTAACCTTTAGTTCCTCTGGTTGGGAATCCGCGTTGAATGTTTTCCGTTGCGTGCGAAGACATAGTAATGCCGTAAACATTCTTAGCCAATCCCCCCCTTCATATTGTAAATAAAGGTGCATCCAAAAATACGGCGTCTCCATGCAGTTTTAATGCTAATTGCAGTAGCATTGGTGGTCATCCTGAATAGGGTTCTGCTGTAATTACCGCCTTTTAGGTCTCCCACGTGTTCCTTTCAGTTTCACGCAATTTCTGCGCCGTTAAATGAAAGACTTTCACCTAGCCGCAATACCTACAACGCTAACCATACAATCCAAACTTTTCACGTGCTTTGAGGCATTCCGCTGCATAGTTTTGTGACACTGCCCCGTCAATTACCACCTCCGCATTTCTTTCCAAGCTAATATACTCTCTGCAATACAACTGTTACGTAAGCGCATTGAGCAATCTTTTTGAAAGTTGTCCTATAGTCTATTGATGGCCTACACAGAAGCACTGGCGACGACAGCCGTTTTAGTGCTCGTAATGAGCTGGAAAACCTGCAGCGCTTACAGCCGGTGCCTATGAACTTGAGCTACACGAGTCACCAAATGAGGTTCGGATCATCACATTCCGAAAGGCGAATAGATATTTTGATGAAGCACCTGTGTCATAGAAGCTCAATAAATTAAGGGTATAAGTAAAACAAAAATTTAAATCCCTCGATAGAAATGAGTCCTCTCAGTCGTTCATTGTCGTCATCTTCATCGGGCTAAATCTGCTGCTCGTAATAGATGAACAATAAGCAAGACGTTCGTGAGCCATTTAGTGTGCTTATTAATGGATAACACAGCAAATATATTGGGTAAAGGGCTCCACGCACAAGAAACCGACGTGTCGTTTTTCCCTTCGAGCGCTGTCGTGCTCTGCCCGAGGTTGCCGACAAACATAAGCTTCAGAAGAATACAATACTTCACAATAATCATCATGGTCGGCTTTCCCATCGCCACGAAATTCTTCTATGCATTCAAGACATACGCGCAGAAAAAAAAATCGCCCCGTACGGAAGCACAGCATTAAAGTTTCGATACCACCGAAAGCTTCTTGCCTTCCACCATAAGCAAGAAATATTCATTTCCCATATATTGCGCTTGAACTACGGCGAATGAACACCTTTACTACACCTTTATGCCATACAGGTGTCACTGACAATGGCAGCTCAAGTTGCCAGCACCTGGGGTCCATCAGGAGCGTCGATAACGTAAGGCCCAGCACAAGCCGTGATGGCATGGAAGAAGCATCAGCCAATTTTGAAGACGCCACCACGTGAGTTCACATTGAGAAAAGTTCTATTAAAAAGGAACTCAGAGAGGCGAGGGATGGTTATAAGGTATTACAATGATGCGTCTACTCAGTAATTTCTCCTTGTGAGGGCTAGCTCTGATCGCTAAAACAGGTGCTGCATCAGCATTTTAGAGCCGGCCTTGACACGCTTCATGGTTCCAACAACGCTACCGGACGCCAGTGTCCGGTCCGCAATCACACCTCATGCCGCAACCACGAAGCTAGACAAGCTCGCCCGATTTACCATCCTGTTAACACGCCGCAATGTCCGGTACACTTGCAGGTTTGTAACCTGCTCACTCATTCCTCATTATGGAATATGTAAAGATTGTGAAGGAGAGAGGCTCATCGGAGCTAAGGCTCATGAAAAGGAACATGGATTTACTGTTTTGCTGTAATATTCCTGTAAGACTTACGCTGGCACTGACGCACCTGCACGAGGGATAAATGTTGCGATCACCTAAATCGACAAATGACAAATATCGCGCTGCTATTTGGACAGTATGGTGTCGGCGTAAACAAAAAGCTTTAGCTCAGGATCTACTACCTGGGTACTGCCAAGTACACACTGTACGAGTATTGAAGCTTGTGGCATTTAAAGAAATGTGATAATATTGCTTCTGTAGAAAAAGCGGACAAAGTTGTCCATGGTGAAGTCGACGAAGTGGTAACAGCCTCTCGGAATTCTCGGCTGCTGTTTATATACGCATCGTGTAAATACGTAGCGTAAATAGTTTTATGCCCGGGACAATATAGTAACTGAAGCAGTTGCATTTTAGATTCGTCAAATACTTAAGGAAACTTTGAGAAACTCAAGTAGCAAAATTACATCTTTAGAACTCAAGAATGAAAACACTGCCACAATTCAATTACCTACACAAAATAATACATTTATTTAATTGATATCTTACACAGCGCTCTGAAATTTTCGGTTTTATGGGTAGATCATTCGGCACTATTCGGGCACATTGTATCTATTTAGAGGAAATCGCAAATGAACATTAAGAAAGTTGTCCGCTTAGAATGATCTAACAGAGGAAGCTAATCGAACTGAGATATCTATATTTTTCATATAGATAGCTGTGGTAATTCTAAACTTCTATTCTATTTAAATTTAGTGATTTCATAACTTTCCTGACTTGCAAGCCTGAATAAAAGTTATGATGGATAATTTGCCGGGATTTACCAGGCTCTATCAAACAAAATATTATAGTTTGATGGTTCTAATTTCTTCATTACATAATCGGACCTTGAAGCCGGCTAAACTTACATGATTAGAAACAACGTACTAGGTAACACCACACGACTTGAACCAAACCATAAGCTTGCATGAGTCATATATACAACCGTAACAAGAATAAATAAAGGTATACAAGTAAAAAGCACACTACCGCAAGACTAGCGACCAATGATCATCTAGTGCTTAGCGTGCACATTTCAAACGAACAACAGGCTGTACAAAAGACATACACCTTACGCGCTGTCTCTGACCTACTGCCCATTGTATTTTTTTTCACTAAACGGTTGAAAAGATGTCGCACCATCAATGCCTTAATTCAACGCTTGCAGCGTTCAATTGCTTACCGAGAAAAACAAGAGAGAACACTAACTTCTTTGGTAGCATATTTCATTCTTTGTACATGAAAAGACTGAGGGATTTCACGTATCTATGCTTGCTACGTATGACGGGGAAGTGATTATGTGTGTTTTTCTCATGATTCCTTCGGCAGGAACGGTGTGCTGTTCGAATGAGAGTCAAATAATAAATGAATTCATGCAAACACTGCAGGAAAACTAGAACCCGGAAGTTTTTCATTGTATTCGATATGAAGGACTTGAGTTAATACGTAAGACGTCCGACGAAGTTATTCCACCAACACTTGTCAGAAATAAAGCGAATAGTTCGCCTTTGCGTCATTTCCGTTTCGTGAAGCGAGAGCCTCAAGTGGCTAATTGCAATGGCTTATACCCGCAAAATAGCAGCTCTAGTACAGTGAGAGAAAAATATCATGTTTAGATCGACTAAGTTCCTTATCTAACCACCACTACCACGCACTTATTCTCTGTTCTTGCAGCAAGAAATGCCAAAAACACGCTTTACTTATTGCTTTGTGTGTAGCCTATGTGAGACAGGTACGGGTCTTTCTTATGTTCAAGTTGAGCCACAGAGACCATCAAAAGCAGCAGTGTTCAATTTATGCCAAACTAGATCCCCAATCGAGCGTCAAGAATAAATGCAGCAAGTTCGCGCTAAAGTTCAGAAAGTCGTTTTACCATTAACGCACGATTGTTTGTCAACCTAACAATTGTCAAGATGTGTTTCTCTTCCTTTCGTAACAAGAGTCGGCCGTTTTGAGCTCCTTTGTCCGTGTCCTTGCAGGAATGCTCCTGGAACCGGAGGAAGGGAACAGCGAGAATTGTGCGGTGGCTTTGGCAACATTTGCAGCCGACCGGACTCCTTACACGGGCACGCGAAGGAGCCCACGGATGACGCAGCCCATATTTGCAAAGCCTGTGATCCATTGTCTGTGAAGAAGTCAAAGTTTGTAGAAAATTGCCGCAACCGCACTGACAAAAAACACGAATGCGAAACCTGTGGTAAACAGTTCCACCGGGCAGATTACCTAGCTAAACATTACCGCACGCACACAGACGAGCGACCCCACAAATGTCAATATGTGCTAAAGCGTTCAGGTAGCCTTGTCATCTAGATAACCATAAGCGCCAGCACACAGGTGAAAAACCTTACATGTGCAAAACTTGCGATAAAACATACACGCGGGTGGCAACAATCCGTAAACATGAGCACGCTCACGCAGAGGAGAAATGTCATGCATGCGAAAAGTGCTCAATTATTCAAAAACAAATATAATCTCAAGAGACATGTATACTCGCAATGTGGAAACAGCACTAAAGTTTGCGAAAGCTGTGATCGCTCCTTTCAGACCAATTTCAAATCTCCATCGTCACCGCCGAACAAAGCACGTTGATAAAACACTGTAATAGTGTATACATGTGGATGTCGTTTTTGAGACAAAGAAACACGGGATAGGCATTTGTGCCAGAAGGAATGCAAGATTTGAACGATGTCATGTGGTTTTTCGAAATTGCGGGACAAGACCTCGTCGCCGGAAGTATTTGGGGTGCTTCAATATCGCAAAATACTGCAGGTCCTTGGCAGCGCTCACTGTTCCATAAGCTATGTTGTTGGTGGACGTTGCTTTATCAAACTAATTTCAAGACAAACCCTAATGGGCTGCAAGACTGTGTTTTGTGTAACTAGAGGGTTGAAACGTCCACAAAACATCCTTGACCCCGCATTTTGTTAGAGAAACTTCTTGTGCGATTCTTTTCAGTGTGCCAGCAAACAAGCTTTAATAAAGCATTTTCCTAGTGATTTTGCATCTTAAACAGAATGAAAAATCTCTTATAAGGAAACATTTGAGAAAGAACGTACTTTATTCTGATCAACGAAAACGTAATTTCTGCATTATATGATGTCCAAAGGCCGAGTTGCCTGCGAGAGACAGCACTTGCAGACGCTTTTACGACAATGCATAACTACATTGTGAGCGTATGAAAATAACTTGCTTGAAATTTTGTTCAATGCATTCACTGTTCTTTGGCGCGTGTATTCATACCGCAGATGTTTGTTCTATACCATCAAATAAACTTATGACTGCAGGGAGATTGTATTACAGTCAGACCATTTGGAGCTTCACTTATAATATGGTCTCCCAATAGGAAAATTTTTAGTTATGTTTTATTGTGCCGGAACTTCTGAAGTCTAATGGATATTCCTTATCGACTTGGAAGTCGTCTATTTTAGTCGGACTGCTATCTAGCTGCAGCTGTGAAATATTTTTAGCCTGATGTGACAATAGTTTCTGTGAAAAAATGACAATAACATTTCGACATGACAAGTAAGTTTTCATATATGTTTACACACTTACTTGTATATAATTTTCCAGTGAACACGTTTCACCGGCAATCAAATGTTAGCTTAGCGCTCAGCGCATCACGCGCCTGCGTGTACAAGAACCTTCCCGATCTTTCTGACCAATTATACATTTTTTTATGCTGTAGTCAAACTTTTCGTAATCAAACTGCATGGTCAGTAAGAATAGAAATGTGCATTCTCGAAGGCTTGCAAGCACCAACGATTACGCTACAATCTTCCACGAATCACGCATCAATATTCGAAAAACATTAGCTGTAAATCACTTATTCGACGACTGACGCCTACGCTCGCAACTATCTTCCCGAGTGTAACTCGTTTTCTGCCTTCGCGCACCCCAATTAAAGAGTTAGTTGCGTCACTCAAGCTTCTTGATAGTGTATTGTTCGCCGTCACTACAACGTGGCATCTCGTAGGGGCACTGGTTGGGACCGGATACAACGAACAAGCCATGAAAATAACGTAACCTTTGTCATCGGCTAGCGAGCCTGCCACAAACTACGACTACCGCCCTAGTACGCTCGTCTAGCCGAGAATAACTGGAATATCGTGGCCCACTCAGCAGTCCCAATGACAAGTAATTTGCCGCCACCAACGATCGTGTTGCAACAGCTAATGGAGCCACCGTTCTTTCAGAGATCATCGTTTCAGATCCAGAAAGCTGGCTGGAAAACGAAGCATAAACAGCCACATATGAGAAATGAATGTGCGACTAGTTGCATCATGACTACTTCTCATTAAAGGACACCGCTAGGGCATGGTTTAAAAAACGAGACTCGAGCATAACAGCGTGGGAACTGTTTTACAGGGGCTTCCTACAAATATTCACGAGCGCCGTGCGCAAGGAGGCCGTCAAAGCCATGATATAAACTGGTGTGCAGCTACCGAATGAGCACATCGCGGTCATCACGGAAGATATGAACCAGATATGAACGCCCACCCTGACATGTTGGAGAAAAAAGGGTGTTTCCTCGTGCGCGGTTTGAGGCAAGAAATTTACGCCGGACTGCTTCGTAAGCCGACCAAGACCGTCGCAAAATTTACGACAGAAGACACATTGACAAGACGCTGGAAATGCGCACTCGGCAACATAGGCGCCTAGTGCTTTCGCTGAAGTGAAATATACCGGCACTAGGCTCCGACAAGCTCACAAAGCCCGTCAGAGGCGTTGTACGCGAATGAGTGCGTAGGATGTTCAGTTCCACGCTACCTCAAATAGCCTTAATTGTGGACATCCTATGAGGGCATATCCAGAAGTCATTATGAGTCCCTGGGTCTTTGCAGCTCAAGCAGGAAGTAATGACTTATGTCGCTGTAATCCACCGTCGACGTCCCTCTCCACGCCCACACTAGTGTGCTGGAACACCTTAATTGCGTCGCCAGTTGCCGCTACCAACCCAGCCGCCCACCAGCTCACTCAACTCCCCGAGGAAGACACACGTATGGTGTGCACCCAAGCATCGCCCGCTCTGCTGTCACTGCGGTAATACAGGCCACGTCTACTGTCGATAACCATACCGTGATATGGGATTACCATGTTTCGCGCGCTAAATCTTTACGTCCATAGTGAGGCGAGTGACCACGTTAAATTCCCAACAACTTGGCTGCAACTCGGAGGAGAGGCCGGCGATCACCCTGGCCGCGGCACTACCTCTCACTGCCGTGCCCACAGTACACTGGCCCAATACGTGGCCAGTACCTTCTTAAACTCATATTCGGCAGCCTGCACGACTAAGCAATCTGCACGACTTAGCAACGACACGCTGCAATTTCGACTAACCTCTCAAGGAAAAACACGCCGCCTATAGAAGATGCGACGTTACTGCGAGGCGATGCGATCCATACTTCATTCGACGCCACGAAATAACTAACGTAGCAATAATAACTAGCAACTTTGACGTGTTGCTCGATGTTCACACAGTCGCCGCTTTAGTGGACACAGGAGCCGACTACTCCGTCATGAGTGAATCGTTCACCGTGCAGTCGGTGCAAGGTATGACTAGATGGTAACGCCCCCGAATCCAGGCAGCTGGATGTGAGCTGATAACACCGACTGCAATGCTACCGCACGTCACTCCAGAAGTAAATCTCGACGTGGCCGCCTTACTGCAGCGTGCCGAATAAGCACGACAACCTGCTTGCGTACCCATGACGCACTAGCCAAAGACGTACAGCCGAAGCTACAGTCTTCGACGAAGATATGAGGAGCAGCAGCTCGCCAGCGATCGTGTTTGGGCTGGGACACCAACACACCGACGCGGACTGAGTGAAAAGCTATGAAGCGCTCACATGTATCAGAACATTTTCGGTCATCCTCACTGATTGCATCTGACGCCTATGTTGTAGTGGAACCTTTTGTAGTTAAATTGCATGCGTGGCACAAATAGTGCTGTACATTCTGGAAGGCACACGAGCATATGCGATTACGCTGGAATCTTCGACTAATAGTTTATAAATCGCCGACGAGTTTGAGACGCAAATTGGCTTTTCGACGATCGACACATGTGCTCGGCGTTTACATATTCCATGAGTGCGACTGTTTTTGTCTACACATGTTCGCCCTATAAAGAACTGGTTTCCTGACTCCCGCTTATTGCTACTGTGTTCCTCACGCTCCCTACAATGTGACACTATTGAGTAATAACGATTATTATAGCGTAAATTTATTTGGTTTATTCGAAGTTTCTAGAGGCTACGACCCTTTGCCAGACAAACCAGATTGGCTCGTTCTTGCGGATTGTGATTGGCATGCCCAACCTCCGCCATTTTCCTGTATTATTTAGCTCATTCCCGGCGCCTGCCGACTACTTTGGGGTCGGTCGACTCACGCTCGGCCTGCCACTTCTTGCGTTGCTGCTCCTTCTTTCTCGCTTGGCGCTGCGCGTCTCGATCGACAGACGAATAGATAGATACATACCAAGCGCGCGCAATGCAAGAGGAACAGCCAAGGGATACGAAGACAGCGTGCCTCCTTGTACGTCACCCCGCAGCAACGCGCTCTTCCTCTCTACCTCCAAGCGCTCTCCTTTCCCTGCACTCGATTCCCTCTCCCAGCTTGGCAGCATCGAACTTAACCTCGCTGATTTCACAAAGCGGACGTATACGCTTGCAGGTGAAAACGTCTTATCTAGCTGGAAGGCATCTGCGTTCAGTCGCAGCGCACCAATTTCAAGCGCACTAGAGGCGTCAAATTAAACGCGAAAGGGGGAGCGCGTGTCCGCTTCTATTTTCAAGCGAGAAAGCAAACATCACAGAAAACATAGGCGACAATATTGCAGCATAGCGCGAGCGTCATCGCGCAGTGCGGTGCAAGTGCGTGTGCGCTCTTGTCAAATGTAGTTACTGGCCGATGGCGAGCACAATACCTACATTTATAATTCGAATGCGCTGTCTAGTGTTCGCGTCTCAATTGACGCCCATAGCAAAATATTTTAGCTCATTATTGCAAGGGAGAAAATGGGACACGGAATGAAAGGCAACGATATGCGTAACTAGGCATTGTTTTGGTTGCGACACTACACATGGATATGTGGAAAGCATGTTCAATAAATAGTAAAGCAGGAAACGAAAACACTTCCTTAGATATGTGAATCGTTATGTTGCTATTTATAAGCATTGATAAACAAAAAAAGATATTTTCCGGCTATCGTTGACGCCGAATTTCACGGTTAAAGGAGATTTTTCTATACGACGGGTGGTTACCATGTCCGCGATTCTGTTATGGTCGCCAATTGTAAAGCGGAACGAAAATGTCTACACATATGCCACCGGGCATAACGCAATATATCCCGAAACGTGCAATGGCACCAGCAGAGCTCGGAATGGTATGCGGACAGACACTTTTGTTTCAGTGATGAACACGTATTCTACTCGTTGGTTTAGTTGACAATGTTAAATATATACGACGTCAAACAGCGGGTGCCAACCGAGGGGAATACATAGCTTACCACTTAAAGGTTGCCCCGAGAAGTCATGTGAATACCGAATAGGCCAGAGCACGGAAAGACGAATCGGAGAATTGCTGCCAGTTGGAAGGGGGCAGTTGCCGTGATGTAGGGCCATCGCTATGTGTTTGAGGAATTTTCGTCAGTTTTACATTACAAGACGGTAACAGACAACATACTTCTGGCGAAAAATATAAGGTCATGTCGCGTGTGAGGAAGAACTGTATAGGTTGGAGACTCTAACTCAAGTTGGCAACAAAAATGAAAGCTGCTTTTGGATCCCTAACTACGCGATGCCCACTTGATCTTGTAGTACTGCCTGCGATCGTCGAAGTACATGTGTCTGCACAAATCAACGTACACAAAAGTAACTAGAGCAATAACCAACGCTTGTCCATTGTGCCTCACTAGCTTGGTTATTACAAAGGGCCATAAAACGATGGTTTAAAGAACAAATTCGGAAAGTAAATGGAGTCCTAAACTGAGAGGGAGCTTATGCCCCCCGGCATGTGCTTTCCAGTTGTGCGCAATATGATAAAGAGGCCAGTAGCAGACCATTACCTAGTGCTCAAAAACAAGAACTGTGACGATCCTGAATGTTACGAAATACATATAAGTGTAAAAAGAATGAGTCAAAACATATGCAGTTTCGCTCGTCGGCGAATAACGTAAGGCTAACGCAAATGAGAGCATTGGCTGAGGACGTCTTGGAAAGCTAGAATTATGAAGAGCAGTGCCAGCGACCATGCAGTCTTCACTCTCTATGCTATTCGACAACCAGAAATAGTATCTCTTTAATTTAGCATCACGTTTTATTGCCCATTCCATCGTGTGCACACGACGCTGTCGTTTCCACCCAGTTGATGCCACAAGTGCTTACGTGTCAGCAGGTGCTCGGTGTGCCGTGATGCCAAAGACTCCAGAACAAGGGGATTGCACTTTTCCGTGCGTAATCGTGCCTGGCTTAGTCGTCTGCAGGTGAAAGTTGCTGAGGACAGTGGAGCCCACGCTGAGTGCCAAGGTTTTTTAAGGCCCATCGGCAGAGGCATCACGCGCTTTTGTCTTGGGCCTCACGTATGTCCCGGACTGACCAATCCGTGAAAATTAAGCGGTCGCCTTTCCTCGTGCTCCTCTTCGATAACTGCTTCTTTTTTCGCCTTTCCTTTTTCTCCTCTCATCGCCTCTCTTCGCAATTGTTATGCATTTCTCAGGCGGCTTAGTTCACCATTCTGTAGTGTACTCAGTCTTGGGTATAATTAATCGAGTTACAGTACCCGTG
Organism: Dermacentor andersoni; assembly: GCF_023375885.2. Taxonomy (NCBI): domain Eukaryota; kingdom Metazoa; phylum Arthropoda; class Arachnida; order Ixodida; family Ixodidae; genus Dermacentor; species Dermacentor andersoni. The sequence continues at coordinate 31,310,809 of NC_092824.1, read as the reverse complement.
TACGGCTCACATGTGCCTTGTTACATGATAAGTCCTGCAGTGTCCCCTAGTTGGACTCCGTGCTGCGAGGCTGCCATTGCTATTCGAACAAAATACAAGGGTATTAGAACCAGATTTTTCTACGACTACCTGATCGTCGCTCGACAAAAAAAAAAAAGAGACATGCCAACTCTACCAACTCCTTCACTCGGCCGAAAGACTTTCCACGGTTTCCACTTAGCACACTGGGAGAAAACTGAAAACCAAGCTAGAACGCTTTCTCCTTTTGTTGATGGATATTCTCTGACCGACACCGTAGTCGTAGGTGACAACGTGATAAAAATGGTCAGCGGAGATCTCTTGCTCGATGTTCGTGACAAACAGCAGTATGGAAAGCCAACCAGTCTTGTTCAATTGGAAGATATCCCAATCACCGTCATACTCCACTCATCCATGAACAGCGCCCTCAAAGCAATATCTGAGGCTAATCTCATCGATCTGACGGAAATTGTGCTCCTAGAGGGCTGAAAAGAACAGAAGGGGACCAATTCACAGCTAATCAACATCCGGCGTACCAAAAAAATAAGAACTTTCCACGAAGCTTTTTATGCTGACCTTTGCATCTAGCTTTCTAGCACGGACCACAGAAGCGGGATGTATTGCATTCTAAACACGCGACAATGCTTCCAATGTAAAATCTATGAGCATCACGCACAGAGTTACCCTGGCTAGCTCACCGGTGCAAAACGTGCTGTCCGAGGCCACCCCTCGGACCAATGTGCTGGCACAACTCGTTGAAAGACGTGAACTGCGGTGGTGGCTATGCTGCATATTCACGGTCATCTGCACACAAGACAAATAAAAAAGGAAAAAGAAGTCATCCACATGAAAGTCGAAAAGCACATCTCATTAAGAGGAAGCGTGAGCTCGGGCGCTCCTATGTAGATACGTGTAAACGGAGAATTCGTTTTTCTCAGCGATCACTGCGGAAAATTTGACGAGGTTTGTTGCATTTAAAAGCCCAGCTTAGCATCTAGTGACTCCTGGTTTCCAATATTTGATTTAGGTCGTAAAGTTTTATTAAAAATGGGTAAATTTGAGAATGTTCAAAAACAAAACTATTAAGTTTACAACTCTCTTACTCAGCAACGAAAAACGATAATACAATTCAGTGAATTGCATCTAATGGTACATCTAAAGCAGTCAAATTGATATGTTGTACATGAATGTACAAAATTTCTCTAACTTGGAAATGCAGCATTTGGAGAACCTTTGTGCGCAACGTAACAAATTCACGTAAGTTATAAAATGACAAATTGAATTTTTTTGCTCTCAATAATCTAATGGTTGCCGTTTAGAGAACCATGATATCTGTTCTGGATGCAGAGCTATGAATTTGTAAACTACGTGGATCTATATTATTCAAGCTTCCAAATTTTTGAAAATGTTTCTAACAAAATACAAGACATAAATCGAAATTCCGCTTCCAGCAGTCACTAGAGTTTAAGTTTCTCTCTCTAATGCAATAAATTTCATTAAAATGGGCCCAGGGTTTATCTCTGAAAAACGTTCTTGTGTTTTACATGTATTTGAATATATCGGGAGCGTCGGAGTTGGGCCCGACTAAAGCTTCTTTTTAAAAAAGCCCGTATAAAAAAAGTGTTCGGTATTGTTCACCTGACTGGGGCAAAAAAAAAGAAGGTTATTGATCACAGGAATGGAAAGGGAAAACAAAGTTCGATTTCCCCCGGGTACAGGAAACAATTTCCTTTAGTAGCACTTCTACGGCGTTATAGATAATGTATTCAAATCAGTAGAACTTAGTCGCAACCTTGCTGGACTTACAAAAGCAAATATCTAAATATAAGCCTCAGGTGTTTAGAGTCCAGTAGAGGAATTTTAACTAAGAGCAACTAAACTTCCTCCTTTGATATTTCATCTTCTGAAAACACCTGAAGATGGCGTTACCTCATTCGGTGGTATGACGCTCACTGTATAGGCAAGTCTGTCATTTCACATCTACAACGTAAAATGCCTCTCGAGGCAGTGTCTATGCGAGTAATTCAAATTGATAGATTCGTTAAATTTATCCTTTACACATCAATTCTATTTTATTAAAAATTAAACATCGTGGTTGGTGGCTTCAGTGATGCGCAATATATGGGTGGAATCACGGAGCGGTGCGAAGGGTCGGCACATGCAACACGCACTTGTCACTTCCGGTGCATGCTTATTAGATAAGGAAGAGGCTGCCTATTTCGACATATCAAACAATTCATATTCTTTCATTGATTTAGTGCTGGTAAAGCCACGCTGCTCACCTACTTGGAGTGGAATGTTATTACATTCTTTGAGGAATGACCCCTTCCCAGTAGCATTTACTTTAATGCAACAACTCGCCTTTTTTCCCCATGTCGATATGTTAGATCTTGTTTTAGATGACTGGTCGCATTTTGAAGCGAAAGCATCAAATGGCCTATTGACCAAAATAGACGGCGTCTGTAACAGCGAAACGACACCTATATTCCCATTTGCTGCGGAATCACGTCACGTGCGCGTCTCGAGGAGCAGAGAGGGTGAAGGGTACACCTTCTACCGCACTGGCGTGACACGTGTTGGGTGAAGGCCGATGGCATCGCCACGACGCCACGTCACTCTCGTTTTCAGGTGCCTGCGTTCTCCGAGGTCAGGCTCTCGCCTGCGCCCTAACTTCGCCTCGGTAATCACTGCAAAGAAGGTAATGTACGAAAAACAGCAAAAAATTCGAAAGAAAAACGTTGCAGATAATGAGTTTAGAAAATATGACTCAAAGCTCCGCAGCCGACTGTCTTACACACTGGGCTATACCAGCGCCTCCTAGATAACAGGACTGTGCACTATGCATTAGGGCATCAGGCTGCTTGGGCCTAAATTTTCATTGCTAAGCCAGGCGTGACTAATGGAGGGAAGTGAAAATTACTGCTGCTTACTCGATGGCGTCCACTTTAGATTCTGTGGCAGTCGGGCGAGGTAACATGACGTCACGGAACGAAGGGCCTCGGTCTTGGGCTACCTTAGAGGCGTTGGCTAAGCGTCTTGACGCGCTCGCCTTCCATCGAGGAATTCATAACTCGAAGGATCATTAAGCAAAGCGTTCAATCGGACATTTATGCTTTCGTATTCAGAACTTCAAACAAGTAGTTAGGCGTCCTCGAATCATTAAAGTATCACCATATCAAACACGCTATTATACAGGCAAACTTAGCATCGACGATGCTGTAGCATACATTAGCGCTTTAATGACCGACTCAGCAAAAACTTGCAGGACGCTTAATCTTGGCCTTTGAGCGTGGGACGTTGTAGCATTCAAAGGTCCCTGATTGGTTCTCACATTTCCCGGAAACTGCAGCTTACGCACGCACAACGTTTTCATGGAAACGCTGTCACCGAACACTATGCCTGAAGGCGAGTTTTCTGGTAGGAACGCGGCCTCTTGCGTAGGCTGATCCCGGAGGTTATGCACAGCCGCGTCGAATAAATACAATCAGGTTTGTTTTATGTTTGACACTTTTAATATTTCATTCTAACAAGATATGACATAAAAACATGTGCTGTTGGTGGTTTGTTTCAGGACATTTGTTTGTGGGCTGTCATTCCAAAAATTCCGCGGGAATACCTTGTGATGAATGTAAGACAAGGTATGAGATACATTAGGAATAGAATTGCTTTCCAACATAACCCGTATAGACAGCTTGTGATAAGCAAAGTGTGGCACATACATATACATTATTATAAGTGCTGGACGTTACGATTTAGGGTACTCCGGTGCCGGACGCCGACATCGCACTTTCTGCGAGACGGGGCCCTTAATGCGATCGCATTAAAGACGTTCTTTCCGCATACGAATGGCAATACGTGCAGAAGACTTGTTGAATGAGGATTGCGCAAAGACACCAAAGAAACAAAACAGAGCATGAGGCACACTTCCTCGATACCCTTTCAGAGGAAATTCATAAAATTAAAAAAGGTACGTCACAGACTAGGCGGACAAACTTTCAAAAGCGACGGTTTATCGCAATTCATTTTTTCGTCGAGTCATGCAGGTCACCGTAACGGCAACTTTGGCTACGGTACATTTTTTCTATACAATCAATAATCTTTACCTAGATTTCTATTAACTAGCTGTTTTAACATGCATAGCAAGGATCATAGCAAGGATCATGCATAGCAAGGAGCAAACAAACAGAAGCACAATAATAATTCATTTTCAGGTAAAATATTGATTAAATAAAAGTATTTACTAGACAGTATCACGCAGCGGAAAAAAGTGTTGCGTAGTTTGAGTCAAAAATGTACTTATGAACTTTATGCAATTGCGCGAACAATGTCTAGCTGTGATTGCATTTGTTATCTTTGTTTATTGAGAGATATACTGAGAAAGATTTGAATATACTAGGCGTGGAATTAAATGCCGTTCTGTTTCGCGTTTGAAGCACATTTTAATGTACAAAAGCTACACGCTAGCTGTCACGTATGTCATCAGCTACAGGAACAAAAAAAAATAGAACCAGCATATGGTAGTAGGAAGAAATGAATCACTGGACTACGCTTGTTTCACCTAATGAGCACCTATGGGCTTTCTGTGTGATGGCAGCGCATTGCTTTTCTAGACTGCTGACCTTCTGAGAGACTACATGTGCTCTTCCACTCCTTAGAGCGTGGACACTTTTCGCTCTTGCTTACGTAATAAATACTGACACAATTTACTTCTTTAAATTAGCCTTGTCTGAGCCATAAGCGTTTTAAAATAGCCTGTTGATGATTAGTACAATTTATTTTCGACCGGCACAGCTAGACCACATATTAATTGCACAATAAAGAATGCACATCCATTCATGATGACCAGGAAGTCGAAAGCTTGTATGAAGACCTAGAATCGGTGATGGGTAGAGTCAAAACAAAATACGCTATACTGATGGGTCACTTCAATGCCAGGGTAGGCAAGAAGCAGGCTGGAGAAAAGTCAGTGGGAGAATATGGCATTGGTTATAGGAACACCAGGGCATAGTTATTAATAGAGTTTGCAGAACGGAAGAATTTGCGGAGAATGAATACCTCCTTCCGCAATGGGGATAACCGAAAGTGGACGTGAAGGAGCCTGAATGGTGAGAATAGAAATGAAATAGACTTCATACTCTGCGCTAACCCTGGTATCATAGAAGATGTGAACGTTCTCGGCAAGGTGCGCTGCAGTGACCATAGGACGGTAAGAACTCGAATTAGCCTAGACTTGAGGTGGGAACAGAAGAAACTGCTACATAAGAAGCCGATCAATGAGTTAGCGGGAAGAGGGAAAATAGAGGAATTCCCAATCAAGCTGCAGCACAGGTATTTGGCTTTAACTCGGGAAGAGGGCCTTAGTGTTGAAGCAATGAACGACAATCTTAGGGGCATCATTAAGAAGTGTGCAATAGAGCCGGTGGTAACTTGGTTAGACAGGATAGAGGTAAGCTATCGCAGGAGACGAAAGATCTGATTATGAAACACCAATGTATGAAAGCCTCTAACTCTACAGCTAGAATAGAACTGGCAGAGTTTTCCATGTTAATCAGCAGGTGTAAGGTAGCTGACATAAGGAAGTATAATATGGATAGAATTGAGCATGCTCTCAGGAACGGAGGAAGTCTAAAAGCAGTGAAGAAACTAGGAAGAGGCAAGAATCTGATGTATGCGTCAAGAGACAAAGCCGGCAATATCAGTACTAATACGGATAAGAAAGCTCATGTGGCTGACGGGCTCTATAGAGATTAATACAGTACGAATGGCTCCCACTACGATAATAAAAGAAGGAATGATCTAGAGCAATTTTACATCCCCCAAGTAATGCCGGAAGAAGTAAAGGAAGCCTTGAGAGCTATGCAAAGGGGGAAGGCAGCTAGGGAGGATCAGGTAACAGCAGATTTTCTAAAGGATGGTGGACAGATTGTTCTAGAAAAACTGGCCACCCTGTATACGCAATGCCTCGTGACATGGAGGGTACCGGAATCTTGGAAGAACGCAAACATAATAATCTTAATCCATAAGAAAGGGATGCCAAAGACTTGAAAAAAGTATAGACCGATCTGCTTATTGTCTGTTGCCTACAAACTATTTACTAAGGTAATCGCAAATAGAATTTGGGACACCCTAGACTTCTGTGAAACAAAGGACCAGGCAGGATTTCGTAAGGGCTACTCAAGAGAGCAGGATTGGCCACTCTGGTGCAGTACTCGTCCACAACCTTCTATATGAATACAAAAATAAGTGTACATCAACGTCTCACCAGTACTCACGTGCGGGGCAGAAACGTGGAGGCTTACGAAAACGGTTCTACTTAAATTGAGGACGACGCAACGACCTATGGAACGAATAATGATGGCTGTAACGTTCAGGGATAAGAAAATAGCAGATTGGGTGACGTAGCAAACGCGAGTTAATGACATTTTAGTTGAAATCAATAAAAATAAATGGGCATGGGGAGGGCATGTAATGAGAAGGTAAGATAACCGATGGACAATAAAGGTTACGGACTGGAGTCCATGGGAAGGGAAGCGTAGCAGTGGCTGGCAGAAAGTTAGGTGGGCGGATGAGATTAAGAAGTTTGCAGGGACAACATGGCCACAAGTAGTACATGACCAGGGTAGTTAGCGAACCACGGGAGAGGCTTTGCCCTGCAGTGGGCGTAACCAGGCTAATGATGAGTGAAACTCAACAATAGACCATATTCCAACTATCAATCAGGTGACAGAGAAATGTGCGGAATATAACTAATCCTTATATATAGCTTTCATTGATTACGACAAAGCGTTTGTGTCAGTGGAAACCTCAGCAGCCTTTCAGGCATTACGTAATGAGGGTGTACACGAGCCGTATGTAAAAATGCTGAAAGGTATCTATTGCGGCTCTACAGCCACCGTAGTCCTCCATAAAGAAAGCAACACAATTCCAATAAACAATGGCGTCAGGCAGGGAGATACGGTCTCTCCAATGCTATTCACAGCGTGTTTACAGGACGCCTTCAGAGACCTGGATTGGGAAAAATTGGGGATAACAGTCAATGCGGAATACCTTAGTGACTTGCAATTTGCTGATGATATTGTCATGCTTAGTAAGTCAGGGGAGCAATTGCAATGCATGCTCACTGACCTGGACAGGCAAAGAAGAAGGGTGGGCCTAAAAATTATTCTGCAGAAAACTAAAGTAATGTTTAACAGTCTCGGAATAGTACAGCGAATTCCGATAGGCTGTGATGCACTGGAAGTTGTAACGCAATACATCTACTTCGGGCAGGTAAGTGACCGCGGATCCGGACCATGAGACTGAAATAATCAGAAGAAAAGGAAAGGGGAGCTGGGGTACGTTTGGCAGGCATTCTCTGATCATGAACAGCAGGTTGCCATTGTGCCTCAAGAGAAAAGTGTATAACAGCTTTGTCTTACTAGTACTCACCTACGTGGCAGAAACCTGGAGGGGTTCGAAAAGGGTTCTACTTAAATTGAGGACGACGCAACGAGGTACGGAAAGAAGAATAATGGGTGTAACGTTAAGGGGGTGGAGAAAAGAACATAGCAGATTGCGTGAAAGAACCGACGCGAGTTAGTGACATCTTAGTTGAAATCAAGAAAAAGAAATAGGTATGGGCAGCGTATGTAATGAGGAGGGAAGATTACCGATGGTCATTAAGGGTTATTCATTTGATTCCAACAGAAGGGAAGCGTAGCAGGGGGCAGTAGAAAGTTAGGTGGCCGGATGAGATTAATGAGTTTCAAGGGGCAACATGGCCAAAATTAGCACAGGACAGGGGTAGTTGGAGAATTATGGGAGACATCTTTGCCCTGCTGTGGGCGTCGACAGGCTGTTGATGATGATGAAAGCCGGCACGGTGTAGAACAAGCTCAAAAACCATGGACGTCATAACTTTCCGCTATTTGTTCTCAGTAATCAGTCGCGTTTCCAGCGGCGGAACCTTTTGTACCGCAACCATTTTCAAGAAGCAGTGGAAGCACGAGTGAATGGCTCCTGTGCCCCTTGTAATTCAAACGATGACGAAAACATGAGTGGGAATCCGTTCACCGCGAGAGCACAGTGAAAACTGACTCGACTGCTGACTTGGCTTATTTCTGCTCGCGGCCCCTTATATGTTGTGGTTCGAAAATCGCATCTGTTATAAAGACCTGACACTTGACTATTTGTTATTCATTTTTTGTGAAAGTTTGTGCAAGTCAAATATTTGAAGGCTGGTGTGGGAAGTAGCGTATTTTCTTTAAGGACAGCACCACTCGTCTTGCTGGGCATGAAACGCAATTTACGACTGTGCAGCAATCACGCAAACTGTCGCCGCTGTGCTGTGTATGACTGAGTTACGGCTATGCACGGTACATGAGCATTCGTTACCGAACATTCGCGCCAAGTGCGAATAAGTTGTAGTTCTGTATTGCTAGGGGTTAGCGAAGACAGCACCGCAATTTGTGGGCAGCAGAACAAAGGGAGCACCACTGGTCGGATGGTAAGAACTACCTGCTTCATTTCAACTGAGCCAGAGAGTGCCCCAGCAGTCAGAAGAATTGTAGCATCTGATTATCATAAGATAGTTAGGCTTAACTTAGCTTCTATATCTCCTGCTCTTCCATCCGTATTCAAGACACCGAACATGGACCCTATCAAATGGGCACGCGGGGCACGCCACAAGGCGCGGTGTTGTTCCCACTGCTCTTCAATTTAGCTATGCTGCACCTTCCGGCACAGTTGAATGATATTGAAGGCATACGGCATGCGCTGTATGCTGATGATATCACGATCTTGGCCACCGAAGGCAACTTAGGGCACATGGAGGAGAGCCTGCAAGCAGCAGCACGGGTAGTAGATCGCTACGCAGAGTACTGCGGCGTCCAATGTGCACCAGCAAAGTCAGAATTTGTTCACTTTAGGGCTTCCCCTAAGGATAATACAAACATCCACTTATCCCTCAGCAGTGGCCCCATCCACGAGTCTAAGGAGATTAGAATTCTGGGACTCTTCGTACACCATCAGCGAAAGGTCGACACAACACTTGGAAAGCTCCAGAAGATTGGAGACCAGGTGGGTCGAATGATCCGCCGGGTTTCCAATAAGAGAGGAGGGTTACGAAGCAAGGATGCGGTGTAGCTCGCTCACGCTTTTGTAACTAGCCCCATCCTGTATTCAGTACCCTACCTCCACTTGCGGAAGCACGATGAACACAGGATAGAGGTTATCCTCCGCAAAATGATGAAAAGGGCGCTTGATCTCCCGGTATCCACTTCCAACGGACGACTTCTCATCTTGGAATGGTCAACACCTTCCAGGAGCTCAAAGAAGCTCATCTAAGAAATCAATACACAAGGTTAGCCGAAACACGATCGTGTCAACTACTTCTGGCTCGACTACACATCCAACACAATTTTCACATACAAGAAAGAGTCAGAGTGCCAGAACTATGGAGACACGCCATCCGAGTTCGACCCCTTCCAACCAAGATGGATAGAGAAGACCATATTGGACGCCGCCAAGCTAGGACGGAAGCTTTGGAGCGTCACTATGGCAACAAACATGGAGTTTACTATGTAGATGTCGCTGGGCCATCCCCCGGGGGATGGTATACAGCAGCAGTCATACATCGGGGAACACAGGTGGATGGGTTCACTTTTCGTGCCCCAGGTACAACACAAGCAGAGGAGGTAGCGATCGCCCTAGCTGCCTCGGACTTTAATTCTAAATATATCATTACGGATGCACGTGGCGCGTACCGTAATTACGAGGCTGGTTGGGACACCCTATTGGCCGAGCGAATACTGAGAAACTGCAGCAAGGATGACGATCCTACGCCCGCTGTATAGTTTGGACTCTTGGCCATCAGGGCCTTCAAGGGAATGAAGCTACTGATGCGGCAGCCCGAGTACTCACTTACCGGACGTCCCCTTTTGCCCCTGAGGTCCTGGAACAAGAAGGCAAAATTCTCGTAACTTTCAAAGACATTTCTACCTATGATAAGGATAGCCATCGCCGGTACCCAACCCCAGCTAAGGGACTGGAGAAAGCGAACGAACGCGTTCTACTTCGCTTATACACCAACATAATGCTGTGCCCGGCAGTAATGAAACATTTTGATCCTGCGATCACTGGCAGGTGCCAACACTGTGGCGAGGTGGCTGACACTTATCACATGGTGTGGGCCTGCCAGCGAAATTCGGCTCTCACCCCCCAACCCAACCCTACCCGATAGGACTGGGAGGCGGCCTTGCTTGGTTGCTCAGACCTTCAGGCCCAAAAGTTCTTGGTCAAGAGGGCCAGGCTGGCAGCTTCGACCAATGGGGTCCCGGACTAGGGACTCCGCCTAGTATGTAGGGCTCCTGCGCGAGTCCACACCTCTCTTTCTTAATAAATGCTTTCCACGACCACCACCACCACCAGTGCTTACACGAGCAACAATCTGTTACCAGCAAGATGTGCACTTCACTCTGAGAGGACCATGAAAAAAAGAAGCGATATCATTCAATAAATGCGCATTTTTGTTTTTGTAGTTGTAAGTGAGGGTTTGCGTGCGTAGATCATTCGGCGAAAAGATAGCAAGGTTTATCAGGGCGCACATGCTAGCGTTCAAAAATGTGCACAGACGCGTCAAGGTAGTGCCGCACTCAAACGTCTGGCTTTTTTTTCCAGTCCTGCGGTATCATTTTAATCGTAACCCCGAAGTAACAAAAGTTTTATTAGTTTTCTTTCTCGGCATTGAGTGCGCATGCGCGGTGATTCAATAACGCGCTGTGGACAGTACACGCCAGTTATAGGACATCGACACATCAGTCATGGCTGAAGAAAGCAGCAACGAATATACGCCTCTTGACTTAAGCATGAAGAACGAAGCAGCACCAAGTACAAGCCGCGACGGTACCCAGGGCGCTTCATCTACTTTGGGCGCCTACAGAACGTGAGCTGTACCACTTTTCAATTATTTCTTTGAATACTGTTAGACTTAGACACGACCCATATAATAGGCTTTAATATCTGTACATTTGTTCCCACCTAAAATGGGTCTTTTTGAGAGTGAGCTTGAGCTTTGAAATCGGAGGCGTTCTTAGATCAAGACGAGTCGACGCAAGAGTGGTTCGAAAATATTTCTGCACGCGCGTGGTATCTGATTGTTCGAACGAGGCGCGTGGGTGCCATCACTCGAGGAAAGAGGAGGAAGAACGCTCTCTGGCTGTCGAGCTGTCGGCTGAACTGGGCAGCACTTCATTATCCCTCGTAAATACATTTTGTAAACAGTCGCCAGTTTTAATACTTAGTTCCCGTAACATTCTGGTCGAGGATGCCGTTCCCCGTCCTCGCCACAGAGCTCCGCAGCGACCGCACCGTCCTGCTTTACGCCATTCCTCCCGGTGACAACACCTCGTCTCCTTCTGCTCCGGCGACCCTAACAACAACGTGCCATGTTCAGCGCAAAGTCAGCTCTTTAGCGCTCAGGATAAGATTTTTCAGAACATGTCGCGAACGTATACTGATTGAAGCAAATATTTTTCATTGATGTATAAGTCTTGCACTCCACACACGCGATGGCGTGCCGTAGCTCATTGTCCCGGGAACACATTAAACATGGTTTCACCTCTTTTTTGTCCCAGCTAGTAACTGTCTGATGAATACTTCCTTAATTGTAGGAATGCTGACGATGCCTTGCGCTACCAGGGGAAAACACACCACACGCCGATGACCGACGAGACTTGCAGTGTCGACGGTACGTAGGCGACTGTCACTCGCCTTCACCACAAATTTAGCAGATAGTACCTACGGTTACCGTGGTAGAGGCACATTTATTGCGTATAAAGAACTTTACTAGTGCGGCCAAGACGGTTTCCGCATGAGCCAGCTTATAAATGTCCCTACTAAGGATTTTGTGCTTATCTCAATATATCCAAATTCATACATAACCTATGCAGTAGAAGTTTTTGAATGAATTTCTTCTTGTATCGGTGGGCTGGTAAAGCGCGCTCCAAGATGAGGGTATAATCCGATACTGTACATTAACCCGCCGTGGTTGCTCAGTGGCTGAGGTGTTGGGCTGCTGAGGACGAGGTCGCGGGATCGAATCCCGGCCACGGCGGCCGCATTTCGATGGGGGCGAAATGCGAAAACACCCGTGTGCTTAGATTTAGGTGCACGTTAACGAATCCCAGGTGGTCGAAATTTCTGGAGTCCTGCACTACGGCGTACCTCATAATCAGAAAGTGGTTTTGGCACGTAAAACCCCAGTATTTAATTTTTTATTACTGTACAGTCTATGTAGTGATTAATTCACTCGTAAATGGATTCAGCGCTTGACCATCGGTGAACAATTTTCTTTGCCAAGCAGAGTCTCAGTGAATTTGACCTACTAACATAACAATAATGTTTCCCTTAAACATTAAAGCAAACTCCAAAAAGCAAGTGCTTTGGTGCGAATGCCGTGTGTGATGTGCAATTAGGGCGGCATTTCAGATTGTTTTACTAGAGTCATAATTGTGCTGTTATGTTTTAGGCAGGGTGTGAGAATTGCTCATAAATAGCATGTTACAAGCAGCAGACATATCCCGCCGCGGCCGAATGCAGTAGTTACAGCGCACAATTTGGGGCACCTCAAAACAGCTAATATTAGAACTCTTGGTTCTTTTATACCAAGCAAGCCAAGCCACAACCGCAGCATAAACAAACTTGAAAAGTTAATGAAAATGCAGCACAAGGAGAAACAACATTTTTGGGTACTTGTTTGCGTTCGGTTGAAATAAACCTTTACCAAATATCCGAACTATGGGCACCTGAAGCATATACATTTTTCGTATGGACAGAGTAACAATCACATACCCAATGATTTCCAATGAGTGTGCCACAACATCAAGATTGTAACGCTTTTTCAACGAGAAAGACTAGACCATGGTGGAACACCAGCCTTTCAAACTCAATGTCCTATTTTTGTAAGGTGATTAGCTTTCCTTGGATGGCTCAAGCATTATTCGTTCTGCCAGTATCCGCACAACCTCTTTCGCAGGCCTGACGAACATTGCGACTTCAACGGCGCGACTGCTGAAGTTCGCAATGCCAGACAATAAAAATGAGTTCTTTATTTTCGCCTATGCTATCACGCTGGAGTTCATTCGAAATCGAAGATGAAACTCGTGTCTTTAGTTCCGGTCGTTGGGAATCCGCGTTGAATGTTTTCTGTGGCGTACGAAGGCGTAGACAATAAGTCATCTGGATGTAGTAATGCCGTACACATTCTTAGCCAGCTCCCACCCACTCTCTCTTCGTATTGGAAATTAAAGTGCATTCTAAAATACGGCGTGTCCCTGCAATATTAATGCTAATTGCAGTAGCATCGATGGTCATACTAAAGAGGGTTCTGTCGCAATTTCCGTCTTAATGTCTCTCACGTTTTCCTTTCAGTTTCACGCTATTTCTGCAGCAGTATAGGGAAGGTATGTACCTAGCTGCAATAGTTGCAGTGCTATCCATAGAGTATACACTTTTAACGTGCTTTGAGGCCTTCCGTTGCATAGTTTAGCAACATTGTCCCATGAATTACCACTTCTGCATTTCTTTCCAAGCTAATTTGTTGTCTGCAATACGACTCTTTCGTATGCGCATTGTGCAATCTTTTTGAAAGTTTTCGTATAGCCTATTGATGGGCTACACAGGAACATTGGCGAGGTCACCCGTGGTCGTAATGAGCTGGTAAACCTGCACTGCTTACAGCCGGCGCTTAGGGACTGCACCTACACGAGTCACCAAATGGAGTTCGAATAACTACTTTCTGAAAGACGAGTACGTCGTTCAATGACGCACATATGTGTCATAGAAGGTGAATAAATTAAGGGCGTACGGCAAACAAAAATTTATATCCCTCGGTAGATGTGCGTCCTCTCACTTTTTCATTGTCGTCGTCTGCGTCGGGCTATGTCTGCTGCTCGTAATTAATGAACAATAAGCAAGAACTTCGTGAGGCATCTAGTGCGCATATTACTGGATAACACAGCAAATATATTCGGTCAAAGGTTTAACGCTCAAGAGACAAACATGTCGTTTTTAACTTCGAGCACTGTCGTGTTCTGCCCGCGGGTTGAGATAAAACGTGACATTCCCCAGAAGAATCCTACACTACACAATCTTGATCGTGCTCGCCTTCCCCATCGCCACATAGTTCTTGCATACATTCAAGACATTGATAAAGGACCGCGTATGGAAGCACCGCAGTAAAGTTTCCCTACCACTAAAATCTTCTTGCCTAGCACCATAAGCATGAACTATCCATTTCCATGAATTGCGCTTGCACTAGGCGAATTAACATCTTTACTATACTTTTACGCCATATAGGTGTCACTAACAATGGCAGCACACGTTGCCAGCACTTGGGGTCCATCAGGAGCATCGATAAGGTGAGGCCCAGCACAAGTCGCGCTGGCATGGAAGAAGCATCAGCCAAGTTTGAAGACAGCGCCACGTAAGTTCACATTTAGAAAAATTCCATAAAATGCAACTCAGAGTCGACAGGATTGGCTACCCGTGTAACAATATGCCCCTACTCGGTAATTTCACCTTTGGAGGGCTAGCTCGGATGGCTGAAACAGGTACTGCATCATCACTTTTGAGCGTTCGGCTGGCGCGGCTGGCCTTGACAAACTTCACGGTTCCAACAGCGCGACCGGGCACCACACGGAAGTGTACACACCCGATGCCACAACCACGAAGCTAGACAAGCTCGCCCGGTTTTCCATCCTGTTAACACGCCGCAATGTGCGGTACACTTGCAGGTTTGCTCCCCATTCTAGAATATGTAAAGATTGTGAAGGGAAGATGCTCATCCGAGTCGAGGCTCCTCGAATGAAACAGGGTATTCCTGTTTTCCTGTAAAATTCCTTTGAGAATTACACCAGCACTCACGCACTTGAGCGAGGGACGCAAGTTCTGATGACTTAAGTGCCAAATATCAGCTGCTGTTCAGACTATATGGTGTCAGCATAAAGGAGAACCTTTATCTCAGGTTACGATACCTAAGTACACTCTAACAGACAAATGAATATGCTTCGTAACACATTGTACGCGTATTGAAGCTTGCGGCATTTAAAACAATATGATATCGTATCTGACGCTGTTGCATATTAGATTCGTCATATACTTAAGAAAGCTTTAAGAAACTGTAGTAACAAAGTTACGTCTTTATTACTCAGAAATAAAAATACCGCCATGATTCAATCAACTGCACCAAATACCACATTTAAAGTGCTCAAAATTGATGTATTACACTGCGCTCTGAAATTTTCTCTTTTATGGGTAGATCATTCACCAGTATTTGGACACATTGTATACATTTCAATGAAATTGCAAATCAATATAAAGAATGTTGCTTGCTTACGAGGCCCCAACTGATGCAGCTAACAGAACTGCGATATATATCTTATTCATGTAGTTAACTTTGGAAATTCTAAGCGTCAATTCTCTTTAAACTTAGTGATTTCATACTTTTTAGCACTTGCGAGCCTGAATAAAATTTATGATGGGTAATTGGCCGGTATTTAAATGGCTCTATCAAACGAAGTCTGACTGTTTGATAGCTCTAATTTCTTCATTAACTAATCCGGTATTGATACCGGCCAAGCTGGCATGATTAGAAACGACGTACAAGGTAACAACACATCACTGCAACCAAACTATAACATCGCATGAGTCATGTAAACAAAGGCAACAAGCATAAATCAAAGCAAATTACCGTAAGAAAAGCGCCCAATTTTCATCTAGTGCTTTGCGTAGACATTTCAAATGAGCTACTGGCTTTACAAAAGACAAACACCGTGTGCGCTGTCTCTGCCCCACTGCCCGTTGTATTTTGCTTCACCAAACGGTTGAAAAGATGTCGTACCAGTAATGCCTTAACTCAACGCTTGCAGCGTTCATTATCTTACCGAGAAAAAAGAGAATACTAACTTCTTCGGCAGCATATTTCATTCAATGCACAGAAAAATACTCTGGGGAAATCATTATGTGTGTGTCCTTCTCACGATGCATCCGACAGGAACGGCGTGCAGTTCGAATGCGTCAAATATAAAATGACTCCATGCAAACACTGCAGGAAAACTTGAACACCGTAGTTTTTCTTCGTATTCGTTATGTGGAACTTCATTTAAGACACGTGATGTGCTATGGGCAGTCAGTCCAGGTCAGAAATAAAGCGAATAGTTCGCCATTCCGCAATGTCTATTTGTTAAAGCGAGAGACTCAAGTGGCTAATTGCAATGGCTAATACCCGGAAAATGCGCCTCTAGTGCAGTGAGAGAAAAATAACTTCATCATGAAGGTTTCATACCTCCGTAAGCAAGCAATGATGTAATGGCTGGATATGAACGAAGGAAAGAAACACCTAAAGAAGGAACGAGCGAACAAACGAGCGACGGAAAAAAGGAATAGGTGAAAAGAGAAAAGAAATAACCTTTAAGTATTGCATTAGGTTCTCCCATGTGACGTTGAGGAGGTGAACCTACAGTGCCAAACTTTAATTTGAACTGCGGCTCACTATGTCTGACCCGTCAGATCGTACAACATAACTAAAGGCATAAGCTCGCGTGAAGCAGGCTTTCGTCTTCAGGTGTTTGAAGAATGTAACGTGCTGCCGAACTTTTTTTACTTTTCCTAGCCGACAATCCATCCTTAAAAATCCACTCACCATTAGAATAGCCCATAATTCGAAGTTTGTGAGCGCCTGTGTACGTGCTTTCATTTCGCAATATATTGACGCAAATATTTTGAAAGACACGTAGCAGAGGTCAAGCGCGACGGCTTTTTTAAATGACTGATCGAAGAATCCATTGTTATAGGTGGTGGAGCTTGCTTCCATAAAAATAGTACACAATTCACGTCAAGCATAAAATCCAGATTGGAAAACAATCGCAAACCAAGACAACCAAACCAAGCAAACCAATCAAGCCGGAGGGAGAGCCGACGCGAGGTGATCGTAGGATGAATTGAGCCCTCTGGCTGAGACCAGATGCTAGTACGAAACCAGCGGTCGGTAGGTCAGCATAAAGCCAGTTTTGCGCGCTCATATCATTGAAGGGGCAGCTATCATTGGTCTCCGCCTCTCGACCCTTCAAGGCTCGCTTCACCTGCTGCTCCGCGTTCACTCTTTCATTTTTCGCTCTTGCGCTCATTCGCTCGGTCACGCCGCCGACGCTCGCCGCAAGAATGAGTTAAGAGCTGCGTAATAAAACGGAGACTTATTCTATGGGATGCAAACAGTCTTTTTCAATGCGAAATGCCTCACTTCCGAGGGCACGTTTCTGGACTTTTGCTTGAATACTGCTTGTGAGCATGCTGAAGACGGAGTTTTATTTTTAATACTTAGACCGGGTACTTTCACCTACCATCACTGACAGATATTTCTACTCTCCTGCACGTGTTTCATGTAGGATATACATGACGTATTAGATATTGCAAAGCTTCTCTTATGCTGGCATCTCGTACGAGGGCAGTTCTTAATTTCCAGTTTAGCATCACAGGCCACCGAAAAGACCACTGTTCAATTTCTGCCAATCTAGAGCCGAAATCGAGCGCTTAATATCAATCCAGAAACTTAGCTCTAAGATTGAGCGAGTCGCCTTACGATTAGGGACCGATTTGGTTTGTCAAACTCTCAATGGGCCAAAATCTTTTTGTCTTCCCATAAGAACAATCGGCTGTATTGAGCTAAGTTGTCCCTATTTTTCCAGGAATGCTACTGGAACCAGAGGAAGAGAACAGCAAGTGCTCTGCGGTGCCAGTGGAAAGGTTTTCAGCAGACGGGACACCTCGCACGGGCAACCCAATGAAATCCCGGACCGTACAGCCCCCATGTTCAGAGCACGTGATCGATTACCTGTCAAGAAGTCGAACCACAAATGCGTAATATGTGGTAAATTGTTAAGCCGTACTACTACTCTAAATGCACATTACCGCGTGCATACAGGCGAGAGCTCCTACAAATGCAAAATATGTCATAAAATTTTCGCGCACAGGGGGAGTTTCCATTGGCACCAAAAGATTCACACAGGAGTGAAACCATATATTTGCCAAATATGCACTAAACCATTCAAAAGCAAATGGGAACTTACCAGGCATCTCGGGTCGCATAGTAGCGATAGACCTTTCGTTTGTGAAATCTGTAATCTCTCCTTCAAACGCAGGTCACATCTCCGAAGTCACCAACGTATTCACGAGGGTAAAATGCTGTACGAGTGCAAGCAGTGTGGATTTCGTTCCTCAAAGAAAGAAAACCTAGACTCACATCTCTGCGAAAATATTATTTGCCACTTGTGTGGAGGTTCGTTTACAGATGAATCTCAACTGATTGCACATCTCGTGACGCATAGGGGTGGGCAGTCTTAACATTGTGACTAGTGCGAAAGTAAAGGAAATCACCCACGGATGTTGCATAGGAATGTGACCGTGAAGTCGTACAGGAACCGACATTCCGACATTCTCCCACAGCGCCGACAAACTAACATCGTGTGGATTGACGGGCTTCTTTTGACGTTTAAAACTGCTGAGTGAAATGCGAGGCGTAATGTATGCCGCTTGATTTTTCGTAATTACGAGACAAAACGTCGTCTCCAGCAAAATTTGTCATGCTTGAATATCTTAAATATCGAAGTATACAGCAGGTCCTAACTAGAACCCACTGTTACCACAACTCAGTTGTTCGCCAACGTAGCTTTAGCAACCTCATTTCTCGACAAACCCTAATGAGTCGCAATTTTGTGTTTTTTGCTAATAGAAGGTTGGAATGTTCGCACAAGATGATTGACACCTCATTGAGTTTTGTGCAAGCGTTTTGACAGTGTACTCGTCAACAAGATTTATAAACATGCCTCCGAAAATTCTGCAGTGCACCTCTCATTAGGAACCATTTAAAAAAGGAGGCACTGTGTTCTTATCATCTAATAACTAATGAAACTAATCTCTTCCAATAATTCAGGTCCTTAGGCATTCCTGCCTCCCAGAGTCTGCCTTTAGAACAAGGCATGGGTAAATTTATATCCCTTACAAATTGTTGAATAAACGTCATTTTTCGGTTCTCTTTAGCTCTTGTATCGATACCGAAGACTTTGAATCATTACAATGCTGATGACAACAGTGAGACTGTACTAGACTCAAATCATTTGGAGCTTATCCATATATCATCTTCCACTACGAATATTTTAGGTATTGCCGTATTCTGGTGGAAACTCTGCTAGATTTAAAGCCCAGTTTTTTATTCACTTTGGAGTTTTCTCTTTTGACTTGCGCTTCACTCTAACTATAGCTGTGGAATGTTTTAGCCTGATGTGACAAACTCATGCCTGCGAGCAATGACAAGACGAGTGCGATGCAGTTTTTATTTCTATTATTGACATGAGTCCTTCTGTATCTTTTTCCAGCGAACGCGTTTCACCGAATAACAAATGTTAAGTTACAGCTCAGGGCATGAGGCACCAGCATTTATCAGAACGTTCTGCAATATTGTCGTCGATCCTATCTTTTTCCTATCTTGTAGTCGAGTCGTTTGTATTCAAATCGCACGCGCAACGCGAATACATTTGTGCATTCTGGAAGACACGCGAGCACCAACCATTACGCTGGAATCTTGTACGAATAATGTGAGAATAATTGATGCTCCTCAATCGCAAATCATTTGTTGGACGATCGACTCATGTGCACGGCACTATCTTTCTGCTCGAATGTAACTTGTTTTGTGGGTTCCGGTTCGCCCAATAAAGAGTCCTTCATGACTCAGTTCTTCTGACTGTGCTGTTCACCGTCACTACAACGTGACCTCTTGTAGAGGTGTTTCGTGGACACCGCATAAATCCTACCAGCCGTGAAAATAACGTGAAAATTGATATGGACGGGCCAACTATCTGCATGCTACGACTACCGGTCAAGTACGCACCTCTGCCTGAGAAGGCTAGGAAGAAAAAAATTAAATGAAATTATGGGGTTTTACGTGCCAAAACCATTTTCTGATTATGAGGCACGCCGTAGTGGAGGACTCCGGAAATTTCGACCACCTGGGGTTCTTTAACGTGCACCTAAATCTAAGTACACGGGTGTTTTCGCATTTCGCCCCCATCGAAATGCGGCCGCCGTGGCCGGGATTCAATCCCGCGACCTCGTGCTCAGCAGCCCAACACCATAGCCACTGAGCAACCACGGCGGGTCAGGCTAGGAAGATCATGGCCCAGACAACTGCCACAATGAGAGTGCCCATGTCACCTGCAGGGACGTGTGCTGCAAAAGCCAATGAAGCCACCGATAATTCACTGATCACCGTTTGGAGATCTGAAAAGCTGGCCGCAAACCTTACGCAAAAACCACTGTGTTTAAGAATTCCATGTGAGATGCTGCGATTTGGCATTTTCGCAGATTTCTACAAACATTCTCTAGCGTCATGCCCAAGAAGTGGGCAGAAGTTGAATGAGAACAACGTGTTCTGCAAGGCAGAAATCAACTGTTAATTCATCTACACCGACCCGCGCATGTCAGAGTTGGAAGCGTTCTTCCACGTCTGGTTTTGAAGCAAGTTGTTTACGCCGGATTGATACGTAAACCGGCCAAGGCCATTACCAAGTTCGTAACGGAAGCCCCGGGTATCGAAAAGGCGTTAGAAAACCCACTCGGCGACATTTTTCGCCTGTTTTTGCCGAGAAGAAAAATTCAAGCACTAAGCTCTGATCAACTCCGAAATACAAACAGAGCAGTTGCACGCGAAGAACTGCTTAACATGTTCTCTTCGTCGGAGCCTCAGGTAACCATAATTGTTGACGCCGTCTGAGAGGAGTTCCAGCAGCAATTAGCAGTCACGGAATTGCCGTAGCTGAATGCTGGAGTGATGGCCTACGTCACCGTCTTCAGCCGTCTGCGTACCCCTTCGCGCCAGCACCTAATGACTATTCACTCTGCTGCCACTGCGAAGAGACCGGACACGTCCGTTGCCTATACCCATAATGTGACATGGCACTATGAGGTTGTTTCAACTCTCAGCACCCACAGCAAGACGTATGACCCCGTGAAAATGCTCACTACTTGGCTGCTACTCGGCGGAGACCCCGACGACTTTCTCGACCACCGTCGCCAAAACACTGCCTCTCACTGCAACACCCAGTGCACACTGGGCCAATACGTGGCTGATATGTGGTCCGTATCCTCTAAACTATAAGCACAGCAACCTATGGAGGTGCGGTTATTTCTTGTTAGTGTCGAAGGTCCTCCGCCGCCAACGCAAGATCAGTCCACACGAAGAAGGATGGACCTGCTGCCATTTCGACGAAGCTCCGAAAGAAATGCCATGCTTCCAAAATGGTATTCCAGCAGAGCTTTTTGTTGGGCTAGTTGCTGCATGTTACTGAAGTACTAAAGCGCCAAACAGACGACACAAGAAGAGACACGGACGAGTTGTTGCATCAGTTGACCAGTTGCATCAGTTGTTAGCAAGCGCTCATCCGTGGCTCTTCTTGTGTCGTCTGTTTGGCGCTTTAGTACTTCAGTTCCAAAATGATACCTGACGACGCAAAAAACAGTGGGACAGTGCCATGTAGCCTCGATCAGAAACCTCGAAATAAGTAATGTAAGACAATGAACCACCAACATCGATGCTGTCGCCGCGCAGTGGCCACTTTAGTGGACAGAGGACCCGACTACTCAGTCATGAATGAATCTTTAACTGCGCAGTCTATGACAGTTATGAATACATGGTAAGAACCCCAAATCCGTGCAGGTGGTGGTCACTTGACAAGGACGACTGGAATAAGCACGTACGTCGAACACAAGACGTGTTAGGGCACCTTAGCGTCGTAGAATCACCCTTGTGTCGCAGGATCGCAACTAGCCCGCCTACGCATCAAGATCCAACCAAGGATAGTCAGACAACGCTTCAATCTTCGACGGCGCTTCGTCGATTGCCAGGCCAGCGACTGTGATTGGGTATGCACCCCTATAAACCTACGTGCACTGACTGAAAAGTTCTTATTTCGAACTATACAAGAAAATTCAGCGAATGTGCGCGCGGCCCATAAGCCCATACCATGCCTGTAAGCAGTCCGACTTGTGTGTAAGTGGTTTTACCGTAGCTTACCAACAATGATTTCGTTGCTTTTTCTTTTATAAGTGTTCTTTTGGTCTACGCACTCGTTTGGTGCTCGTAGCCTTCGAATGATACTTTTTAATGTGGGCGCATTAACACTTGTGCTTTCCATCTTTTTCCGGTGAACCCGTGTCACCGCCTAAATTGTTTAGTTATCGCTCCGCGCATGACGCGTTTGCATGAATCAGAACCTTCTCAGTCAACCTCCCTGATTTTGTCTGCTCTCTATGTTATAGTGGAGCCTTCTGTAATCAGACTGCATGCGTGACGTGAATAGTGTTCCACATTCTGTAAGACGCTTAAGCCAATGCGATTAGTCTGGAATCTTCGACTAAACAATTACAAATAATTGACTCTCTTGAGCCACAGATGAGTTTTGCGACAGTTGGTGCATGTGCTCACTGTTATCATTCAGGCAGGGTGTAACTTGTTTTGTGGGCGCAGTTTCGCACAATAAAGAGTTGATTCCGTTACTGGCGGTTCTTGCTGCTGCTGTGTTTTTCACTGTCACTTCAAAGTGAAATTATCGATGATTAATTCGCATCTTAGTGGAACCTTAGTTGTTAATAAAAGGGAAGCCTCCTAGCGAGGTGAAAGGTACGTCTTGTCTCGTATTGCTTTAGTTGCAGATTTACTATCTGTGCCAAAAAAACGCGAACGGTGGAGCCCGTGTCCGACTCATAACAGAAAAAACTGTGGGCGCCGCGGCTAGTCTTACTGCACTGGGCAATGATGCTCGCCCTATAATGCGATATTTTCGAATCTGCTTTCTTTGATTTTGTTTTCTCACTTTGAAACTAAAGAGAAACGAAATAGAGGAGATAAATTTCGCAGGGAAGGGCCAGCATCATCGACCTGTGACGTCAAACCAGACCTGTCCGCCTCTCAATGGTGATGACTGGCAGGAGGTGCACGCTAAACTTTTGTTCCGCTTCGGAAACGCACTCCGCTGTTTGCGCTTCATTCGGTGCCGATACCAAAACATTTCACCACATTGTGACAAGGAAGAATAGGGGGAAAGGAATGAAAGTCAACTGTTGATAGCAAACATACGCACACGCCCAGAATCTTTCCCATAAACGGTTCCGCACTAATTCAATTAAAGAAATTATAAATTAATGGAATTCAAAGTTCATGAAAAAACTTCTTGCCGCAAGTGGGGAAGGATCCCACGTCTTCACATTACGCGTTCGATGCTCCATACCATACGAAAACTTTCACTCACCGGGACACCGGCGCAGGATGCCGACACCGACGTCGAATTTTCAGTCACGTACGGCACCCTTAACGTTTTTGTGTTAAAATTTATCGTTCCATAAAGGAAATACTATACACGCAAAAGACCGGCAACTTTGTGGAATGAGGATTGCAGCAAGAGGATTGCAACAAATGAGGATTGCAGAAAGAAAAGCCACGGCGTATACTTCGTCGATACTCAAGCACGGAAAATATTGTCGAATCAGAAAGGTAAGTCATAGAGTAGGCGAGGCAGTGGCGGCCTGTAGAGCAAGCTGGCGAAAGTTTCGAAGCGAAGGTGAAATCGCGTGACATATTTTTATTCATTCAGGCAGGCAATCGGAATGGCAACATTGGGTGCGGTGCGTCTTTCCTTGACAACCAATAATTTGTTTTGCCTAGGTTTGTATAAACTGTGTTCAACACGCTTAGCGGCATCAACATTGTGGTAAACAAGTAGAAACAGTGTTATTCATTTTTTCAAGTAAGATGTTACATAAATAAAAGTATTTGCTAAGCAGTGTCACGCCGCGGCAAATGTTTTGAGTAAGTTGAAAAAAATGTTTACTTGTGAGCTATACGCTATTTAGTGAACAATGTCCAGCTATATTAGCGTTTGATATCAATGTTTATTGACAGATTTTCTTAGAAAGCATCGATGACAGTAAGGACGGAATGAAATGCCGTTCCGTTTTGCATTTGGAGCACATATTCCTCTACGAAGGCCAAACTGTCACGTAGATCGTTTCCGAAAGGTATTATAGACCAAGAAATAACCGGTATCTGGTAGTAGCAAGAATTGCATTACTTGAGGCAAAGTGCAAAAAGGCACGTATTACAATTGAAGTGAACAAAGAGACAATGCTTGTCTTCTGTTGTCGTATACGGGCCTTTGCTCACTTTTCCTGAAGTTATGCAGTACCAACTAGCCCACCTATCTGTTTTCCAGAAGATGTCAATTACTTGACTACACTTGTATCACCTAACGAACATCTGTGGGCTCTCTATGTGACCTGAGTGCGTGTCGCATGTAGACTGATACCCTTCTACGAGACTGCTTTTGCTCTTGCACTGCAATCACCCTGTTGCGAGACTTTTCACTCTTGGTTACGCAATAAAAACAGACATAATTTACTTCAATAAATTAACTTCTGAGCCAGTAGCGGGTCAAAATCACATGCTCTTTCTCAGTATCAGGTATTTTCAACTGGCACAGCTACAGCAAATACAGATAGCAGACTGAGGCCAGCACGATGTATAACAAGCTCAAAAGTCATCGCCGTTATAACTTTCCACTATTCCTTCTCAATATTCATTCATGTTTGCAGCGGTGTGATCTTTTGTACCGCAAATGTTTTCATGAAGCAACGGAAACACCAGAAAATGGCAACTGTCCCCCTTGTATTTCTTACGATGGCGAAAACAGCAGCGTGAATCCCCTCACGGCGAGAGCAAAGGGAAAACTGACTCGACTGCTCACTCGGTTCGTTTGTGCTAGCGGTCCCTCATTTGTTGTGGTTCTATTTTTGCAACTGTTATAATGGTTTCGAACTTGGTTCTTTTTCATCCATATTTGATTAAAGCTTGTAAAACACAAATCTATGAGGTACAGAGTGGGCAGCAACGTATTTCGTTTAACGACAGCACCACTCGTCGTGCTGGCGTGAAACGCAATTTACGACTGTAGAGAAATCACACAAAACTCCCTAATGTGTGGGGTATGACTTTAGATATTGACTATGCACGGCGCATGAGCGTTCGCTACCGAAGAGCTGCGGTAAGTGCGAAGCAGTTGCAGTTCTGTATTGCTACGGTTTAGCGAAGACAGCACTGCAATTTGAGGGAAACAGAACAAAGCGAGCGCCACTCGTCAGGTGATAAAAACGACCTGCTTCATTTCAACTGAGCGAGAGAATGCCACAGCAGTGAGCAGAATTGTAGCCTCGCTAATCAAAATAATTATGGGGTTTTACGTGCCAAGACAACTTTCTGATCACGAGGCATGCCGTAGTGGAGGGCTTCGGGAATTTAGACCACCCGGGCTCCCTTAACGAGCACCTAAATATAAGTACACGGGTTGTTTCGCATTCCGCACCCATCAAAAGGCAGCCGCCATGGCCCGAATTTGATGCCGCGACATGCTGCTCAGAAGCCCAACACCATAGATCTGGTAATCATACGCTAATTCGGGTTAACTTAGTTTGGTTACCTCCTGCGCTTCCATGAGGGCTTACACGAGCAACAATTTTATCCAAGCAAGATGTGCGCTTCACTTTAAGAGGAGCATGAAAGAAAATTAGCATTATCGTCCAGTAAGTGCACTTTTTTTGTAGTAAGTGAGGTTTAGTTTAGCGAGACGATTTGGCGGACAGATCGCACGGGTAATCGGGGTGCCTCTGCTGGAGATCCAAAATTTGTAAAATGGCTTCAAGCAAGTGGGGGACTCAAACGTCTATATTTTTCCAGATATGAGGTATCAAGTGACGAAAGTTTTATTAGTTTCGTTCTTTGTTGGCATTGAATGCGCAAGTGAGGTGATTCAACAACGCGCAGTCGATAATACACGCCAGGTATAGGACATCAAAACATCAGGAATGGCTGAAGAAAGCAGCAACGAATACACGCCCCTTGACTTAAGCATGAAGGGCGAAGAAACACCATGTACAAGCCGTGACTGTACCCACGGAGCTTCATCTACTTTGGGCGCCTACACAACGTGACCTTTACCATTGTCAATTTTGTCATTGAATGCTGTTACCCCTAGACACGGCCCATATAATAGGCTTTAACATCTGTACATTTGTTCCCACCTAGAACGGGTCTTTTTGACACCCAGCTTGAGCTTTGAAACTGGAGGCTTTCTGAGATCAAGACGCGTCGACGCAAGGGTGGTGCGAATATATTGCCATGTTCAGCGCAAAGTCAGCTGTCAAACGCTTAGGACAACATTTCTCACAACATGAACGTATACTGACAGCAGAAAATATTTTTCATTGATGCATAGTTCTTGCACTACACACGCGCGATGGGTTGCAATAGTTTGAAGTCCCGGGTACAATTCCGGATGGCACCAGCGTATTTCGATGAAAGCGCACTCTAAAAAGGCTCTTGATTACTTGAATTTAGATGCTCGTGACAGAAGCCCCGATGGTCAAAATTTATGGACTGGCCCGCTAAATTTGCTATTCATTTTATCAGGTCATGGCTCGTGCACGGAAAAGCTCGGAATTAGTTTTAACCGCAGTGAACAATTGGTGTGCCGAGCCGTTAGTGTTTTCTAGACAACTCGTCAAAGTGCGCGTAAATACTGTCATTTGCCAATTAACAGAATATGTAACCAAGTGGGCACTGCACGTTTAAAGGTTTACTTTCATAAAAAGTAGGCCCCGTGCATGAACAGCCAAAACTTGGTTTAAAACGATTGCGCTTCCCTTTGCATGTGTTGCTTAAAGGGAATAAATGCGCTTTAGAGGAAAACACTTTTTTCGCTTGGAGTTGTGTGGCTAAAGAAGGTATTGTTTCTGCTTTCAATGTTCTTTGACAACCTAAATTTAGATCACTTAGTTCTAAATAGTGTTCTTTTTTTCAAATATTCTACCTTGGCACGTGGAACACTTTCATTTTAGTAGTACTGCTGTGGCATTGCGGATAATGTATTGCAATGCGAGAGGGATAATTAGAACCTTGATGACCTTCCTAAACTATTCCTTGAACATAATGCTAAAGTATTTTTGAGTCAAGAAGAGGCCTTTAAACTCTGACCAATCAAACTTCCGCTGATCGGCCATCTAAAGATACTATGACGAAGGAATTGCCTCGTTGGCGCGTATGGCAATAACTGTGCAAACGAGATTGTCACTTACAATCAACAACTTAAAATTCTGCTCGAGTCAGTGTCTGTACAAGTAATTCTAAATGACAGATTGGTTACAATTCATTCTCTTCACCTTCAATCTAATGGCGTAATAATGAACGTACTATTTTATGACTGGTGAGTGAATGCTGGTGGTGAATGCTCAAAATTTCTAGCGAGACTCTCGGTGCGACGCCAAAGGTAAGCCCATGGAACATGTTCTAGTAACCTCCGGCGAGTGGTTAATAAAGAGGAGACCACCTATTGTAATATATCACACAATAAGTATTGTTCTATTGATTCGGCGCTTGGCCCGTGTGGGCTTTCTTCCTACCTGAAAAGGAACGTTATACAATCTGTTTAGGCAATGAACACTTGACAGTAGCGTCCACTCTAATGCAGCAACACGCCTGACCTTGGCAAATTCCTATGCTGATGTTAGCTTCGGCCAATTCGTCGTAGTTGAAGAAATCAACATGTCTAATTCGTTAATAGATAAGCAAACTTAGCGTAGAAGACGCAATAGCATACTTTAGCACTTTTATTGCTGACGCCATAAAATACATGCAAGAGTGAGAAAAATGAGGACTGCGAAGCGACGAAAAAAGCAAATCAAAACATGGGGCACACTTCGTCGATACCCAAACACGTGAAATTTTATCGAATTGAAGAAGGTAAGTCAAAGGCTGGGCCGACGCAAGGGCAAGCTGAAGAACCAGCTGGGACCGTCTGTTTTTGGCAGATGGTCCTGCGCACAAGAGATTCAAGTCTGGCCTGGCCTAACAAGCTTACAGTGGCAGGAAACTCATCCGTAGACACTGGTGAATGACTGAGGAGGAAACCTGGAAGACCACACATATACTCTTGGTGAACACTTCGAGCATGTGTGTAGCTCTATGCCTAAAATATAACCATCTCTATCTTTTCCTTAACATCTATTACAGCTTCTCTGATCTCCGAAGGAAACTTGTGCTGCCTCCGGCACGTTCATTTCGCTGCGTACTCAACTGACTTCATCATCATCATCATCATCATCAGCCTGGCTACGCCCACTGCAGAGCAAAGGCCTCTCCCATACATCTCCAACTGCCCCGGTCATGTACTAATTGTGGCCATGTTGACCCTCCAAACTTCCTAATCTCATCTGCCCACCTAACTTTCTGTCGCCCGCTGCTACGCTTCCCTTCCCTCGGAATCCAGTCCGTAACCCTTAATGACCATCGGTTATCTTCCCTCCTCATTACATGTCCTGCCCATGCCCACTTCTTTTTCTTGATTTCAACTAAGATGTCATTAACGCGCGTTTGTTCCCTCACCCAATCTCCTCTTTTCTTATCCCTGAATATTACACCTATCATTCTTCTTTCCATAGCTCGTTGCGTCGTCCTCAATTTAAGTAGAACCCTTTTCGTAAGCCTCGAGGTTTCTGCCCCGTACGTGAGTACTGGTAACACACAGCTGTTATATACTTTTCTCTTCAGGGATAATGGCAACCTGCTGTTCATGATCTGCGAATGCCTGCCAAACGCACCCCAGCCCATTCTTATTATTCTGATCATTTCACTCTCATGATCCGGATCAGCAGTCACTACCTGTCCTAAGTAGATGTATTCCCTTACCACTTCCAGTGCCTCGCTACTTATTGTAAATTGCTGTCCTCTTCCGAGACTATTAAACATTACATTAGTTTTCTGCAGATTAATTTTTAGACCCACTCTTCGGCTTTGCCTCTCCAGGTCAGTGAGCATACATTGCAATAGGTCCCCTGAGTTACTAAGCAAGGCAATATCATCAGCCAATCGGAAGTTACTAAGGTATTCTCCATTAACTTTTATCCCCAATTCTTCCCAATCCAGGTCTCTGGATACCTCCTGTAAACATGCTATGAATAGCATTGGAGAGATCGTATCTCCCTGCCTGACGCCTTTCTTTATAGGGATTTTGTTGCTTGCTTTATGAAGGACTACAGTGGCTGTGGAGTTGCTATAGATTTCTTTCAGTATTTTTACGTACGGCTCGTCTACACCCTGACTCCGCAGTGCCTCCATGACTGCTGAGGTTTTGACTGAATGAAACGCTTTCTCATAATCAATGAAAGCTATATATAATGGTTGGTTATATTCCGCCCATTTCTCTATCACCTGATTGATAGTGTGAATATGATCTATTGTTGAGTAGCCTTTACGGAATCCTGCCTGGTCCTTTGGTTGACGGAAGTCTAAGGTGTTCTTGATTCTATTTGCAATTACCTTAGTAAATACTTTGTAGGCAACGGACAGTAAGCTGATCGGTCTATAATTTTTCAAGTCTTTGGCGTCGCCTTCTCATGGATTAGGATTATGTTAGCGTTCTTCCAAGATTCCCGCACGCTCGAGGTCATGCGGCATTGTGTATAGAGGGTGGCCAGTTTTTCTAGAACAATCTGCCCACCGTCCTTCAACAAATCTGCTGTTACCTGATCCTCCCCAGCTGCCTTCCCCCTTTGCATAGCTCCCGAGGCTTTCCTTACTTTTTCCGGCGTTACTTGTGGGATTTCGAATTCCTCTAGACTATTCTCTATTCCATTATCATCGTGGGTTCCACTCGTACTGCACAAATCTCTATAGAACTTCTCAGGCACTTGAACTATCTCATCCATATTAGTAATGATATTGCCGGCTTTGTCTATTAACGCACACATCTGATTCTTGCCAATTCCTAGTTTCTTCTTCGCAGCTTTTAGGCTTCCTCCGTTCCTGAGAGCTTGTTCAATTCTATCCATATTATACTTCCTTATGTCAGCTGTCTTACGCTTGTTGATTAACTTCGAAAGTTCTGTCAGTTCTATTCTGGCTGCAGGGTTAGATGCTTTCATACATCGGCCTTTCTTGATCAGATCTTTCATCTCCTGCGATAGCTTACTGGTATCCTGTCTAACGGAGTTACCACCGACTTCTATTGCACACTCCTTAATGATGTCCACAAGATTGTCGTTCATTGCTTGAACACTAAGCTCCTCTTCCCGAGTTAAAGCCGAATACCTGTTCTGTAGCTTGATCTGGAATTCCTCTATTTTCCCTCTTACCGCTAACTCATTGATCGGCTTCTTATGTACCAGTTTCTTCCGTTCCCTCCTCGAGTCTAGGCTAATTCGAGTTGTTACCATCCTGTGGTCACTGCACCGCACCTTACCGAGCACGTCCAGAACTTGTATGATGCCAGGCTTAGCGCAGAGTATGAAGTCTATTTCATTTCTAGTTTTGCCGTTCGGGCTCCTCCACGTCCACTTTCGGCTATGCCGCTTGCGGAAGAAGGTATTCATAATCCGCATATTATTCTGTTCCGCAAACTCTACTAATAAATCTCCCCTGCTATTCCTAGTGCCTATGCCATATTCCCCCACTTCCTTGTCTCCAGCCTGCTTCTTACCTACCTTGGCATTGAAATCGCCCATCAGTATAGTGTATTTTGTTTTCACTCTACCCATCGCCGATTCCATGTCTTCATAGAAGCTTTCGACTTCCTGGTCGTTATGACTGGATCTAGGGGCGTAGACCAGTACAACCTTCATTTTGTACCTCGTAATAAGTTTCAGAACAAGGCATGCCACCCTCTCGTTAATGATATAGTATTCCTGTATGTTACCAGCTATATTCTTATTAATCAGGAATCCGACTCCTAGTTCTCGTCTCTCCGCTAAGCCCCGGTGGCACAGGACGTGCCCGCTTCTGTATCAA
This sequence comes from Dermacentor andersoni, assembly GCF_023375885.2. NCBI lineage: Eukaryota > Metazoa > Arthropoda > Arachnida > Ixodida > Ixodidae > Dermacentor > Dermacentor andersoni. The sequence goes on along the minus strand of NC_092824.1, from coordinate 31,279,878 downwards.
CTGTATCAATATCAACTGACTTACTTGTGCATTAATCAATTAAGGCTTTTAATCAATCCTTCGTGCGCCCTGCAGTTGAATCACGGTGATAGAGAGAGAGGAAGCTTTTCAAGGGCGACGGGCAGCCGGCATGCTAGCACGACCGGAGCCTCCCTTCCTCAGCTGGCGGCCGGACCTTGAATCTCGGCGGCGGCGTCGACCAGCCGAACTAGCCGAATTTTATCCTTCGGGCATTCGCCGAGCAGCATGTCAGAGCTTGTTTACTTGTTTCATCATTTTATCCATAAGCTCACTTCACTTGTGCTGAGTGTGAGACATAATTTACGACTATGGCATAATCGCTCCCAAGGATAGCAACCTGGCTTCAGTAACCACGGCTTGGCACGTGTTCTTCATTCGTAGCGCAGGACATGGATAAACACAGACACCGTACAAACGCATCTCATGTCCGGGAGCGGTATTATACTCGAAGCACAGCCCTAGTAGGCATTCATTCAGATTGAAAGACAGTTAAGGGTGAGCCCCTGCAATAGTGGTATTCTTTTTTCTAAACTGAAGCTTTTGAGGCGAACCATCCCGGGCTTCGTTGCTGATTGGGGCTGCTTCTGTGTTACCGAAAAGGTGCGTGCTTCAGGTCGCTTCGCACGCACTCCCAGTGCAGTTTCCATTGCGCCGCGAGTACACGAATGAACCGAGAAAAAAAACAGTAGCCTTTGACCTGTAATTGGAGTCTTATACTACTGCATGTACCCACATGTCGTTACACAATGCCCACATCTGTACTGGATAGGCATAATTTTGTTTTCCTTTACTAATTTTTAACCGCTTTTAAATGCTTCCGATAAAAATTCGCTGCCACAGAAAAAACAAATCTTTAGCGAAGATAACGTCTATGGCCCTCGAAGAGTACGCTCTTGCTCCGCGCCAAATACATCTTAGCAGTTACAGCTGTTCGGACGGCGTATGCTTTGATTTTCAACATTGTAAATGCAGCCACACAACATAAATCTAAATAAAGCGCCCATATCTGAGACACACTAGTTGAAAATAAAGGAAAATTTAATTTGCGCTTGCATACTTCAGAAACGCATGCTTTGTCTGAAAAGTACGCTCTTCTGGGAAATGCCCCTCACTTGACAAGGAGGTGAAAGCCGTCATTCAGTCAGTACCAACGAAGATTACTGGAAGGACAACGTTTACTACAGGTGAATTTCGTTGTTATAGCTTTTTTTTACGATGAATCAACGTGAATATAGAGCACCTAGATATACGACCCGAGTAAGCTCGTCCTCTGAGTAAACTTCGAAAGATGATTCACCAAAGAGGGCATTTAGTGAGGCAATCGTTTGGTTTTTATCAAAAACGGCGTCATTGAAGAATGCTCACTAAATGTGCCTGTAGATGCTCTCTCAGCTTTAGTTGCCGCAACAACTTCCTTGTCTTTTCGGCGATAGGCATGCACTTACTTTCAAATTTTCCTTTCTACGGCGGCTGCGTCTGTCAGGCATTAAACTTGTACCGCAAGATACCGTTGATAAATGTAGTCCCGTCTACATGGTTCAGACATCAAGATTTTGCAATTCCGATCAGGATTGTCCCTGTGATGATTGGCGAGATTACAATCGTCTCATAGAATAATGTGGTGGCGCAGACACGTGGGAAACGACCATTCCTTGCGCAGGATTCTTGCAATTCACGCAGCAGTGCCTCGTGGATCACGACGCAAATTGACGGCAGGGTCTCTCGTACCAGAAAAAAAAATTCCGTCAGCCACTACCCATATTACTTTCCGGAGCGATAATGGTGACCGCGCTAGCGTGGTGCCAGTATGTGACACGTGCAGCGGGAAACACACGATGGTTGTTTAGAGGTAAAATATTTCAATTTATTGAAGTAACATCGCTTGCTTGTTCGGGCCACCTATCTTTTATGTTTAGTAATTAATGTTCGTTCCAGTACGGTGAGACGGGTCTGAGCTGTCTTAGCCGCATGATGACTGCAAGCCGACTTGGAGTGCTTACGCGTTTGTTCCTCGAACTCGGTTGGGTGTAAAAGATTTTTGGTGTGAGGCATTTTGCCAAGAAACAGCACTGTAGCATTACGTCAAGTCTCTATGCACAACTAAAAACAGACGGAAGCGAGCAGGAGCGAGCCTGTGTTTACGGAGAGAACTGTCGTCACTTACACGTGCCTTGGATGGTTAACGTCTATCCTTGCTTCGATAGCTAGACAGCCAGGCCTAACGCCGTTATGCAAAATCTGCCCATGTGAAAGGACACTTTAAGTCGAGAGTGGATGTCCAGAGAGTATGTTTCAAGCGTTAAGTGATTCCGCGATGTTTCATCGGCACCTCGGGCACTATCTGACGCTTGGCGAAAACGGTCCGACATCTGGCAAGAAAATTGGCTAGCTTCTGCTGTTTATTTTCGCAACCCTGTTGCTGATTTATACCGCACGGATGTCAGGCTCATCGGAGCACAAAAACGCGCACCGCATTAAACCCAGGAGGAAGTCATCAAGCTATGACACTTACGCAACTTGGGCAACGCAAACGAATTTCTCGCATCGCCTTTACTATCTACCACACACTTGCCATGTATATGCACGTTGTGAACTACCGCCTGACGCAGCGTGAAAAACAGCAACAGCAGCACAGTGTAAAAGTCTAAGAAAAAAACCAAAATTCGCTTTGAAAGCCAAGGACCGCACATCACGAAGGTCCTAATTGCGCTATAGCTGCGCCAAATGTCAACTAATTTGTTCAAGAATAATTTTTACCTTTACACAATGTAATCCGTGGGGGTGCAAGAGACGCCTGGAAAGCACACCCATGGATTTCTCTAAAGCTACACTTCCAGACGCACACACGCAATTAGCCAAGAATCAGGCCAGAGGATATCTTTACCCATTACAAAAATCGGCTCGTTTGCGGCACCGTCGGGATTTAAACCACCTAACTCTCGCATGTGAGTTGGGTGCAGTATGCCCCAATCATTTGGTGTAGCTAAAGAGCTGTAGAGCAGAGAAATTAACAGCTCTCTCCTTTGTGATTACCTTCTACTGCACTGAACTCACACCACCACCTCACGCTCCTAAAAGTGAGACACCTTTTCACATATGTGGCCTGCATTTCCCTGTGGATTTCGATGGGCGTTCATTCTTTGCTTCATAGAAAACGAATCACACTTTGTTGGTTATTCTCCGTGCATGTGTGAAGCACAACCGTCATCTTCAGCACCCGACAGCAGCGCCGTGTCGCGGCGCTACCGGGAGATAAGTCTGGGCCGGTCCAAGAAATGTCCGCTGCTGGGAATGGACATGTTGACTTCGCTTTTACAAGCGTAATTCGGCCTAAATATATAGTGAAAAAGACTTTTTGATTCGCCCTCGTATAAACGTTGGGTCGCCTTTTTTTTTTTCATTCGCTGTATTCACTAGTTGTGCCATGACTTCCAATATCTCCCGAGTAGCGTTAGCACTACTCCTGAAAGAAACAATAATAGACACGTGTTCGTAGCTACGGTTTTTGGCTCGAGGGCTTCACTCAAATTTGCTTTTATGATTTGGTGTGAGTACGGCACGTGTCACTGCGGCTCCTCTTCTAGTGTTCGAATATTAGCACTTTAGGGTCGACATAGTGGCGCACTCTGTTGTATGTTTCTTCCAGATGGACTTCACGATATCATTCGAGTTGCCCAAATGCCCAACGTTTTATTGGTTCCCATTCATCCTCGGCACGGATTGCGCATGCGCGACCATTCAACCACGTTCTGTCTCAGAAAGACCCCAGTACTTCGGGGTGTCAGCATCAGGCATGGATGAACAAAGGAACGGTGGACACACGCCTCCTGCGTTTACCTTCATCGACAAAGCAATCCCGGATAAAAGCCACGAAGGCGGCGAGGGTGCTTTAGGCACTTCCGACGATTACCTTACGTGAGTATTCCCGTTCGTGCAATTCTCGTTGGATATTTTCAGCCGCAGAAACAACCTGGAATACAGACTTTAGGAGCTGTACATTTGTTCCCACATCGAAGTGGACGTTTTCGAGGACAACTTACAGGCAGCGTGGCTGCGGCTGTTTATGGTTATGGTAAAGAGAAGTGCCTCTACAGGAGGCAAATGTTTCTATCAAAGTATATATATATATATATATATATATATATATATATATATATATATATTTAGATAGCATTTGATCAGCGCATCGCACACTTGTAGCAGTGACCCATTGGCTGGGATGTTGCGCTGCTTAGCTCGACATCATGGGTAATGTACAGTCGCCAACAAAATATTGCGGCGTGCGCGAGCGCGTGGCGAAGCGACCCACTTCCCCTTCTGGCGGTGAACCCCCGGTGTCGAGACCGACGCCTGCACACATGCGCGTCCCTCCGAGACTGCAAGCGTGCATGTTTCCGTGCGCCCTCCTTGCGCGCCGGTGATATTCGAATGTAGCCGCGAGGTAGCCCTCTTGCGATATGCGCTGTGGCCATGCTGTGGCCCTGTGGCGGCTTCGACGGGCGAAACTGTGTGCGTTAGTTGTCGGGCGCGCCACTGTAGCCGCTTTTTGCCGAGTCACGAGCGCTGACGCATAGGGCCGGCCCGGTGGCGAACGCCACAAGTCATTTTTTTTTCTGGGCTGCGCTTTTTAATGGCCAATCATTGTCGTTTCTTTCTTTTTCGAACGGGGCGTTCTCCCGCAGAAGAGCGTAGCATATAACGCGCTCTATAGGAGACAGGCAAGACGAAAATGAACAAATAATTTCCCTTGTATAAACGAAGTTCTGCCCGTCGAAGCCGCCATGGCGCATATCGGAAGAGGGGCACATCGCGACAACATTCAGATATCGCCGGCGCGCAAGGAGGAAGCGCGGAAACATGCACGCTTGCAGTCTCGGAGGGACGCGCATGCGCGCAAATGTCGGTCTCGACACCAGGGGTTCAACGCTAGAAGGGGAGGAGGGTCGCGTCGCCACGCGCTCGCGCACCCCGCAATATTTTGTGGGCGAGTGTACAAGCCGCAGTGGTATTTCGCCAATGATTGTGAAATGCAAGAAGGCTCCAGTACTTGGATTTACGTGCACATAAGAGAAACCCAGGTGGAGAAAGTTAATTTCGCGATCCCTCGAAGAGGCCGTCATAGCGAGATCGGGGTTTTGAAACGTGAAACACAAGGACATAAATAAATAGAACAGTACGTCAAACTTCCTTTGGCGATCGAGTGAGCACACTCCTGGACCCTCACGGAATATCGCAGACATAGTACAACTTGATAAACACGCAAGAAATGCGTGACCCAGAGAGCAAACTTCTTAAATTTTTGCTGTTACTCGCTTTTTAGCAAATATAAAAGGTGCGCTTGAAGAAAAACGCCATGTCGTCAAAATGAACGCAGTTAATTTTTACGGCATGTTCGGGTAAATCGGAAAATACTACCGGGACGAGGCGACGGCCGCGTAATATTGGCGCAACTGCGAACGGCCGCGTGGGCAGAGTGTGCGAACGTAAGCGTGAAATAGCGAGGACAGTTGCCCACCCCAAATCTTAAGATGCGTGGTCGCAGGCAGGCAGAGCTTTTGCGGACGTGGCTGGGCGACCGACTCGGCCGACTGGCAAGGTACGAGAGCTAATATAACGTAGCCAAACCTAACATAACCTTGCGTTACCTGATGCATAATTTTAAGTACCCGCGCGCTGTTTACGCAGGCCGCTCATGGCACGGCAGTTCTGTCGCAATGTGTATGACTAGCGCTTTCCAGTTGACTCGCATGACGTCGTAAGCTACAGGCACGTAGTCTAAAATGAATACCCCGGAGGGGATAAAACTGCTTAATTATGTCGTTATCTGGCAGCTTACGAGCTTCTTAACTTGGTTCTATCATCGTTCGCTTCTTAAATTTCATGCTTCATGTCATGATTTAAGAAATTGCATAATTTAAGAGTGTGCCGTTCACCCTATGCCGGTCGGAAAGTGATCACTTTGATAAAATGATGCATTACGGAAACAGCCTACATTAACGAAGCGGGAGTTCCCTTTATCTAAGTTCTGTTTGCCAAAAACATTCTTCTGGTATATTCTGCCGTAACTGGGAGCTCAGAGTCAAAGACCAATACGTATGTCTCATTCCAGGTATATTGACGAGTACATCGATGACGCGTTGAACCGCCAGACCGACGCCACTGACGTCAATGGTACGTACGGCATGGCCTTTAACCGTCGATACCATTCGCGGAGATGCCTAACAAAGCCCAGAGGGGGCAGCATTTCCATCGATCATGACGGCGGTGCATTTATTTGTCATACCGACACCATACTAGCGTCACCATGTAGGTTCCTGCTTGTGCAGTCATCGTGATATTCATGCAGACGAATTGAGTGCTAACAGAGACAACTATACGCATATTCTACGTGCCTCAAGTTCCGAATGAATTCACTTTCAACGTGATAAATTCAATCGCAAAGGCAATCAATACTTCTCGTTTTGTTGTGCATTGTGTTGGAATGGGCTCAGAGTAACAAACTTTGCAATGCGCAGCAAGCCAACCGCATGTTTTATACTTCACGGTAAATGCTTGCTGGATAATCCTGTCATCAGAGAATCTCTTGTCGGGCGCCATAGCAAATTTAATTTAATCACTGGAAATTGCAAAGGCGCCGTCAAGGGAGCGTTTCGGTAATAAAACTTCTCGAGTACATTCGCTATGGGAGAGGATAGATGACATCGACCTGTCTTGCTACTGTGCCATCAGCAGGCGAGTGTTACTACTTGCACTCTCCCCCTCTGCATCGAATGGCGTTCTTAAGCGGCGTTCCTTGCTTGCCTTCTCCCCTACATGATCAAAGGCCCTGGATCATGTTAACGTGACGATCCCCGCCTCTATTATTTATTTCAATACATTTTTGTCGTACAGTACATCTGATTGTGGCATTCCGTCATTGGATGATCAGCCAAATTCCCGTGCAGTGGTCGGTGCCGTTGCAAGCAGTTCACATTGGCCGGCTCTCTCAAAGCGCAGCGGCTTCCAGAGTAAGGGCACGTGGCCTACCGTTTGCAACTGTGTCCTGCCACGCAGCAGCTTATACGTTGGAGGCGCTGTAGCCACAACTTAATTTGCGAGCCGCTCTTGTGTGTTTACGACAGCCAAACCTGGTGAGGGGACCTTTAATACAGCTCTCTGTCTACCTTGCGGAAAACCCGCCACGCCTTATTAGTATTCTGTAACATTTGCGGTCATATTTAACGCAACATGGCGGGATTGCTGCTGTTACAGTGTTCAACAATACTGCCTTGTGAAATTGTAATTCTGCAAGTCTTTCTCATATCAGATGCCCGCCACACCACCCTCACATGTGCGCATTGGGCGGCCTTTTAATCAGTGGGATAGGTATCGAAGGCGTGCAGAGCATCACGGGCATCCTTTGTTTAAAATTAGTTGTTAAACATGCACAGCTAACTGTAAGTGCATTCTTAAGAACTGCAGCTACAGACGTAAGTAAATAGATGCATAAGATAGCCAGGCTCTTAAAGAATAGTCCACTATCGTTTGAAGCTTGCATCTATCCCATCAAGACAAGGTTTTTCTGGGTCTTCAAGCTTACAGTTTTTTAACTTGTTCTGTCGCCTTTTCATTTGTCAACAACCCGATCAGACTGTCTACTGCTAGCAATATATAGGCGATATGCAGAACTTGCAGGTGCACTTTTGCACATAAAGAAGTGCATATCGAGGTACAATCCTAATGAAAGTGTCAACAGGCGAGTTCGTGACATCATTAGCCAGCCATCTTTACGCGGCAACGCCCAACCTTTCGAAACATTTTTCTTTTGAATGGGAAGCTTTGTCTAGAACATTTCAGATTTTCCTACTCAACATGAAAAATGCCTATATGCCTTGAAGAACAACTCTTAGACACATGTACGATGTTCGTTGCATTTGAGAATGTTCTAGTGACTGTAGTCATGCAGTTATCTATTTAGGGCCTGGATGGTGGGCCAAAATTCCCGGAAATTGGCATGTTTCTAAAAATTTAAAACACCACGTCATCAACTTAGTAACTCCAATCCTAAAACAAATAGCGCTGTACTGTGGACCGCATGGTTTAGAATATCTAAAGCGGCCAAGTTTGATTGATGAATTTACAATTTACAGAAATGACAAATACTTGCGAGCGTTCTTCAAAAGACTTAGCTATCACATTCTGGTAAACTTCAGAACGCTGAGTAGCATTTTTGTCGATTGACGGGTATCAGTAAATGTACTTTCTAAAATTAGGATATCGTTTTTATTACTCAAATAGTTGCAAGCGTGATATTCTTTGTTGCAAATTTTTTCGCATTCAATACTTCTTATAGAGACGTTTACCGTCTGAACAATAGGTGAGTTTAGGGCAGTTACAAGATTTCATTATTTTGCTTCACATTCGATAGCCTACATAAATGTTGGTGAAAGCGTGATTAAGGAAAACAATATCCCTGCTCGCAAGTACTTACACAGAAGCCTCCGCGCTGAAGTTGCCTTTTGCACGTTTCTACCTAAGCAGCTCTACAATAATGAGAACGAGTCCTTCTTGGTAAAGGCAAGTTGAGTGCGTGCCAGAAGCTGCTTATTGAATTTAATAGATGTTGCATTGCGACCTTAGTGAAGCATAGAACACACCTCTTCCTGGAAAGTGGAAAAACAGATTCGACCTTTGTAGCGCGCTGAAAGGCAGTGACCTGTCGTCTTTCGCTTAGGACAAGGTTGTATTCTATTCTGCTGTGTTATACAGCGTATTCATTTTGAGAAAAATTTACATTCTACAAAGTTGATCGTGCTTGTCTCTTGCGTCAATGCGAATCTCTTGCTTGCACTGAGCCCCGAATTCCAGTATTTCGGAAAGAAAAAGCACACTGCACACGTCAACAAAGCAGCCAGCCTTGCGTACACCTGAAGCCCAACTAAAACGTACTGCATGCCACCATTTATTTTTCACGCTCTTTCAATGACGTCTCCATAGCGACGAGTGAACACCTCTGCTGTTTTTTCGTGCCACGCAGATGCTGCTGAGAGCGGAAGCACGAATGATGCGCCTGTGGTGTCCACCGCCAGTGCCGATCACGCCAGGCCCAGTACGAGCCGCGCTGGCATCGAGAAAGTATCGTTGACTACGAAATACACCGCGAGGTGAACCAACATTTCGAAATATTTCTTGATAAAAAGCAACCCTGCAATAGAGTGAAATGCGACGGTGACCGCGCCGTCCACTTGCGATTTTATGCCGCACAGAAAATAGAAAAATAGATCATAAATGTAAAAGCAAAAGAAAGCATCTACTTCAACGACGCGTGAGGACGTTTCCAGGACGCGTGAAGACGCATCTAAGACGAGTGGTGACGCATCAGAGACGCGTAAGGACGCATCAGAGACGCGTAAGGACGCATCAGAGACGCGTAAGGACGCATCAGAGACGCGTAAGGACGCATCAGGGACGCGTAGGGACGCAGCAGGGACGCGTAAGGACGCATCAGGGACGCGTAAGGACGCATCAGGGACGCGTAAGGACTCATCAGGGACGCGTAAGGACGCATCAGGGACGCGTAAGGACGCATCAGGGACGCGTAAGGACGCATCAGGGACCGTAAGGACGCATCAGGGACGCGTAAGGACGCATCGCTATACATGATGCATGACTATGGCTCATTGAAAGACGCCGCCAGGACGTAGTTCCAGAACCGAAAGTGCAGCCTAAAACTGCGGCAGCTCTTTCGCAGCGTCTTCCTACAAGCATTCACGAGCGTCGTGCGCAAGGAGCGGGCCGAAGTTCTGCTTGAAACGCGTGTGCAGGTACCGAACGAGAAGCGATGAAGCGATGAACCGTCTTTACGTCGACCCGGACATGTCTCAGCAGAAAACATGTTTTCTCGAGTGTGGTTTGAAGCAATAGCTTCCCGCCGGATTTGATTCGCAAGCCGGTCAAGACCGTTGCGAAGAGAGAGAGATAGAGGAATGTATGAAGGCAGGGATGTTAACCAGTCAGGAGTCTGGTTGGCTACCCTACGCTGGGAGAAGGGAGAGGGGGAGGAGAGAAGGGAGACGTGTGTAGAGACGTGTACGGACAGTACATGAGTTAAAGCTGCTCGCGCAAAGCAGACGTTCTGGGGAAGCACAAAAGTGCCTTCGCTGCCTTCTGAGCTGATGATCGGTGGGGACCGCGCTCTAGTACTGTCTGTTCACTCAGATGACGATCACCTAGTTTTAGCAAAGTGTTGGACAAAGATTGTCTTTTTGCTTGGGATTGAGGACAATGGAAGAATAAGTGGTGAATGTTCTCGCATCCGCAAACATCACATTCGGGACTATCAGCCATTCCAATTAGTGCTGATTAGGCATTCGTAAAGGCACTTCAAGCCACAACCGACACGGAAGAGACGCTTTGCGTCGGTGCAGACCGGCCGGAGGTCTCAGTTGCAGTAACGGGTTTTGCTGTGCAGTCTTGTGCGCCTTGTATGTGCGGTATTCCACCCTGCTGAGGAGATCGTGCGCGCTAGAATGCCAAGTTGTCTCACGGCGTCGGTCTTTGAGAGAGGAATGGGGACGCAGTGATCTTGGTTTGACGTCCAAGCTGCCTTATCTACGTCATAATTTCCTATGATACCGCAATGACCTAGTATCCATTGAAAAGAGATATCACGGCCTTTCTCTCTTAAGTGATGGACAAGTTCCACGATTTTACAGGTGAGCTGATCGTGTGTTCAATGTCGGAGAAACGACTGCACACATAGCAAGGCCGGCCTTGAATTGCAGAAGATTGCCCATTTTCAAGGACATTCAGCATTCATCACATGAAGCGCGTCACAGAGAGCCGCGAGCTCTGCAGCTGTAGACGTAGTGACACGGGAAGTCTTGAACCACTGGGGTATTCTCATTGTTCTACAGCACCACCGGAACTAGTTGATGTAGTTGATCCATCAGTATAGGAGTGTGTGCAGTCGCTGTATGTCTCGTACAAGATAAGTAAATTTAGTTGCTTGAGTGCTGATGACGGCAAGTCCGACTTCTTCTGAACTCTTGCGATTGTAAGGTTTACTTGAGTGCGGCGCACACACCATGGTGGAATGGAAAGTCTTGCCGCAGGTGCGTAACCTGACCTGAGAGAGGCACGGTGCGCGAAGACAGTCGCACTGAATGTCGCGTGGGGCCTACCTACTGCGAGACTTGCGAGATGGTGTGTAGGGATCCGGGTGAAGTGTCTTATGGCCACACGCAATGTTACAATGGTAATGTGCGTTCTAAAAGTGGAATCTCGAGCGACTGCAATAACTTTTGTCGTGGACGCACTCCGCGGTAGACCAAGGCACATAATGAGGGCTTGAGTTTGGATGCTTTGGATTATATTCAGGTAAGTTCTGCAGGTGTTGGACATTACCGGTAGGCTGTACCGCAGAATTCCAATAAATAGGACCTCGTACAGTTGCACACTAGAATGTATTGGCGCGCCCAAGGTCTTTCCTGCTAGGAACTTAAACATATGGCAAATTCCTGTCAGGCATTTTCTCTCAACAATTCACATGAGGGGTCCAGGTGAGATTTCTGTCAATGACCACCCCCAAAAATCTGGCTCGTGCTGTACGAGATCAGCTTTCCGTCGATGAATATCATGTATGGAGACATTGCTTTTCTGGTAAAGGCCAGCACTGCACACTTTGTACATGACATACGAAGTCCTTGTTCTCGAAGGTAGGATGATGTGGAAGTGACTGCCTTGTGAAGCCGCGTGAGTAGCTGAAGTCGCGTTACACCCGACGTCCAAGTACAAATGTCGTCGGCATAGATAGAGCCTAACGGTGCTTGGCCGGATGTCGGCGAGTCCAACGAGTGTTAGACACAAGAGCGTTGAGCTCAGTACTACGCCCTGGGGCACCCCACGGTTACTCTAGTGCTAGGAGGTCGGGCCATCTTCGGTAAGTACGAAAAAGGATCTCTTATGTAGATAGCTACTTATCCAGAAATATACCCTGCCGTCAAGTCCTGCTGCCCCTAACGCATTGAAAATTGCTTCATGCCTTACGGTATCGTACGCTTCTTTAACATCCCCAAACAGGGCAGCAGATAATATTTTGCAGGACTTCTGGTGCTCGATGTACGTCACCCTGTCGATAACGCTGTCTAAGAACGGCCACGCCTGAAACCAGCCACTCCATCTGGATATACCTAGTAATGTACGAGGTACCATGCTAGCGTTGCTTGAATCATCCTCTCTATTAGTTTTACGATGCAACGGGCAAACGCAGTTGGTCGGTATGATGCAATGTTTACAGGCGAATTGTCAGGCATGAGCAGTGGAATTAGGCGACTGGTCTTCCGTTCCTGAGGAACCGTACCTTTCTGCCAGGAGCTTTTGAACAAGAGCAGGGGCACTTTCCGAGCTTCTTCGCCAAGAATTCAGAGGGCATGGTAGGTTATACCTTCGGGTACTGGTGAAGATGAATGCTTTCGCAAGGCGAGTGCAGCTTCGAGTTCGTCCATACAGAAAGGGCGGTTCATGCGGGGTTCACGTCAAATGGGTGAGTGGTCAAGCATCGATGTTTTAATGGGGCTAGTTTTGCCAGCAATCCTCCTGCAGAAATCTTCAGTGACGTCAATCTCGCTGCATTGTTGGTGAAGGACCAAAGACTTAAAGGAGGGGCGCTGCTCAGGAGTTTAGTTATTTATTTAAGATACTTTCATGGCGTGAAGGCATTACAGAAAGGAGTGGGTGAGCATAACAAAAAAATTGTGCAATATACAAAGACAAATTCACCGTGGCGTTTGGGAAGGTGACGGTATCCAGGATGGCTGCAACGGTGGCGGCGAGGTGGTTCCAATTTTTGCTTGTGCTAGAGATGAATGCATTAATACAAAGTTTAGTACGTGAAGACATCACACCAACTTTGAAACTGTGGTCAGAGTGAGATGGCTTATTTGACGGTTGGGTGATAAGCTGTTCTTTCAGCAAAGGGTTGTGGTGGTAGATTTTATAGAATAGCGAAAGGCGGTAGCATCTACGATGGAAAGGAAGTTATGGCAAGTTAAGTGTTGTCTTCATTGAGGTAACGCTAGCGTGTCGGGATTAGTTTGATAAGATCAAACGCGCTGCACGATCTTGCATGGCTTCTATGCTGTTTATGAGTGTAATGCTAGCCGGGTCCCAAATGGCGCATGCGTATTCTAGTTTGGAGCGAACTAATGCCCAACATGCGATGGGCATTGCTACATATAATGTCGACATGCATGTGCCAGCAAAGGTTGCTGGTGATGTTTAGTCCAAGGTATTGGAACGATGAGACAACTGAGAGAGGGCTATAATTTAGGAAATATGTATGCAGATTAGTAGTATTGGTATGCTGTGATACGCGCAGGCATTTAAATTTGCTTAAGTAAAACTTCATAGACCACTTGTTACACCATAACAGAAAATTATTAATGTCGTTTTGAAGTTTAAGGGTATCATTGGGGTCAGTAATTTTATGACATGTAACGCAGTCATCAGCAAAAAGCCTGATAGTTAAAAAGTTCACACAAGAAGCAAGATCATTAATATAGATTAGGAAAGTAGAGGACTGAGCACCGACCCTTGCGGCACGCCTGACGTTACTGCGAGGAGCGCAGGCGGCGAATTTTTCGTGATTACGTATTGTGTTCTATTAGCAAGAAAGTTTTATTCCAGTCCAGTACTAGCGGGTGAATGTTAAGACTAAGTTTAGAGATTAGTAGGTTATGGGATACGGTATCGAAGGCTTGGGTGCAGCGGTGGCGCAGTGGTAGAACACCCGCCTCGCGTGCAGGAGGTCCGTGGTCCGAATCCCGGTGCCGCACAATTTTTCACCGGATTAAAAAATCCGCGTATTGATAAAATTGCATAAACAGGCCTGGAGTGTGGCCTCATCCAGGTGACCGGAACCGGTAACGCACTCCCTCACCAGAGCAGGATGGGCCATCCTGGTGCAGTACTTGGCCACAACCTCCTGTATGAGCATAACAATCAAACACCGGCCCTCAGTCCCCAGCAGCTGCGAACCAACTGACCACGGCGGCGGTCAGGCCTGCGACGCAGCAGAGGGTACAAAGAATCCCTAGCTCCGTACAGGCCGCCATTGGAATATGAACACGGCAACGTTTAACGCTAGAACGTTATTTAGTGAGGCGAGTCTAGCAGTGCTATTGGAGGAATTAGAGGGCAGTAAATGGGATATAATAGGGCTCAGTGAAGCTAGGAGGCCAAAAGAAGCATATACAGTGCTAAAAAGCAGACACGTCCTGTTCTACCGGGGCTTAGCAGAGAGACGAGAACTAGGAGTCGGATTCCTTATTAATAAGAATATAGCTGGTAACATTCAGGAACTCTATAGCATTAACGAGAGGGTGGCAGGTCTTGTTGAGAAAATTAATAGGAGGTAAAAAATGAAGGTTGTACAGGTCTACGCCCCTACATCCCGTCATGATGACCAGGAAGTCTAAAGCTTCTATGAGGACGTGGTATCGGCGATGGGTACCAAATACATGGGTAACGAAATACACTATACTGATGGGCGACTTCAATGCCAAGGTAGGCGAGAAGCAGGCTGGAGACAAGGCAGTGGGGGAATATGGCATAGGCACTTGGAATAGCAGAGGAGAGTTATAAGTAGAGTTTGAGGAACAGAATATTATGCGGATAATAAGTACCTTCTTCCGCAAGCGGGATAGCCTAATGTGGACGTGGAGGAGCCCGAACGGCAAGGCTAGAAATGAAATAAACTTTATACTCTGCGCTAACCCTGGCATCATACAAGATTTGGACGTGCTCGGGAAGGTGCGCTGCAGTGACCATGCGATGGTAAGGACACGAATTAGCCCAGACTTGACGAATGAACTGAAGAAACTGGTGCATAAGAAGCCGATCAATGAGTTAGCCATGAGAGGGAAAACAGGAATTCCGGATCAAGAAGCAGAACAGGTATTCGGCTTTAACTCAGGAAGAGGACCTTCGTGTTGAAGCAACGAACGACAATCTTGTGGGCATCATTAAGGAGTGTGCAATAGAAGCCAGTGGTAACTCCGTCAGACAGGAACCAGTGGGCTATCGCAGCAGACAAAAGATCTGATCAAGAACGCCAATGTATGAAAGCCTCTAGCCCTACAGCCAGAATAGAACTGGCAGAAATTTCGAAGTTAACAAGCGTAAGACAGCTGACTTAAGGAAGTATAATATGGATAGAATTGAACATGCTCTCAGGAACAGAGGTAGCCTAAAACAGTAAAGAAACTAGGAATTGGCAAGAATCAGATGTATGCGTTAACAGACGAAGCCGGCAATATCATTACTAACATGGATGGGATAGTTCAAGAGGCTGAGGAGTTCTGTAGAGATTTATACAGTACCAGTGGCACCCACGACGATAATGGAAGAGAGAATAGTCCAGAGGAATTCGAAACGCCACAGGTAACGCCGGAAGAAGTAAAGAAAGCCTTGGGAGCTATGTAAAGGGTGAAGGCAGCTGGGTGGATCAGTTAACAGCAGATTTGTTGAAGGATGGTGGGCAGATTGTTCTTGAGAAACTGACCTCGAGCGTACGGATATCTCGGAAAAACGCTAACATAATCCTAATCCATAAGAAAGGGGCCGCCAAAGACTTGAAAAATTGTAGACCGATCAGCTTACTGATCAGCTTACGATCAGCCTACAAACTATTTACTAAGGTAATCGCAAATAGAATCAGGAACACCTTAGACTTCTGTCAAGCGAAAGACCAGGCAGGATTGCGTAAAGGCTACTCAAAAATAGACCATATTCACACTATCAATCAGGTGATAGAGAAATGGGCGGAATCTAAGCAACCCCTATATGTAGCTTTCATTGATTAAGAGAAAGCGTTTGATTCTGTCGAAACCTCAGCAGTAATGGAGGCATTACGGAATCAGGGTGTAGACGAGCCGTATGTAAAAATACTGAAAGATATCTATAGCGGCTCCACAGCTACCATAGTCCTCCATAAAGAAAGCAACAAAATCGCAGTAGAAAAGGCGTCAGGCAGGAAGATACGATCTCTCCAATGCTATTCACAGCGTGTTTACAGGAGGTATTCAGAGACCTGGATTGGGAAGAATTGGGGATAAAAGTTAATGGAGAATACCTTAGTACCTTCCGTTTCGCTGATGATGTTGCCTTGCTTAGTAACTCAGGGGACCAATTGCAATGCATGCTCACTGACCTGGAGAGGCAAAGCAGAAGAGTGGGTCTAAAATTTAATCTGCAGAAAACTAAAGTAATGTTTAAGAGTCTCGGAAGAGAACAGCAATTTACAATAGGTAGCGAGGCACTGGAAGTGGTAAGTGAATACATCTATTTAGGGCAGGTAGTGACGGCGGATCCGGATCATGAGACTGAAATAACCAGAAAAATAATGGGCTGGGGTGCGTTTGGCAGGCATTCTCAAATCATGAACAGCAGGTTGCCACTATCCCTCAAGAGAAAAGTGTATAACCGCTGTGTCTTACCAGTACTCACGTACGGGGCAGAAACCTGGAGGCTTACGAAAAGGGTTCTACTTAAATTCAGGACGACGCAACGAGCTATGGAAAGAAGAATGATGGGTGTAATGTTAAGGGATAAGAAAACAGCACATTTTATGAGGGAACAAACGCAAGTTAATGGCATCTTAGTTGAAATCAAGAAAAACAAATGGGCATGGGCAGGACATGTAATGAGGAGGGAAGATAACGAATGGTCATTAAGGGTTACGGACTGGATTTCAAGGGAAGGGAAGCGTATCAGGGGGCGGCGGAAAGTTAGGTGGGTGGATGAGATAAAGAAGTTTGCAGGGACGACATGGCCAAAGTTAATACATGACCGGGGTTGTTGAAGTGTAAGAGAGGCCTTTGCCCTGCAGTGGGCGTAACAAGGCTGATGATGATGATGATCGAAGGCTTTAGCAAAATCGATAGTTTCAAACAGTGTCAAATCCTAAGTCGGTGTTAGAAAAGAGGTCGTTAGTAGAGCAAGCTAGTAGCGTTTCGCAGGAGAAGGATTGCCTAAAGCCATGCTGACTATTGTTAAAAAAAGAGTCTCAAGAAAATCAACTATGTGGGAATATATTATGTGCTCCGGAATCATACAGGGAATGCTGGTTAGTGATATGGGACGGTAGTTTTCGGGACAATCTGTGCTACCTGATTTGTGAACAGAAACCACCTTCCCCACCTTCCAGTCGCTTGGTAGTGATGAGCAGTGTAATGATTGTTGTAATATCCTAGAAAGAATAATTGATGAATACAGTTCGGTACACTTGAGTATTCTTGAATTAATTTCATCTGAACCCGCCGACGAAGATATTTTCAAATAATCGATTAGTTTTCTAATGCCCACCGAGTCTATAAGAATTGAATCCATTGGAGTATCATAAACTTTCGTTGAAGGTGGCAAAAGCATAAGTGCAACGTCATGAAAAAAGGATCCAAACACATTATTAAAAAATGTGCAACACTGATCCCTTTGAACAGGGGTGTGAAATTGGGACAATTGTTTTGTGGCTGGTGTATTACGATGAGCAGCATTCCAGAATTTACGTGGGTTGACATGTAAGTATGATTATAATGTAATGTTGAAAAAGATTTGCTTAGCTTTGGAAATGGCGCTACAATATTCATCGTTGATGCCGTGGTATTCGGACCCACGAATCGGGTTAGATTTTTTTGCGCAACGAAATAACCGTTTTTTCTTATTCCGAACACGGCGCAAGGCGGCCGTAAACCAAGGCGGCTTAGGATTACGGTATACTTTTCGTTGGGGAACATGTTTTCGAATTAGGAATAGCAGCCTGCACTTGTCAAGGGACCAGTTTTCTTCGGGATCAGTGTTCGTTGATCGTTCGGGCATTACTGCATACATAAAATGCTCCATTTCTTGCGTAATTTTGGGAATATCAGGTTTCGAATAATCGCGAATTGTCTTAACCTTCTTTGTGTCAGAAAAGCGTGTTTTAAATCAAACTGCAGCAATGAATGATCACTTATGTCAGGAAGATAAGTTAAGGAGGAAACTAGGTCGGGGGTAGTAGACAGCACTAGCTGGAGTGTGTTAGAAGATGTTGGAGTGACTCGCGTTGCGGGGGGGGGGGGGGGCAGCTGCTTTAAGTTGACGTCAAAGAAGCACAAATTTAAGAATTCATTAGACTCGGCTGAAGTACGCTTACAAGTAACAAGATCAGTCTCCTGTATTATATCTGGAAACTTAAAGTCCCCCAAAATATATGCCATAGAATTTTGAAACCTAATAATAAA
The DNA here is from genome assembly GCF_023375885.2 of Dermacentor andersoni. Taxonomy (NCBI): domain Eukaryota; kingdom Metazoa; phylum Arthropoda; class Arachnida; order Ixodida; family Ixodidae; genus Dermacentor; species Dermacentor andersoni. The sequence continues at coordinate 31,261,600 of NC_092824.1, read as the reverse complement.
TTTGTTAAGGACATCATGGAAATCTGCACAAAATGTAGAGGACGAATGTGGTGGCCTATATTATGCACAGAATATAAAGGGACGGTCGGAAATGCTTACGCGCACAGACTACTTCCGGGATTGATGTAATGTCAATAAAAGATGAATTTAGGTTATCTTTGATGGCAATCAAAACGCCGAATCTTGACCGGATATCGCGGTCGCACCTGTAGATCTTATAAGCACTTTCACAGTCGAATATTTCACTGTTCTTTATTTTCGCGGAAAGCCAAGTTTCAGTAAGGACAATGACGTCAGCGGAACAAGAATCGATAGTTGAAGGTAAAGCTGTTTGCTTGTTGGAAACGCTACGCACATTAGTGAAAAGAACAGACACGCCATTTTGACAAGGTCTACTCCAAAATAGCTGTGCAGAATGAGAGGAAGGATTGTTAAGACCTGTAGCATCGTTATTTACTTCAGCGGCGAAATCGGGAGAATGAAGTTCGCAGATGGTATCGGTGACAGAAGAATACACATAGGTTTTTTTTCATGACTAATTTATTTGTCCGCAAAGAAAATGATTGCCCGCTGGCTTTTCCGAATTCAATTTGTTTCTTTCGAGATTGGCGTGTAGCCCTTCAGAAATCTGCTCCCAACGATACTTTTGTGGCCTTTAGTAGGCCTTTCAGGGACAGAAGCTTTTCTCTTGTTTTGAATGATGAAAACTTGATTATAATAGGGCGAGCCTTGCCGACCACAAAAGAGCAGAGACAATGTGCCCTAGCAAACGCTTCATCAGATATTAATTTTAGATGGTTTTTAGTAAGATCGCGCACGAGGATTTCAGTTTGTCCCCAAGTTTCCGAAGCGTTATCAACAGCACCGTAGAACAAAAGGTTGTCCCTCCGTTATCGATCCTGCAAGTCGTCAAGCCTTGGTTTTAATTCAGAGTTTTCGGCACTAACCGCTGTAGTAACTATTTTGGATATGTCTGTGCGAGGCGTGGAAGACGGAAGTGATTCTACAACTGTTTCAAGGGTTAGCAATCTGGTTGACAGGTCCGACACTTTGTGAGAGAGGGCTTCTTGGGTTGCTTTAAGTTCCGAGAAGGAACGGATTACGTCTTCATGACGGGACTCAGCTAAAGCGGATAAAGTAGCAATTGCAGCAACGATTAGGCTAGTTGCATCATCAGGTCCAGGGTTCGTCTCTACATCCCCGCTGAGAAGGAGCAGTTTAGAAACGTGCGCGCAATCACAAAATGTGGTATATAACACACTCGGGCACGGCAGAAGCAGCAAGAAGACGTTATTTGAACGCTTACAATGCAGTGACGGACTGCCACTAACCTGCACATAGAACACGGAGACATTGAGCGGCGAGCGCATTTTGGCTGCTCCTCCGTGCCCACTGAAGGCGGCCAGGCGGTGCCAGACCTTTAAGTAGTGGCACTGTTGTGACGCTGCGTGGGACGCGCGAAGAGGGAGGCGTAGCCGATCTCATGGCGGTGACGACCGCAGAACCCACACTGCTCCGCTGATGTCGAAGATGGAAGCACTCGTGCTGACGATGTCTGGTAATCAGCAGCTTCTGGTACCGAGCCTAGCGATCCGCCAAGGAAGACAATCTTCACACAGAAGGAGGCATTGAGCGGCGAACGCATTCTGGCTGCTCCTCCGTACCCACTCCGTTCCCCGGAGACCTAGAACAGTTCTTCATATGTGAGACAATGGTTTTCGTGGGTCCAATGACTCGCCGAATGACATCCGTCTTTGCGATGCAAGTTATTCCTTGTGCCGCTGAATTTTTGTTTTACTTGTTCTCGCCAGCATAACGTCAAGTACAGATTTCGTGTGCCTGTATCTTCGCTGTGCACTGAGATGAATTGCACGAAGCCTCTCCAGCTCAATGTCGTATTCCGTGCGTGTATACGTTCTCGGAAGGGAATGTGTGGCAACGTCTAGGGCACACTTTATGATGTCCTCTAGGCGAGAGGACAAGTCATCACGACAGCCGTCTTCGACAATTGATTTGAACATTAGCCAGTCGATACATTGCGTGACGCCGACTAACTTGGTGCCCATCAACCCCTCAATCTTAAGATAAGTGGGTAGGTAGTCACTTCCCCGCGTTTCAATATCCGGAAACCACCTGACCTTTCTAGTGAAGGAGCGTTAAATAAAGATGTGGTCCAGGCAGCTACCGTAGACAGTGCCATGCAAAAAAATGGGACTTCCATCATTTAAGAAGCACAGTTCTTGTTCGGAGGCAAATGACACTAATCTTCTGCCTCTCGAATTTATCTTAGGACTTCCCCAGAGATGGTGGTGGGCACTAAAATCTCCAGTCATCCCCAAAGGCACCGGAGTCGGTGTCGTGATTCGCCGTAACCGCTCGCAGTCCAGCCGACTTGAGGGCGAAATATACGCTCCAACTACTGTGAAAGTGAGCTTGCCTTTCTTCACAGTCAGACATACTTACTGGTTTTCTTGATCTGGTGGCACTGCATGATGGACATACGTAAGATCACGTCGTGTGAATACGATGATCTTGCTGCACTCTCTGTGGGTGGCGGACATGAAGCACTCATACCCGGACAGTCTGACATCTGAAAGGGGATCGCAGATGACAATGATGGGGAACTTATTCATGAACACAAACTGTCGAAAGTCCGACTTGCGTGACTTAAGTCATCTGACGTTCCAGTGAAATATCGAGGCGTTCCGGACTTCGTCACGAAACGAATGCTTCTGGAGAGCCATGATTTTAACCAAGAGCTGCAAGTACTGCACTCAATGTTCAGCACCTGTAGCGCGCTTTGCGCAATCGAAGATTTCAAGTTGGTAGGTATAACGCGAATGACATTCCTGAGTGACCGCAGAATGCTGATGACCTAGAGATCATCATGTCGAGTCGCTTCAACGGGTGCCGAAGCCGTCAGTCCTCGAAGTCGGCGCGTTGTGAGGTAACTTAGCGGCGAGTTGTGCCCTATCTACAGTGGCGGAGTTTCCTGAACGTTTTCGGTGTCGACGTCGACGTCGCCGAACAGCGGTCTAATCGGTGCCTGTTTGGCTGCAACTCATTAGAGACCCCAACGATTTTTCCGATCACTGTCGCCGATGCACAACCTGTTACTGCAGCGCTACAGTACACTGGCCGAATGCGTGGCCGGTCCTTGAGCCAATTTGCAAAAAAACTAAAAACGGCAAACGATGTAGGTGCGGATGCTGTTCGTTGAACTACTGAAGGTCCTCCACCGCCAACGCAAGGTCAACCTCCATGATGAAGCAACGGCACACTGCCATTTCGACTACGCTCCGATAGAAAAGATACGCCACCTGAAGAAGGCCAGACGACCCCACGTAATAGCGGGACAATGCGATGCAGCCATGACCCGACGTCACGAAATAACTAACGCAAGACCATGAACAACAAACCTCGACGTGCTTCTCGATGTAGGCAGCTGGAGGTCACTTGATAACGCCGAGTGTAATGTGCATGGACGTCGAACACAAGAAATGGGATACCACCCTTACCTTGCGTAGCCTTCGCTTACAACCCACAGTCCAAGAAACAATTCATATCACGCCGTACGAGTTAGTTCGCTGTGTGAACCCAGTAGCAGCTTTCACCACCGACAACATTTTGCAGCGCGCCACAGAATCGCCACTCGCCCACCTACGCATCAAGCACCAGCCAAGGACAGACAGCTGACGCCACAATCTTCGACGACGCTTTGTGAAATACCAGCCCGGCATTTGCGTTTTGATTTGCACCCCGATCAGCCAAGGTAGATTGTGTTAAGGGCTGCATTATTTGGGACACTACGAAAATTCGACAAATGTACGCACAGGACCAGGAAGTAGTGCGGGCAGGCACGTAATTCTAGCGGAGCCACTCGAACCCCTATTTACACCAAGTGCGCCTTAAATCATTCTACAATAGCTATCAAACTCAGCACTCTATGAAAAATTGTGTGACCCTTGCTGAAGTGTAACTGTCACAAGTGATCGGGAAGGATAGCTCAAACTATAGAGTATGCCGTCTCTCTTCGAGCTCCTCCGCAGCAAAGCTGTGTCACGTGCTAGCTGTGATTTCTATTAGAGAGAAGGTGGTTTCGCTTCGTACCGACGTTCCAGTTCCACAGTGCCCAGCAGCTTTCTGGAATTCCAGCCCTCGACACAGTGCACAACGCTGCCGTCACAATGTGTGTCCCATATAAGCTTCGTCTCCCGTTCACATCTGGGCCCGTCAGTTTGCCGCGTGCCCTTGTGGCTTTCATTAGACTTTTCGTACTTCGTAGATTTAATTGTCCCTCTGCTTGTTATCTTCGGGAGTGTCTCCTTTTCTTCAGAGCCACCGACAGCCGTATGTGCAAAGCTGCAACGCGAAAGTCAGCAATTTGTAAAAACATTTTTCAAAGGTATTTTCTGGACACGTTTTGTTTGTACCTTTGCTTGTACCCCTTCTCTCAGGAAATACATATTCTATTTTTGATCGGTGATTCCTGTCTCTAAAGAGTCGTGCGCTCTACACGATGCATCACGCAGAAGCCGCCGCTGGCGGGTGGAGACGCTGCCGAACCAGCACGCAAGTGGCGCTGGATATACTGATGTATATGTGGTTACATTGTGCGCTCATCTGCCTCGTGGCTCTGGAGGCACGGTTTGTTTTCTAGCTGTAGATTATACGGCGTTGCTGGCGGCGGTGATGCGCTCACACCGCCCAGCTACGTGGCAACGGCGCGAGCAAGGGTATTTTCCTTTCGGATTGGAGACGTGGCGGACGGCGCTTCAAAAGGGCCACAAGTCCGTACATTTGAGGTAGCCTTAACCTTCTCCTCATCCTACCTTCACGGATAAAATGAGAAAGGCTGACTTGTATCTGCGGTATCTAGGCCAAGATGCCTGGGTACGGGCTTGTCTCGCTGTGTGTCAGCAGCCGGGCGCTCCTTTGAGTTCACCTATTCTTGTATCGCAGCTTCCGTTCGAGCTAGAGCTTTGACACGGGTGGTCGCTTGTCGTGAAAGGTTTAGGCCTTAGGTTATGCTGCTTAGCCTTACCTTCCGTCAAAATGAAGTTTTTGTTGCCAATGTTGGGTTCACCGACGGCGGTGACGCAAGATACGCACGCAAAGCAGAAACGTTCCTCCCCTTTTATTTGCCACAAGATGGCGCTTCATGTGAAGTGCTTGTGAAGGAGGAACTTGCGAGCCTGA